>NC_080845.1:2372598-2709250 GCF_030435755.1 Ochotona princeps
GACCAGAGTTGGAGCCACAAGAACTTGAACTGGCCTCCATGTGGGATGCCAGCATTGCAGCTAGCAGCTTAACTTGCTGCACTGCAGTACCAGTCCCTAAAACTTTGGTTTTTTTTAAAGAAGGTGTCTGTTAGGCCTTGAAACAAAGTAGGATTGTAGTTTAACTTGTGGAGAGCCAGGGAAGCCTCTGTGTACCACTGCTCAGCTTCCGCGCATCCTGTGTGCAGGTGTCTGCGGACCTCAACGCTTAGTTTCCCTTCCACAGCCCAGAGTGGTGGAGAGCTCCTCTGCGGGCCCAGGGAGAACTGGCTGGAACCGGGCACAACCAGGCTCGGCTCTTCTGTCTCTGAATGGCAGCATGTGTGCTTGCCTCTCTCCCAGGGGGTGGGTGACAGGTGCGCTGAGGCTTATGGGATGCCTGGTGACATGATTTCTTCATGTGTGTTCATACATGTGTCTGTACTCCCAGAGTCACCAAAGACCCTGTCCTCACGTTCCTCCCCATTGGGACGGTTTCAGCAGCTGCTTTTCCTGTTCTGGACCTTTATACAAACAGGAGCACCCCCCTGTTATCTTCTGTAACAGCTTCCCATCAGCCCCAGGGCTGCCCTGCCCAAGGCTGGGCTTGGGCGTGGCTTGCCTTGCCCTGCTGCCTTGTCCTGTCTCATCTCCCTGCCTCGCATCCTGTCTCAGATGGTGTTTTTCCCTTTCCAGTTCAAAGGAGTATCTCCCAGGAGAGTTAGGTGCCTGCCTCTGCCCACAATGCTAATGTGCCTGCTGTGTGCCAGGCCCTGTTCTAGGCCCTAGGCACAGACTCAGGGGGCAACACAGACACTGTCCCAGCTCCTGGAATTTTTCATTTAGTGGGGGGCGTGGGGGAAACGGCTTCAATCAGATGGCCAGCGAGGGCCTCTCCGCAGAGATGATGTGAAAGTAGACTGGGACTGAGGAGGAGAAAGGGCCCAGGGAAGCTGGGGAGGCCACGGGAGGACTTCCCCTGGGGCTCTGCCTGTAGCCAGTGGACACTCCTGGGCCAACGGTCGTGGTGGCGGGAGGGAGGTTCCAGGCCCTCTGCTTCCTGATAAGAGAGGAGTGACTGCCCTCCCCACCCCCCGCAGGTGGTCTTTCTGTGCCGGGTGCACACGTAGGAGACCCTTCCCACCAGCAAGCCAGCTGCATGGCCTCCGTTATCCAGGGCCCCGTGCTGGTATCTCCTCTGTGTGTGTGGACTCTGATGCGGCAACCTCAACGTTCAGCTCTCTGAGTCTAATGGGCCTTGGAACTTGTCATTTTCTCTGTGTGGATCGTCTGCTGAGGCAGTGTGTTTGGCGAGAAGTGAAAGGGTTTCTAATGGTCCCTTAAGACTAGAGCCAAAAAATGTTTGTTGCTAAGTCTCTCTTGACAAAAGTCAGCTCCGGGTCCATCTGTTCAGCATTTGTTAATTTGCATTGGCTTGGAACCTGTTTACAGGTGACGTGCTATTATGAGGACACTCAGGAACTATTTTAAGCACCCAGGCAATCAAGAGACTCTGTTGTGATGCCAAAGGAAAAAAGAAAAGAGAGGTGTTCGCAGCTGTCATTATAAATTTATAATAAATCACTCCGAATACTTAGTTTCAAAGAGAAGAGTGGTTACTGTGTCCTTAGAATGCAGCAGTGAAATGATTTCCTGTACTCAGGGGCCGCTCCCTGGGTGACTGATCTTCGCCGTTTTATGTGGGGGTGGCTTCCTGGAGGTACCTCATCCCAGAGTTCCTACGGAGGGTAGCCGGACCACACCGTCACACTTCTTCCCAACCTACTGTGTGCGGCTCTGGGAAGCATGGCATGGCTGCCAGCCCCACCGGGTTACTGCAAGTTATCCAGAAGTTACACAATAGAACACTAGACATTTATGCTTAATATAGAGTTAAAAATAAAGACTCAGGCAAGAAAGTTAAATTGATGATTTGGACTTGGATAGAGTCTGCCCTGGACTTTTCCCTAAGCGTATGCAATAGATAAGTTCCAGAAAAAGTCTCCAAAAAGGGCTCTGTCTTAGCCTTGTTCTATGTTGTGCCCCAACATCTTTATGAACGAGGTTGCAAAATTTAAATTGATGTAATTTGATCTATGGAATTTAGTATTTGTATTTGCATAGTAATAGCTCTACTGTGGTTCTGTTCCCTAGAAGACTCTGGAATACTTTTCACCATAAATTAACTTTGTCTCTAAGGAGAGTCCTGAGATGTCCTCACGCGGCATCCAGGTCCTCCCAGGCAGCTGTCGGGACTGTGGCTGCCCTCACACTCAGTGGGATCTCACAGGCCTGTGAACGGGCCTCGGGGGAGCTTGTCTGGGGGTCTTGGTTCCGCTTCTCCCACAGCTTGTGGTCCGAGGGCCACACCTGCTGGGGTTAAATGCCTTTCCCCCACGGCAAACAGGTAGCCCCGCACCCACGTGGGACGGACTGGCTCCTGCTGCGGACCCCAGCGGTGGGGTCCCTGCCACATGCGTGCAGGAGGAGCCAGGGGCTGAGTTCTTAGCTTGGCTTTGACCTGGCTAAGTTCTGGCTGCCATCACGTCAGACATTGGGGGACTGGGCCAGGCCTCTTCCTCTCTGTCTCTCTAACAAAGAATTGCGCTTCCTAAGTGGCACTCTGAACTGGCAGGCGGACTGTTGTCTCCACTCCACACTGCTTCAGTGTCCTCGTGCTGTGGCCCATGGCTTCCCGAGGGCCAGGCAGCTGAGAGTGAGAGCTGGGAGGTTGGTTTTATGACTCCGTTTTGTCCTTTAGAAATGAGTCACTAAGTATGACTGACTTTCAGAGGAGAGAATGAGGTGCACCTTTTTGAAGGAGGAAGTGTTGAAAGCTTCTGGAAATTGCCATTTGCCTGTAGAAAGAGACATTGCCCAAAGGAAGGAGGGCCAAGCCTAGAAGCCCCGCTTGCCTCTCAGTGCTGCAGCCCCGGGGCCTGCGTCTATACACCGTGCTGCAGAGCTGCAGCTCAACTAGAACCTTGGCTACAGGAGGCTGGGAGCGTCAGAGTGGCGTGGGCCAGATCCTGGTGCCGGCTGTGGTCTTGCAGCGCCTGGCCAGGCCTCGGGCCAGGGGCTGCTGCTCCACAGGGGTTCCCCACCGCTGCTTGTGAAGGGCAAAGGCTGCGTCGCCTTCTTCCAGGGTCTTAGGGTGAGAGGAGACCAGCTTAGGGTTAGTGGCTGGGCCTTCTGCCCTCTGCTGCCATGCTGCGTTACCCTTAGCTGGTGTTGGTCACTGGGTGACGCTGAGGCTCCTGGCACAGAACCACTGGCTGGCTGTGCTTGGCTGCGGCAAGGACACAGGCAGTTTGCTGACACGCTTGTGTTCACGAGGCAGTTGGCTATGGCTGTGGTTGTTCCTGAAGGCTCAGGTCCCCACTGAGCTCCCGTAGGGTGTGATCTGTAGCTCTCCGTTCCTCTAACACTGTGAAAGGTGAGACAGGTCTGTGAGGGCTTGTTTGCCGTGTGGGGCCCTCAGGCACGCTGGGGAAGCCACCTCACTCCCCCGACTCCCAAGGGTCCCCTCACAGAGAACTCCGCTGTAGGACATACACGCTCTGTCACACCCAGGAGGTCACACTGCTGGGACTGAGAGCAGCCAGGGGCCAGTAGCCGGGGTACCGAGGGACCTATGCTTCTCCCGTCTGTAAGATGAGGACGCAGGTGTGGCCTCTTCCTCCCAGCAGGCAGCCAGGCAAGCCCGTGCCACAATGAGGTGCGCTGAGCCGGCCTCTGCTGCAGTTGGCTGGCCATGACCCTCTGGCCTGGCCTGCCACAGACCTGCGAGAGCTTCTTGAAGAAGTTGTCTCATTGTCCTTAGCCCTCGGATGTGACACTGCAGGTCTCTGCGCCTTCCTCACAGAGCCGTCCGTGCGGAGGCCGTCGGTGTGCCCTTCCAGAACCTTGCTTCTCGGCTGGGGCTTCGCTTGCTGCTGAGAGCCTGGCTCTTGCTGTGGACTGAGTTTGGTGATGCAGGCATGAGTGGATGTGGACTTCTGTAACTTCAAGGGCATCTCTTTGTGAAGGTGGAGCCCACTGCTAATCACCACGGGCCCTCCAGCATACCCCACCCTGCAGGGGTCCTTGACAGTCGGAGTTCTGTGTTACCCAGCCTGACTTACCCGGGCCTTCAGCTGGAGAGCGGAGCTGATGGTCCACACAGCAAAGAGAAAGCCTTGGAGCTCTTATGTTTCCGGAGTTTTGGAAAAAGTTACCCGAAATTCGCTCAATCAGTCATTCCCCTGCGGTCAAGTATTAAGTAACAATATTCATTAAATACCACAGAGAGGCCGTGTAATAAAGAAGTAATCCTAGGCCTAGGTGGCTGCAACTCTCCCGAAGAGCCGAAATGGAGAATATAATTAAAGATTAAAACATTGTTTGCATTCTAGAACATGAAGAAATCTTTGCCTCCATTGTGGGACCACATTAATAAGGAGAGATCAATTTCCAATAACTGACAGAGGCCAAGCGCGTGCAGCAGCAGCCATGTGCAAGCCGTCAGGCTGCCAGCCTCCGCCCGCTGCCCGCAGAGCTGGGGCTGACTCCACGAGTGCTGAGGGATGCCCGTGTGCCCCAGCAGTGTGGCAGGGTCTGTTGGGCAGGGACCCATAGAGCAGTCTGTGTGGTGACTCACCTGTGTGCGTCTGTTTAGGCAACAGAGTAATTTGCTTTCAGTTTTAGCCAAAGTCAAAATATTGCTGGGAGCCATACCTGGCTGCTTCCAGGTGGAGGGGTGGGAGGACCAGCATGCCCTCAGGCTGTCTTGCCTGGACAGAAAGAAAACCTTCATGGTCAAACCCTGTGCCCCAGGGTTCCTTGTGGTCACTTGTGCCCCCAGCCTCCCTGTGGGCACCAGGGCCACCAGTGCCTTGCCCTGCGTGTTGTTGAGCTGTTCTGAGCTGTTCTCCCTCTGCCCTGTTGTCACCATTTATTTGTCTTGAAAAGACAGGCTGAGTGCCCCAAGGCCCAGGTGTAGAGTGCTGCTTTGCTTTGTTCTGTGTACGCTTGGGGCTTCCTGTCGGGCCTGGAGGAGTCTTCCTGGCCCTGCTGGGAGGCGGTGGTCCTGCGTCTCTGCCCGGGCCCTGGCCCTTGCTGCCTGGGCTGGTGGTTTGCCTGCTTCTCACTGGGACTGGGTTCCACTCTGCCTCCTTCCTACTTGGCCCTAACTCAGCACTGGTGGCTCAGCGAGCACCGCTCCCACTCCATGTTGCGCCCCTGGCTGAAGAGGCCAGGAATTCAGGACGTGTGTGCACTGCTCAAGGCTCAAAGCGAATTGAACGTGTGAATGCTGGCTATCCAGTTCTTGGGAACCAAGTGCCATTTGCACAGGTGGAAGAGGCGAGGAGTGAGGCCCTGGGTCTGCTGTCCCTTGTGGCAGCCCCTCCTGCTGAGCCAGGCTGGGTCGGCTCCCAAAGCCGGGCAGTGCTTGCCGCAGCCAGACGAGTGGGCCTCAGGGCTGTGAGCAGAGGCTGAGGCGTGGGGAGGAAGATGGGTCAGGTGGCAGGAT
The DNA here is from genome assembly GCF_030435755.1 of Ochotona princeps. Taxonomy (NCBI): domain Eukaryota; kingdom Metazoa; phylum Chordata; class Mammalia; order Lagomorpha; family Ochotonidae; genus Ochotona; species Ochotona princeps. Next base: position 2,378,129 of record NC_080845.1, read on the forward strand.
GCAGATGAATAAGATGGCCCTTTCTGGCTTTTTGATAAGATAATGGTCCGTGTTACTTATCTTATGTCCTTTCTCTTTGGGCAGGAGAAAAATCTGGGCAGAATAAACGAGGGATTCCTCATAAATATTAATGTAAAAATCTGTCTATGGAGAATAAATATAGGGACATTTGTTTTAAATGCTCTATGTCGTTGTGCCTCATTAGCATTTGTGTTGTAAAAACTACTTTTCCCCCCTCAAGAGAGAAGTGTGTTCTGTTCAGGTACTTGCCCCAGGCTGGCTAGGAAGGTGCCCAGCTGCCCTGCTCCCCGCCCACACCCCTGGCAGCCCTGCGCTCCGGTCCTTGCCGTGCCGCCTGGGCCCTCTTCCCGCGACCTGGTGCCACTGTGAGCGCTTAGGACGGGATCCCTGGGGTAGGTGTATGTCTGACCCAGGAGCCTTGGATGACGTGCCAGGATGTGCTGTGGGTCGGGAAAACAGTGCACCCGCTCCTGTGTGTGGAGCAGTCGCCTCACCTGCCTGAAGCCTGCTCGCGCTGGGCCCCGTGTGTGCCGAGTCTGCTACACCTGCCTACCTGTGATGAGCCAGACACAGTAAGAGAGGAACAGCAAAGTCAGAGAAGCTAGCCACGTGTCTTACGCTCCAGGATTCCACAAGCTTAAGTTTCCTCTTTTTTGCTTTTTTTTAAAGATCTATTTTCTTTTTATTGAAAAGTCAGATATACAAAGAGGAGGAGACACAGAGGAAGATCTTCTGTCTGCTGATTCACTCCTCAAGTTGCAATAGCCAGAGCTGTGCTGATCTGAAGCCAATCCAAAGCCAGGAACCAGGAGCTTCTTCCATATCTCCCACACGGGTGCAGGGTCCCAAGGCTTTGGGCTGTTCTCTGCTGCTTTCCCAGGCCACAAGCAGGGAGCTGGATGGTGAATGGAACACCCGGGACACAAACTGGCGCCCATATGGGATCCCGATGCATGTGAAGTGAAGACTTTAGCTGCTAGACTACTGCACCAGGCCCTCCTTTTTTCTTTTTAAAGATTTATTTATTTACTATTTGAGAGATAAATTTATGGAGAGAGAAGAAAAGCCAGAGAGTGATCTCCCAGCCTCTGGGTCTTACAACAAATGGCTGCAGTAGCCAGAACTGAGCCAGTTTAAAGCCAGGAGCGTCTTCCAGGCCTCCCATGTGGGAGCAGGGCCCAAGGACTTGGGCCATCTTCCACTGCTTTCCCAGGCACATTAGCAGGGAAGTGGATCGTAAGTGGAGCAGTGGGGACTCAAACCAGCACCCATATGGGATGCTGCTGCTTGCTGTGCCATGGTGCTGGCCCTTGGTAGCCTCTGCTTAACACTGATCATTGTGACCGTGGCTGACATTGTTCCCACTGCCCTGACTTAGTGTGGGCGCTCCAGCTTGCCAGCATCGCCACTTCTGCATGGCAGGGAGGACCCAGTAAGCACAGGCGTGGTGCCGGCAGACCCGAGGCCCTGCTGCACCGTGCCAGGATCGCTGAGGCACAGAGCGAGACCATGTGGAAGGAGGGGGCATATCTGAAGTTGTTCATGATAAAATGCTTAAAAGAAAAAAAAAACAACCCTGGCTGTGGAGCGTGGCGTGTGGTGAAGAGACGGGCCAGGCCCTCAGCCGTGCAGGGATGGGGGTACACACTGCAGTGGCTCAGGTCTGCCAGGGACTAGGGAGCGAAGTTGGAAGCGGCGTTGGCGTCACCGCGGCCCTGCCCGTCTAGTCTCCGTCCTGGCCTCCCTGTCCCATCGGGGTCTTCCATAGATAGAATCAGAGATGGATTGCATAAAATAGAAAGCTGTAATAAAGAACCTGGCCATTAAGCACTGAGTTGAACGTGGCAGAATCAGTTTAAAATGATATTTCATTGCATTTTCCCTTCACAAGGCGATTTTATCCAGGAAGACAGCTGTCTGGGCTGGTTGTTACATCACCTCGGCCATCACTGGGCAAAGGGAGAAAAGGCAGAGGCGGTGTAGCTCAACTCCTCAGGATGGAGCTGGATTCTGTTTGAAAAAAAAAAAAGGAAAAAGTAAACTTCCCTTTTTGCATAACAAAGAGAGCCTCAGGATTGTTGATGTTTCACAGCCCAGTTGTAAGTGAAACTGTTTTCTAATCTTCCTGTTCTTTTCCTGGAACAGAAAATTACCATAGTGGTTCCTTGATGCGGCTCTGCTTTGGCCCCGTAGCCATAGTCACACCGCTGCCTCGGGGTCCTAGGTGGTCTGAAGCCATGAGCTGTAAACTCCTTGAGGTGCAGTGGCCTCAGTGACACAGGCACAGCAGGAGTGGGGAATGGCCGTGTCTTCCAGGAGGGCCCAGCGGTGTTGTGGCATTTCATGTTATACTGCTGCCTGCAACACTCACATCCCAGTGTAGTGCTGGTTGGAGTCCTTGCTGTCACCTCCGACCCAGCTCCCTAGTCATGTGCCTGAGAAATCAGCCCAAAATGGCCCAAGTCTACAGCCCACTTTGGAGACAGATCAAGTCCCAAGCTCCCAGCTTCAGCCTGGGCAACCCTGACCACTGCGACCGCCGGGGGAGTGAGCCAGCAGATGCGAGGGCTCTCTCTGACTCCGCCTTTCCAGTAGAGCTCTTACACACAAAAAGCCCTTTAGGGCAGAATGGTTCTCCCTGAGAGTACTTGGGATAGGATGCAGACATCCCTTGTTAGACACCACGGGACTGTTAGCCTGGGAACCATGCACTGGTCCTCTAGTGTGGAAAGGGCAGCGAGGGTGGTGGGCGTGTGCAGCCAGCCCGAGGGACCTCTGAGCCCAGGGCCTGCTGTCTCCAGGGAGGGCCAGTTGGGCTGGTTGACGTCTGGGTCCTAGTGGACTCATAGGAGCCACCAGGTGAGGGGACCAACCAGCCAGGTGGTGGGCAAGGGGAGGGGAAAGGCAGTGCCCAGCTGTGCACTGGAGCTGAGGGATGCTTTAGATGGAGTGCTGCCTGCCAGCCCTGCCCGCTCCTGGTGCTGTAGGGGAGAGCCCCTGAGCCCTGGAGTAACCCCTGTTCTGGAAAGAGAGCTAGGAGTGCTCCAGGGGTGGAAGGCTCTGGGTGGGGGGGGGGGGGGGGCCCGCAGGTGTCAGGTCCTTTGCACCGCTGAGGGTGGTGCCCAGCTTTGCCCAGGGCCTCAGATGGGGAGCTGCTGGGGTTAAGCCTGGAAGGCGGCACAGCCCATCCCTGTTGCTTGAGCTCCCAGTTCCCGCAGCGTCTCCAGGGTCATGAGCAGCAAAGTTTTCCCTTGTGACCCTCAGACCCACAGAAAGAAATGATCTGGGGAGGGTTTACTTTTTCCTTTTGCAATATGGTATTTCATTAATTAGTAATCAAGTCCTTCTATTAAAGCCAGTATCTATAGCTAAGCATATTGCGTTGTCATTATGGTCTGTTTTGAATATTCTTAGGCGAGCTGGAAATACACAGTTCAGTTTATTGCCTTATCTGCTGTGAATTCTTTTTTCCTTACAGCTGTGCTTTCTAACAGCTTTATTGGGGGTCGCAGAAATGCAGTAAATTGCAAGTGTTTAAAGTGTGTGAGTTGCAGCACATGTGTGCCTGTGCAGTCCCCAGCTTACTGACCGTACTCGGGCCAGTGCTCAGTTAGCAAGGCCCGAGCTTCCTCATGTCTCTTGATCTCTTTCCCTTCCCCAGACACCCACCGGTCTGTTTTTGTCATTGGAATTTGCATTTTCTGCAGGTTTATGTAATGGAATCATTTTACTCAACATAATATTTTGAGATTTACTCATATTGTTGCTCATGTCAATGAACCATTTTTCATTGCTCTGTAGTTTTCCAGTTACACACCATGGTTTGTTTAGCTGTTGGTGGATATCGGGTTGTGCTGTTGCAGGGAGAGCCGGTGTGGCCGTGATGCGCCTGCAGTTCCTTATGAACCCGTGTGCTTCCATTTCTCTTGGTGAATCCTGGCAGCACAGCCTCTGGATTATACGGCACCTGCGGGTTTCGACTTTGTAAGAACTTGCTGGCCTGCTTTTCAGTTGTTTCATTTCTGGATTTCTTAGCAGCAGAGGAGGGTCGGAGGGCCCATCGCTCCACGTCCTCGCCAACACTTGGTGTGGTGAGAGAAGTGCAGTGCTGTGGCTTTAGCGGGCGTTTCCTTAGCGGTCAGTGATGCCAAATGCCCTCCTATGTCATGTCAGCTTTGGTGAAGTGCACATGAAGGCCTCAGACCTTTCGCAGGAGAAACTTGCTATTGAAAAATGTAAGTTTTTAAAGATGCTTTTGCAGATGCCTTCTGGAGCCTGTGCTAGATAAATTATCACATAGTGACTGGTGCATATCCATGGAATACCCACTAGAGGGAAGTCAGAGGAAATAGTGGCCAGGGTCTGTATCACACAGCAGTGCACACACCCCCACGTGGCTGGGGTGTGCTCCGCCATTTCCTAGCCTGGTCATGGCCTTTGCCATGCAGGTGTGGGAGCTGAATTGTGGAGTGTAAAGGGTCGGCGCCTTGGTGCTGGTGACTGACTGTGAATGCCTGAGTTTGTCCTGGTGTTTTTTTCTTTTTTCTGAGAGTCCTCGTCTTTGAACCACTGAAATACAGACTTCTATTCTTTTCCCATGTTGGAACTGATTTAAACTCTGCTTTAGTGATAAACTCTGATCCCGCAACGCAGTGAGCTGAGTATTCCAGACTCAGGGTGTGCTGGGGGCACCAGGAAAGAGGCCCTCGGAGTGCAGGGGGTGGCAGTCCATGTCTGTTCCCTGGAAATCTTACCCTCTTTCCTTCCGTGTCCACGTCAGGAGGCCTTGCCAGGGTTGGGTTTCAGACGAGGCTTCAGTGGCCTGCCACAAGAGGCCGGTGTGACCAGCTGGGCCTCCCTGGCGGATGATCGCATGGAACCTCCTCATGCCTACCCAGCTCCCTTGTTTGCTGTGTTTTAGGGCTCGGAAAGCAAGTTCCAAGTTTACTGATGACTGTAGGGACTTTTTTAATTTATTGTTGACTGTAGGGACTGGTTTATTCAGTTGAAACACAGGCCTACAGAGACAGTGACATTCCATGACATTCCATGACATTCCATGACATTCCATGACATTCCATGCTGATTGACTCCCCAGATGGTCACAGTGGACAGGGCCAGGCCAAGCCAAAACCAGCACCCTGAGCTTCTTCTGGGTGCTTGGCACGGGTGCAGAGGCCCAGGTACTCACTCCTTTCCTGGGTGCTTTAGCAGGGAGTTGGATCCAAAGTGGAGCATCCAGAAGAGAACTATCACGCATTTGGAATGCCCACATGGCAGTGGTGGCATAACCTGCTGTGCCAGCGATGGCCCTGGGACTGTCTGTTTGTGGGAGCTACACAAGTCCACACAGGCTTAGATTTGGGGACTTTGTTTTCCCAGAGAAGAAACCCAAAGCCTCCCAGTGCTGCAAAGAAAATCCCTTCTGGGGGCCCGGCGCAGTAGTGTAGCAGTTAGTCCCCACCTTGAATGCACCAGGATCCCACATGAGTGCCAGTTCTAATCGCTATGGCTCCCCTTCCCACCGAACTCCCTGCTTGTGGCCTGGGAAAGCAGCAGAGAATGGCCCAAAGGCTTGGGACCCCGCACCTAGATGGGAGACCTGGAAGAGTTCCTGATTGCTGGCTTCGGATCGGCTCAGCTCCAGCCGTTGTGGTCGCTTGGGGAATGAACCATCGGACGGAAGATCTTCCTCTCTGTCTCTCCTCCTTTCCAATAAAAATAAATAAATCTTAAAAAAAAAAATGTCCAGGCCCAGTGTGATAGTGTAGTGGTTAAAGTCCTTGCTTTGCATGCGCCGGCATCCCATATGGGTACCAGTTCTAATCCCGGCGGCCCTGCTTCCCATCCAGCTCCCTGCTTGTGGCCAGGAAAGCAGTTGAGGATGGCCCAAAGCCTTGGGACCCTGCACCCTCGTGGTAGACCTGGAAGAGCTCCTGGCTTCTTGCTTCGGATTGGCTCAGCTCCAGCCATTATGCTCACTTGGGGAGTCAACCAGCGGACAGAAGATTTTCCTCTCTGTCTCTCCTCCTCTCTGTACGTCTGCCTTTCCAATAAAAATAAATAAATCTTTTTAAAAAAATGTCCTCTGAGCATCCCACAGCCCAGTGTCGAGTTGCATCTGTTGTCTTAGCCCGCCAGCGTGGACGGCAGCTCCAGGAGGCCCTGTCCCCTGCTGGACTCCTGATGGCCGTGACTCCTGTCGCCTGTGCTCGTCTAATGAAGCAGCAGCACATATTTCTTTGCTGGACTTGGACACCTTGGGAAAAATGCAACAACTGGAGTGAAGTAGATTTGTGAAGCACATTGAAGCCATCCGTTTCCTTCTCTTCAGAATCACTTCCTGTCTGGAAACCACCCTGTCCACCAGATGCAGCAAGCACTGCCCGGCTTCACGCATCAGGGGTGGGCCTGCCAGGACAGTTTACAAATTAACCTGCTGTCTCCTTTTTTTTTTTTTTTTTTTTTTTGTTCAAACAAAGGAGCATTTAGAATTTGAAGGTCCCCTATGACCAATTAACTCAGTGCAGTTGGTTTGGTAGACGTTTGGACAGCCTGCGCCATTGTCCTCCGGAGGACCCCAGGCTGCTGGAAACCCTGGGGGAGCTGGGAGAGCAGGAGGCGCCCCCTTTTTGCCCTCATTTCAGTTAAGGGAGCAGCAGGGGCAGGGAGGTGGAGGATCTTGCTCCAGGGGATTCCTGAAGCTTTGGGAGGCCTGGCTGGGAGCCTGTGCTCGCTCTGGTCCTCTCTAAGGTCCTGGCTGACTTTCCTCGCTCCTGTCCCAGGCTGGGAGACAAGAGGAGAGAGCAAAACCTTGGGTGTAGACAGTGTTCCCTGAGGTGTAGACAGTGTTCCCTGGGGTGTAGACAGTATTCCATGAGGTATAGACAGTGTTCCCTGGGGTATGGACAGTGTTCTCTGGGGTGTAGACAGTGTTCCCTGGTTCTTGGGTGATGTTTTTGACCTAGTTTAAAGTGCCGCCGTCCACCTTCCCCGAGGGCCACGCTTGATTCCTGTGGCCCCAGGGAGGCCTCCTGCCATGGCTTCTGCTGTTTGGGGGGGGTCAGCCTTTGTGCACTCCCAGGCCCCCCAGCACTGCCCTGTGAGCTCTGCTCCTTGACAGAAGGATACATTGTCGGCAGTAAGAACAGATATTTCTGTTCTACAAATGAGCCCAGGTTTATAGACAGAGTTCAAAGGAATGAGAGATCTCCAAGCAGAGCAGAGAGCGCAGTGAGGGAAGACGCGCATGGGGCTGGTTAATAATGAAAAGTCGCCACACAGGGCCCTCATGTCCTTCCGAGAGCTGTTGTCACTCTGCACAGCTTCACACCGTGACCTTGAGGTTCGCGCCCTGCCCAGTCTCCCAGCTGGGAAGTGAGGGGACTAGGATTTGGACTTGGCACGGGGACTGCAGCAGCCACACATCTCAGCCTATATTTGTTTAGTTTTTCAGTGTGATAAAATACGATTTACGGAGAAAAACAAGCCAGGCTTTATTTTTTTTCATCAGTGAATACCAACTGATACTCAGATACAGGTGTCCCTCAGTACCCACAGGTCATCGGGTCCGGAACAGCTGCTGTTACGCAAACCAGAGGACTTTCAAGTTCCTTAAATAAAACAGCATAGTGGTTCCTAATAGCCCCGCGCATCTCCTACACGTCTTAAATCACCTCTAGATGACTTTTAACCTCTTATACAGTGTAAATGCCATGTATGAAGTCCTTACCCCGCATGACGTTGGGACTAATGGCGGCAAAGGTCTGAATATGTCCAGTGAAGGTACGGTTTCTAAATCTTGCCTGTGCAGTGTTGACTCCGCATTGTCAGCAGACTCCCGTATGGGTGTATCTTCACATCTCAGTGTGTGCCTAGCTCAGCTCTGCTGTGCCCTGTGCCTGAGGAAGCGAGCTTCACCAGAGCCCCTGCCATGGGGGCTGGTCCCTGGGCCTGGCTGCTAGTCACTGCAGCTTAGCTCTAATATCCACCCTGGCCCCTGCTCACCCTACTGTCTCTAGGGCCCGTCCAGTGGCAAGACCCAAAGCTTCATCTCAGATAGCCCCCAATCGCCGTGTGCTTTTCCAATCGGGGGTGCCATCCCCTACTTAAACTTGAGTGAGCAAGGGCATCCCTGGGGTACCCAGGCGGGCTGGCCAGCCTCCGCATATACCCTTCTCTGCCGCCATTGTGGACTTGCAGCTGTCTTCTTGCGCCGTGCTGAGTCATCTTTTTGACTAGTGGGACTCTTGACACAGCAAGTGTATCTCTTTAGGGACCAAGATTTCTCACTCTACAGAGATCTCTGTGGGGCATGGGAAGTAGGGGTACAACGCGTACACCCACAGCCCCATGTATTCTTCCCTTGAGGGGTATGGACGATGCAGAGCTCTGCTTCGGTGCACGCACCATGTCCTGGAGCTGGTGCCCCACCTGTGCTGAGCCCCATCTCCTAGCTGGTACCATGCTCTACCCTCAGCAGGCTGCAGCATAAGTGCTGGGCTAGAGTGGGGTGTCCCCATGGGTCTCTGTGCCATGTGGCTTCTTTGGTTTGCTATGATTCTGTGTGGGATCCTCTGCTGATGCCTGAAGAGTATCAGGAAGCCCTTGAATTTGCTGCTCCCTCAGACTCGCTGTGGCTGGACGGCGTGCTGATCCTGGGAAAACAGCACGTTGCCTGCCAGGGCAGAGGAGAGGAGTGACTGCCGCTGGGCAGCCGGTCTGCTGGTGGAAGAGCTCTGGTAAGCCTGTCATTCTTGCTCCGTGTCGCTGGCACATGGGTATTGGCCTCGGTAGCCACATCAGCTTCCTTGCATGTGAGTCTGAGCTGTCAGACCCGTCTCAGCCACTGTGGCTGCTTCGTCCATGGCTCCACCAAGCTGATAACAGGATGAATAGTGTCAGCTCTTCAGCTTATCTTGTCTCCTTGATGCTTCAGCCCTTTCCTAGGGTGACAGCATGAGCTTCACAGCTGCTCCTTGGCGCGCAGGTCTGTACCTCACACTTCCTGTCTGTGTGTCACACACATCTGTACCTCACACCTCCTGCCTGTGTGTCACACACATCTGTACCTCACACTTCCTGTCTGAGTGTCACACACATCTGCACCTCACACCTCCTGCCTGTGTGTCACACACATCTGCACCTCACGCCTCCTGTCTGTCTGTGTGTCACACACATCTGCACCTCACGCCTCCTGTCTGTCTGTGTCACACACATCTGCACCTCACGCCTCCTGTCTGTCTGTGTGTCACACACATCTGTACCTCACACCTCCTGCCTGTGTCACACACATCTGTACCTCACACTTCCTGCCTGTGTCACACACATGTGTACCTCACACCTCCTGCCTGTGTCACACACATCTGTACCTCACACTTCCTGCCTGTGTCACACACATGTGTACCTCACACCTCCTGCCTGTGTCACACACATCTGTACCTCACACTTCCTGAGTGTCACACACATCTGTACCTCACACCTCCTGTCTGTCTGTGTGTCACACACATCTGTACCTCAAACTTCCTGCCTGTGTGTCACACACATCTGTACCTCACACCTCCTGTCTGTCTGTGTGTCACACACATCTGCACCTCACGCCTCCTGCCTGTGTGTCACACACATCTGTACCTCACACCTCCTGTCTGTGTCACACACATCTGTACCTCACACCTCCTGTTTGTGTGTCACACACATCTGTACCTCACGCCTCCTGCCTGTGTGTCACACACATCTGTACCTCACACCTCCTGCCTGTGTGTCACACACATCTGTACCTCACACCTCCTGTCTGTGTGTCACACACATCTGTACCTCACGCCTCCTGCCTGTGTCACACACATCTGTACCTCACACTTCCTGAGTGTCACACACATCTGTACCTCACACCTCCTGTCTGTGTGTCACACACATCTGTACCTCACACCTCCTGTCTGTGTGTCACACACATCTGTACTCACGCCTCCTGCCTGTGTCACACACATCTGTACCTCACACTTCCTGAGTGTCACACACATCTGTACCTCACACCTCCTGTCTGTGTGTCACACACATCTGTACCTCACACCTCCTGTCTGTCTGTGTGTCACACACATCTGTACCTCACACCTCCTGCCTGTGTCACACACATCTGTACCTCACACCTCCTGTCTGTGTGTCACACACATCTGTACCTCACACTTCCTGCCTGTGTGTCACACACATCTGTACCTCACACCTCCTGTCTGTCTGTGTCACACACATCTGTACCTCACACCTCCTGCCTGTGTCACACACATCTGTACCTCACACTTCCTGAGTGTCACACACATCTGTACCTCACACCTCCTGTCTGTGTGTCACACACATCTGTACCTCACACCTCCTGTCTGTGTGTCACACACATCTGTACTCACACCTCCTGCCTGTGTGTCACACACATCTGTACCTCACACCTCCTGTCTGTGTCACACACATCAGTACCTCACACTTCCTGACCTCACAGTGTTTCCTTGAGGCCCTCTACCTTCTGACTGTACTGCTCACCATGCCAGTAGCCTACCTGTCCACCAAGCTTGCAGCCCATGTGAAGTGATGCCTTGTGGCACTGCAGCAAGCCTGCCCGCTGGGGCACTTCCCCCCGCCTGCTGTCTCCTGCCCCTCGATGGAGCCTGTGGTGCACCTACCATGTGCTTTTGACATCTGCCCATGTGCCACGGTGAACCATCTGTAACCACACGTGGGCTCTTTTCCACCAAGTTGCCCATACACGATGCCCCCGTACAACCATAGGCATGCCATAGCAAGGGTGCTGGGACGTCTCTTGGCATTATATGTTGTGACAGTGGGCGGAAGGTTAGTCCAGGTCTGTCCCATGGACATGAACTTGTTTGGAGCCTCTTTCTGCATGTCTCTGTGCTCTTGCAGGTGCCTCCTGTGCACAGTGACTGTGATCGGGTTGGCTACCTGGTAGAACCTGCTGGAAAGCTTCTGTAATCTGTCTGGTTTCTGTAGGGGTCAGGCTGGTGAAATGAACAGGGATCGGTGGGGGCCACCACCCCTGCATCCTTCAGCTCTTGCCAGTTGGACTAGTCCCTCGGCCACAGCCGTGGGCTGCGGGGTGGATGGGCAGAGCCAGGATGGTATCAGTGTGGTACTGGACCTGCCTGCCCTCTCGGGCGGTTGTGCCAAATGCCAAATCTGTCCATCTCAGTTCCATTCCATCAGCTGCGTCTGGATTGGGGGAGGGGCTCCCTCGGAAACCAGATTTCAGACCTGCTCCGCAGGCATCCCTGCTGCTGAGGTGGGATGGGGACATGCAGCTTTCAGTTTCAGGAGTCCTGTCAGTTCCAGGAAGTGGCTTGGCAGCAGCTGTGGCACCAATAAGGCTGTGCTGACTGGCCTCCCCTCAGGGGCTTCCTGCAGGGACCTGGACGAGCCTCTGCAGCCCCACGGCCCAGCTGTGGGCCGTGCTGTGTGCCTATGCAGCTCAGATCCAGAATACCTCGCTTGCTGTTTCCTTCAATAACCTTTCAGCATGGTAAGTAAGCATTTGCAAGGGGAAGAAAATCTTGGATTTCTTTGAAAAAAAAAAAAAAAACATGAGTACCAACTGATGTTAAACTGTTGTGGCATTCATCGCCGGCAGATTTAGGTGAGACTGAGGCATACTGAGAGCCCTTGTTCTTAGAAATTCACAGTCAGGCTGAGGACTTAGCACACACGGTGCATAAAGGGACGCAAGCATGGCTGCATGAACAGGTTCTGCAATGGCTGCTTGGCCTGAGCCCTCTCCATCCACGTGTACGTGCCTTCGGGGCGCCATGCGGGGTTCCTCCTTTGGCAAGTGGGGCTGTCAGTGGCCATGGCTGCGGCATGTCCACCAGGGAGTAGTCACTGATTTGTGGCCCGCAGCTCCTTGTGACCTGCAGTGACAGTGGGGTGTCCTGAGAGAATATCCTGGGGTGCCTGGACAGTCCCAGCGAGCGCCAGACAGGAAGCTTGGAGGAAGAGGTGGGCTTTGAAGAGTAGGCTTTCCTGGGAACGTGTGCATTCCTTTGATAAATCAGGTGCCACGGAGATGCCCTTTCTACTGATCAGGGTTTGTAGATTGTTACTGCTAGAGTTTCCTGCGTCTGTGTTCCCAGAGATGCCTGTTGGGGTGACACACAGAGTCAGGGCAGTGCCTGTTGGGGTGACACACACTCGGGGCGGTGCCTGTTGGGGTGACACACACAGTCGGGGCGATGCCTGTTGGGGTGACACACACAGTCGGGGCGGTGCCTGTTGGGGTGACACACACAGTCGGGGCGATGCCTGTTGGGGCGACACACACAGTCGGGGCGATGCCTGTTGGGGTGACACACACAGTAGGGGCGGTGCCTGTTGGGGTGACACACACAGGGCATTCCTTTTCTTTCTCTCTGATGAACTCGGTGTCTCTGTGAGGGGTGTATTTTCTCCTGTACACACATGGGTAATCTCGGTGTGGCATGGATTCTTTCCTTCCCACGTGGTGGAATTGGGTGGACAAGATACCAACCAACATGTCATGTCAGGGTGACCAAATGAATTTAGAAGCAGCTCCACTTATAGGCATTTACTGGAGAAATGTCTTGGCTATTAATAATTGATGAGACACTAACACACTGAAATATCTCTGTGTTCCTTCCTGAAACCTCAAAGAAAAATTCCATTTTATGTTGCATTTTATTGTATTTCCATTCAGAAAATTATTACTTCACATTTGTTAGGTGTAGTGCCTTGAAACAGAAAGGTAGAGTGCGGGTACCCTTGCCTTGTGAGGGGCCAAGCCTTTCCCTGTGGCCTCTGCTTCACCTGATTCTGTGTGAGATGCTGGCAGGGATAACGGTTACAGGTGTTTTTGTGGTACCAATTTAGGAAGCAGCTGCCTTACGTTTCTGCAGCAAATAATAAAATTAAGATGTGTGTGTCTCGTGTGTAAGGGGTTCCTGGCTAGGTTAGAGAATGTGGGAGAACAATCCCGAGTAGTTGTAGCTGAGGGCATTTCTCTCTCAACAGGTGCAGACTGAGGTCTCTGAAGGCACCTGCATTTTTTTTTTTAGCACAGCTGTACTTTAGCATAGCATCTGTTGTTTTGTGTGGCTGCCTCAGAGATATTTGGGTACAAGCAGCAGTTATAGGAAGCTGTCACAAGTTGTCTTGGAAGGGAAAACAAGTTTTCTTTAGTTCTCTGAAATATGATTTTAAAAGCTGGGCCTTGAGAGTGGACCTCTGGGCACGGAGCCCAGTAGTTCCGATGCCCCGCGTCCCACATCCCACATCAGAGGCCCTGGGTCTTAGTCTTGGCGCAAGTTCCGGTTCCAGCTTCTTGCTAATGCTGCTTCTTGGAAATAGCTGATGCCTCGGGAAAGTGGGTCCCTGGCCCCCTGACCTCCTGACCTGCTCACTGCTGGCTACGTGGGCACTCGGGAGGGAGCTACAGAGGAGAGCACGACCTCTCTGCCTCTTCAACAAGATTTCCAAATATATTCAGAAACAAGACTTATTTCACTGTGCTTTTCAATTTTATTTTTTGTTGTATTTGTTTGAAATGTAGAGTTAAGAGAGAGGGAGAGTTGGAGTGAAGAGATGTTGCACTCTGGTTCACTCCACAGGTGGGCAATGCCCAGGGCTGGGCCTGGTTGACGCCATCCAGGTCTCCAAGGACGTGGGCCGTCCTCGGCTGCTTTCCCAAGCATGGTAGCAGGGAGCTGGGTGGGAAGGAGAACAGCCAGACCTTGGCCCAGTGTCCATACGGGACTCCAGCACTGCAGGCAGCAGCTTAGCTGCTACGCCACAACACTGTCCTCTCCCCCCACCCCTCGCTGGTTTTTGTTGACATCTATTGTGGAGACCTTCCACAGGGAGCAGCGAGCAAGGTGCTTGAGCCATCATTGCTGCCTCCCAGGGTGTGCATCGGCAGCAATGGGGGGGGGGGGGGGAAATGGGTGACCTGAACTCAGAGCAGACACTCCCAGGTGGGAGGCAGCTGTCCCAAGGCAGGGCTTCGCCCACTGCTCCGTGGCACCAGCCCCTTCTCTGTGTTCCTTGCCACACACCCGGATTTCTCAACTGTAGCCTGCCACTGTGGTACCAGTTAAGTGGATGAATGAATTGACCAAGTGCTCATGGAGTTCCCACACCAGATCTGATTAGTGTGTAGTGTTAGGTGTTCCTGCAGCAAACAGCATTCGACCAACTGAAGGGTGAAATGGAGTTCAGAGGCGAGCTGCAGAGTTATTGTCCCCAGTGACTTGCATATCTGATCTGTTGGGAGCGGCAGTCCTGGGAGGCACAGTTTAGTCAGATCTGTGCTGGGTGCGAATCCTGCATCTCATCAGAACCTGGGCTCCTGGGACAGCCCTGGTTTGCAGTCTGCAGAGCATGCTTTAAGTAGACTGCCTCCTCCTCCCCCAGAGTGAGATTGCAGTCGGTGGCCAAGTGGGCGGGTACAAACCAGGAAGGAATCTGAAAGGCCTCTGGCAGAGAGGCTGAGCAGCAGCACTGTGGGATAGTTGGGGAAGGAGCGAGGCGGGTGCCACTCCAGGTAGATACACAAGATGAACTCCCTGCTCTCATGCACACACCCATAGTGCCTGCAAGGTCGGGATGTTTCAGGTTGGTCGAGAAGAGGGAACCCAGGTTCATGGACACTACAGAAGATGCTGGAAGGTTCCAGAGAGTGAATGCCTTGTTGGAGATGAGCCATGGGTGTTTGTGAGTCACCCATGATGAAAGGGAATGTGTTGTCAAGGGTCGCAGGCAGACGGACCAGAGCTGGACTTTGAAGGAAGCAGAGCTTTCTGCAGAGGGAGTAGGAGGAGGAAGTGATGGGGTGAGCTGGGAAGGACAATGTGAACAAGATCAGGGGTGGTGCCAGTGCACCTGCGAGGACTGGGAAGGTAGTGTCCAGCCCAGTGGTGGGAGCGTGGTGGGCTGGTGGGGGGTTGGAAAAGCCATGCTTACAGTAGCTGCGGAGAGATATGACTAGTGGGTTGCAGCCATGGCCTGCCTGTCCTATGACTTCCCAGATACTTCCCATGGGCTGTGTTAGCACAAGTGGGTTTATGGGCATATTGTAGGGATGCCTGAGGTGGTGTTACTCTGGGTTAGTATTTGAATGTGTGCTGCTGTGGAGAACAGGGGCAAATGAAACAGGTGACCAGAGGTATTAGGTGAGCCCCTTGTAGTCTTGGTTCAGCGTTTCCATAGTAAGGAGTTCAGTAAAAAGGAATACGGACGATTGCACAACGGGAATGAGTTTGAGGCTTAGTGTTCTGAGCCACATTTAACGGTGGTGTCTTAGT
Source organism: Ochotona princeps (assembly GCF_030435755.1). Classification (NCBI taxonomy): domain Eukaryota; kingdom Metazoa; phylum Chordata; class Mammalia; order Lagomorpha; family Ochotonidae; genus Ochotona; species Ochotona princeps. Next base: position 2,393,458 of record NC_080845.1, read on the forward strand.
GTTCTGAGCCACATTTAACGGTGGTGTCTTAGTGTTCTGAGCCACATGTAACAGTGGTATCTTTTGGGCCTGGCGTGATGGCTGAGGGTTAAGTCCTCACCTTGAATGTGCCAGAATCCCGTTTGGGCACCAGTTCATGTTCTAGCTGTTCCACTTCCTATCTTGCTCCCTGCCTGTGGCCTAGGAAGGCAGTTGAGGACGGCCCAAAGCCTTGGGACACTGCACCCGTGTGGGAGACCCGGAAGAAGCTTTTGGTTCCTGGGTTCGGATTGGTTTGGCCTGGCTCCGACCATTGCAGCCACTTGGGAAGTGAACCAGTAGATGGAAGATCTTTCTCTCTGTCTCTGCTCCTCTCTGTATATCTGCCTTTCCAATAAAAATAAGTAAAATCTTCAAAAAATTTTAAAAAGTATAAAACAGTTTAATTTGGGGTCATATGTATGTAACCATCGATTTTAGAGGTAGCACATACCTTGCCTACACAAGGGGTAATATCAGACTGCCCAGCAGCACAGAATCCATTGCTGGGGATCCTTAAATACATTTTATTTTTTTATTTTATTTTAAAGTATACTGAAATGAATACCACACTAGAGTTTAATTGTAGGAGTTTCTTACAGCAGTAGAACAACTTCCAAAGGCAAAGCCTCTTATAGAAACACAACAAACAGCTTTGTAAGGGCCATATATGATACATTTTTAGTACTATGGATTTATTATTTTTATCTGATATGCAGAGTTACAGAGAGAAGGAGAGGCAGAGATCTTCCACTCTCTGGTTTGTTCCCCGAATGGCTGCAACAATCCGAAGTCAGGAGCCACGAGCTTCTTCCAGGTCCTCCGTGTGGGTGCAGGACCCAGGGCCTTGGGCCGTGGACGGCCCTTTGCCAGGTGCGTGAGCAGGGAACTGGATCTGAAGTGAGCAGCTGGGACACAAAACAAGGTCCGTATGGGATGTCAGTGCAGCAGCCAGAGGCTTAGCTCACTACACCACATTGCTGCCCCTTAAACGGCATTTTCCTGGGACAGAGGACAGGCCAGGGGCGGGCTTCTGTCAGCGTCCTGGCAGAGTCCAAGCACCAGGTCAGCCCCGGGGCCACTTGGCTTCCCAGGAGGAGTTCTGTCCTGGGCAGTGACAGGCAGGTGGTGGACTTGGTGATGTTGGCTGGGTGTTTCTCTGATTCAAGAGTGTGGAAACCCTCAGTTTTTCACCCATGAATACGGCGACCACTGTCCACTCCTGAGAGTTCCCACCGAGTACTCGAAGATCTGGCACTGTTTCCACGGCCCCACGCTCAGCCTGGCGCAGTCAGTGCCTGCTGTGACACTCAGCAGGCTCCTGTTTATCGCTCTGCCTGAGTGCACCAGCACAGCTTAGTTGGCAGCAAGGAACACGGCCAATGTCCAAAAGGTTGGATAAGGATGCTGGAGAAGGTTTTGGAAAAAGGCAAGAGTTCATAATTTTGCTTTATGAATATTATGATTTGATTCTGTTCTGGCTGTTACATTTACAGAAAGCTTTCCCAGCTCCCAGTTGTCAGAGCTGTAGATCTGGGAGTGCCAACCGCAGGCCCTGGCTTGGCTGCACAGGCCTTTGGCGTGTCTGCGTGGGCCCCTGGGGGCTCTGGGCGCCACGAGGGGCAGCACAGACTGGAGCGGGAGCCAGAGCCCTCCCCGGCACTCTGAGCCCTCGCTGACTGCTGTTGCTACACCTCCGTGGATTCCAGACCCCGGTGTGAGCTGCCTGCGCCTGCTTCCTTCCAGAGAGGACTAGTTGCACACGCAATTCATCACGACTGCCCAGCGCGTTTTAATTGCTGTTCTGTCAGAGTACTATGCTCCTGGCAGCTAGGGGCAATGTAAACAGAAAGCAAGAGGAGTCAAAATTTGAGTAAATTTGCAAAAATGCCTTTGAAATACCTGAAAGACTGATGACCTTCTATCATCAGGAGAGTGGTTTGATCTGTGGGGCTGTCAGGTGTGGTCTGGGGAGCAAGCGATTCTCCAAGGTCGAGGCTCTTGAGAGAGGGCCTTCCAAGCACCACACACTTGTGCACACTTCCTGAGGCCCCCGGGACGGGGCGCTGCTGAATAGGTCTGGCTCTCGCTCCTGCCTGCTTCTTTCCACTTGTCTCATCTTGAGTCCTTTGAGTAGTGCCTCTTTCAGGAAAGCTTGCCGGAGCCTTGGTTCTGGGCCAGGCCTCTGGGTCTTCTCTCCAACTGTGCACCAAGGGGTCTGTGACACCTTGATGCAATTCAGGTGTTCTAGAGACCGCGGAGTCCGGAAGCAGAGCTGCCCCAGCCCTGAGAGCCAGGCAGCCCCAGCCTTCATCCGTCCCGGGATGGGGCTTATCCTCCCTGCAGCCTGCCCTGCGCAGGTGTCCCTCTCCTTCTCAGTGTGGGATCTGTACGCTCAGCAGGGTTTGTTGCATGAAGGGGTGTGTGGGGCGAGGGGGCGGAGGGGAAGGAGAGACCTACGGTGACTCAAGGAAGCCCACAGGCTGTGCCTTTCAAAGCTCCTTAGTGATAAAATGCAGGCACTAAAAAGATGATTTAAATCTGTTCATTCATTCATTCTTTGAGCAAGTACTGCGTGCCTGCCACCTGCCTGGGAGGTGTCCGGCGCTGTCCCAGACGTGGGCTGTCCCATCCCTTAGCTGACCTGCCAGTGGGTCGAGTGGAGCCATTGATCTGTTCAGAGAGCCAAGGCTAAGTGATGGTCAAAAACAGTGCATTTTTATCCAATATAGGGATGTAACGAATTGGGACTTCAGGTTGGTGAAATTTCACATTTGGAAGCAAGAGATGTGTGTGAATATAAAAAAAATGGGGTTTTTTGTTTTACTGTAGAAACTGGGGAAAAAAACCAAAACAAAACAGAAAGCTCAAGGAGAAAGTTGTTGCATCATACACCCTAAGACAGCAGTGCAGTCGGCCACAGAGCACAAGATGAACAGACTGCTTGACAGACCAGGGGACAGACCTGGGGACAGACCAGTCACTGCGTAACCCATGTTCCTGTAATATCAGCGAAGACCGGTGCAGTGCCTGCCTGTTACAGTAGAAAGACCCAGATTGTCCCCAAGATGTGCCCCGTGATGTACAGCATGCAAGGGAGATGAGAGACAGGTCTGTGTGGCTACTTTGTGGGTAAGGCCGAGTTCAGCCCACGTCAGAAGTGGCTGCGGGGGCCGTTCTGCGGTGGTAGGGTGTGCGCCATGGTGCAGTGACTGCTGAGTCTGGGTTAGAACACTGGCCATGCACAGGAGAACCAGGCAGGCTCCCTGCCCGCCTTAGGAGCCCCCCTAGAAATCTACAAGCATGTGGGAGATGTCAATAATGTCTCCTTTTTCTAGCAGAGGTGTTGCCTCCTCCAGAGGCCTTCCCTGACTGCCCCAGTCCCTGTGGCACCACGTCCTTTTGTGGGCTGTTACCTTCTGTCCTATTCATTATTTGGCCAGAAGCTACAGCACAGGTGTCCTGTGTGCCTTTTTTATTGCCATACCCCTAGTGGCTGGCACACATGTCTGCCGAGTGCCTGCTGTGCCAGTGTGGTATTCCAACTCTGAGCACCCCAGTGAGCAGCATGGGCACCCCTGCCCTGTGGTCCTGCATTGTAGCCAAGGCAGTGTAGGAGACAAGCAGCATTACCTGGAGGAGCAGGCAGGTGCTTGGTCGGTGGAGTGTGTGAAGGCTTGGGAAAGCTGGGCTGGGCTGGGCAGGGCAGAGCTGGTCTGGGCAAGACTGGGCTGGGTAGCACAGGATAGCGCAGGACAGAGCAGGGCAGTGCAGGGCAGGTGGCTGCGTGGTGAGCACAGTGGTCTGGGGAGACTGCCTTGAGTTGGTGACAGATGAGCAGAGGTGGCGGGAAGGAAAGAGCTACATGAGGGTTGGAGACACAAGAGGGAGGGAAGTTCTGCCGTAAAGAAAAGCTGGGGTCTGGCTCACTCAGCAGAGGCCCAGGACTTCCTCTGCAGAGTGGAGCTCAGAAGTGGGCTCTGACCTGGCTCAGCGAATCGACCGGCAGCAGGAGTTGCCCTGCTCGGCATCCTGGAGCCCAGCTGCTCGGGAGCGGGGGGCGCTGGGGGAACACCACCGCTGGGGCTTGGTCGCTGCGCTCTCTAGAAGGGTAAAGTATGTACTAATTTCAATTATTTAAATGTCCTTTTAGCACATTTTTCAGCCAAAATGAATTCAGTTATTTTAAACATAGAAGCAAAATACTGTGTGAAATGAAAATATATGATATAATTAATTAGGCTATTAATGAAAACACATACCTCTGTATGATTGAAAATGAAAGCTTAACAGTCTCAAAAGGATGGTGCTAAATATTTACATATCTGTCTGAGATGCACATTTTTAGTTGCTAAAAATATTCATTGTTAATGACTAGGAAGCAAATCTAGGTTTAATGTTGTAATAAACTCCGTGTATTTGTCTCACACCAAAGTCAAAGCCGATTTTGTAAAGTATTGCAGGGAGCCTTTGAAATAAGAACCATTGCTGAAATAAAAGGAGAGTCTCCCTGAGCAATTAACAGAACCTGCTTTGTGAGAGAAAAGTTTGAAGAAATGACTAAGAAATGTGAACATTTGCATGGCACGTTGGCTGTCCATGCAGGTCTTGGCAGACGTGCTGTTGGTGAGGTGTGGTCTGTGTCAGAGCACAGTGAGAAGAGGCTGTGTGGCTTCCTCTCCTTCCTGGAAGGATCTGGCCTAGGCGACGTCTTCGTCCTCTTCCTCGTCTGTAAAGTGATAAAAAATGAAATCCTCTCCTGTAACTGCGGGAGAAAGTGGAGGACGTGAGGATGAATACTCCTGGGGCGCCAGAGGCGCTCACTAGTTAACGTGGGTCACGGGCAGGGGTGCCTTCTGCCAGCCCGGACCCCCGCCCAGAATAAGCAGCTGCCTTGTGACAGGCCTCAGATGACCTGTGCATCTCCGTTGACTTTGAGCACCGGTTGGCAAGTTGGCACACTCCGTGTTTCTAGAAATAAAGTTTTATTTGAGCACAGCTGTTCCCATGCGTTTGCACACCACCCACGGCTGCAACCCCACGGAGGTCAATCATTGCATCAGAGCCCATGTGACCAGCAGAGCCAAAGCTCTGCTCAGTGGACCTCAGGCAGAAGTGGATCTAGAGCTGAGCAACTCTAGTGTCGGGTCCAGAGCCGTTTCCCTGGCCAGAAAAGTGTGAGGGCTGCCTCTGCTTCCCGAGTGGATGCAGTTGTCAGAGACACAGGGCACGGTGAATCACTTGTCTTTTCATAGCAAGCTGCACCAAAACATAGTGATGGGAAACACCATGTTGGCTATGGGTCTGCCTGAAGGGGCCCAGCTGGGTGGTTCTTCTGCCTTTCTTGCCGGTGGTCAGTTCCGGAGCTGCACTCGCCCAGGTGGCTGGTTAAGACCCCTTGCTTTCCTTGTCATTTCTCCTGCCTGGGGTGGCCACTCTGCACGTGAGCTTTCCCACAGCAGGGCCAGGCTGCCTGCCTGCAGCTCAGCTCATAAGCCTGCAGAAGCAAACACTGCCAGCTTCCTAAGGCCTTGACCGAGACTACCACCACATCAGTTCTGGCACATCTGCTAGTAAAAGCAACTCACCTGAGCACCCAGACCCCACGGGTAGCGCCTGCACAGAGCATGAACGTGGCACTTCACCCCATGGCACCAGGGAGAGCTCGGCAAGTCACTGCAGCGGGCGCGCGGGGGGACACGGCCCTTTTTCGACGCTTTCCTCGTGCTCGGGACCTCGTTTCTCACCCTCTGTGCCACCGCAGAACAAAGGAAATAAAATCACAAAGCTGTTGACGCCAGGCCTGCTCGGGCTGCTCCCTGAAAGCCTCTGCTGCCTTGGGCGAGGAGTGAGCCAGGCGAGCCAGGTAGACCAGCTGCGCCCCCTCTGCCTGTCTGTGCTGTGAGCCACTCGGACCCTGCTCCTTGCCGCCTTCTGGGGGTGACTGACAGGGAAGACAGGATAGCTGCTCCCAAATGGCCACATGTTGGAGTCAGCGGGGCTGAGGGGGCGGAGCAGCCCGGCAGCTCCATGGCTCTTTCTGCTCGTCATTCCGCGCCTCATTTTCGAAGAGTATGTTTTGGTTTTAGTACCACGCGTGGGCCCAGATTCCTCGGAGCCAAACCATGCCATGCCAGTCTGAAGGAAGGCATCTTCAGGCATCAGCCCATGCAGAAATCACGGGGTGTTACTGTCGTTAGCCAAGGCAAATTGTGGCTTTCCTCAAAACTTGCAACAATTGCTGTGAATGAGCAAATGTTTACACAAGGTGTGAAATTAAGTTTCATGCAGTCACAGATGTGAATGCCAGCCAGCAGCTCTGAAATCGGGTTTGTGTTTCGAGTAACAGTTTCAGTGGTGTTCTTTGTTGCAATTGGAAGTCCTGCTGCTTGGAGGGAAGATGGCCTTGTCCAGGTCTAGCTCCTGACAGAAAGCTGTGCTCATCACTCTTTAAAAAAACGAAAAACAGAAGCTGGAATGTGCTCCTTGCTTTTAAAATGTGCAAATTCTGTCAAAACTCTGGGGTGCCTGAAGCCTCCAGGTGTGTCCCCTCATCCGCACTGACCAGCAACTAAATCATGTCTGTGCCGGCTGGTGGCAGCGAGGTGGTTAAAGCCTCACATTTGTGCCTTTTTGTTTTAAATGGGTCTATGCAGGCCAATATTCCCAGCAAACATTCAAAGCACATTTTTCAGAGTTTCCAAGGAGGGCAGAATCCACCCAATGATGAAACATGGCGCCTTTATTTTTGAGAGCTAATCGGGGAGCGTCGCTGTCAGCCGCCAGGCTCTTGCTGGCGAGTGACGAGCCATGTCTGATTGGTACCCCTTCCCTTTTCGCCACAAGCTCCCATTTGTTTTCCTGAGACGGTGTGCAGACACATGAAACGGCTCGAGGTGTCCACGGGCTAGGCCCTGCCAGCCCGTTTCCAGCCTTCCCGAATCCTGCCATCTCCTTATTCCTCAAACCTTTTGCTGATTGCAGTGGTCCCCGCGTGAGGTGTAAGTCAGGTGTGCCGTGAACAAGAGAAGTGTTGCCTGGGCCAGCACTTGCTAGTTAATGAGCTGGGCGGCTGGCTTTGCTCTCCGAGCCCGGAAGCAGATCTCCCTCTAAGCAGAGCTCACTTGGTCCTCCCCTCCTGTGTGTGTTTTGGCGGGGTAACCTCTCCCACCAGGGAACACTAGTTTCTTTGTTAGCAGAGTCTGTCCTTTTGGCAGTTCACAAACCACAGCCATTGACAGAAGCAGTGTAAGATCTGAGCTGAAATTTTAAGTTGGGGTTGTATAGCTTTATCGTTCATGAAAGCACAAGTTAAAGTCCTGCTTGGGTCAGACCGATTAGCACTTGATTGTGAGAAGAGGTGCTGTGGACTGCAGAGGGTGTGTTTGCTGTCTGTCTGGGGCCAGGTGCAATCCTACCAGCAGCCAGCACCGTGCAGTGGAAAGATGGCGTTACAAATGCAAGAATCATCTCATGTAAGCAGCCCTGGCACCCAGCAGGGATTCCAGTGGATTATCTGTGGACTTCCCATCTCTGTAGTGGGGTTGGGGGGTCAGTGAAATCAGCACCTTCATGTCCTCATCCCGCAGGTGCCTGCCATCGAGCACTTCCAGAAACAGGGACAGCGTCTCTCAGGCCAGGAGTGCCCAAGCGCTGTGGGGTCGGGACGCCCGTCGGGCCAGGAGTGCCCAAGCGCTGTGGGGTCAGGACGCCCGTCGGGCCAGGAGTGCTCAAGCGCTGTGGGGTCGGGACGCCCGTCGGGCCAGGAGTGCCCAAGCGCTGTGGGGTCGGGACGCCCGTCGGGCCAGGAGTGCTCAAGCGCTGTGGGGTCGGGACGCCCGTCGGGCCAGGAGTGCCCAAGCGCTGTGGGGTCGGGACGCCCGTCAGGCCAGGAGTGCCCAAGCGCTGTGGGGTCAGGACGCCCGTCGGGCCAGGAGTGCCCAAGCGCTGTGGGGTCGGGACGCCCGTCGGGCCAGGAGTGCCCAAGAGCTGTGGGGTCGGGACGCCCGTCGGGCCAGGAGTGCCCAAGCGCTGTGGGGTCAGGACGCCCGTCGGGCCAGGAGTGCTCAAGCGCTGTGGGGTCGGGACGCCCGTCGGGCCAGGAGTGCTCAAGCGCTGTGGGGTCGGGACGCCCGTCGGGCCAGGAGTGCCCAGCACTGTGGGGTCGGGACGCCCGTCGGGCCAGGAGTGCCCAAGCGCTGTGGGGTCTGGACGCCCGTCGGGCCAGGAGTGCCCAAGAGCTGTGGGGTTGGGACGCCTGTCGGGCCAGGAGTGCCCAGCACTGTGGGGTCGGGACTGCAACTTGGGTTTTTTTTTTTTTTGGTTTTTTAGGAACTGTAGTGGCAAGTAATACTACTTGACAAAAACAGAATGTTTGCAAGTCTATCCTGTGCTTCTCACAGAGAGGAACATCATTAACTATTGGTTACATTCTCTTCTCCGCATTGAAATAAGATTGTGAAGGTACTCCTGAGTCTTCTCTTTTTGAATTCATCGATGGGCCCAGTGGTGTCTTCAAGTGATGTGACAGAAAGCATGATGCTAGAACCCATGTTTGACCTAGATAGGGTGGCCACTCCTCAGAGAACCAGGCCATGCCCTGGGATGCCCAAGCTGCCAAACCTGGTGGGAAGAAGAAAGGTAGGTGATTCAGGAGGCAGCCCTTGGCCTTGCAGAGCCGGCTCGGACCCTGTGCCGCCAGGCAGGGTTCTTTGTAATGGGCTCTTCTTCATATATGGCTGGGCCTCCGCAGGAGGGAGGGATGGCGGGAGGCGCGGGAGGTGCTCTCGCCCTAATACAGATTCAGAGGGTGTCTCCTGGCTGAATGAAGTTCTTCCTGTGTGTAATTGGAAACTGGGAGTAAGGGGCCGGCTTGCCACGGTTCGTTCTGGCCTGCTGTTGTTCTGGCCGCAGCGCACAATGGCATGGTCACAGGTGGAGTGGGACTGAGTGTGGGACAACCACCTACCCGAAACGTTGTCTTCCTTTATCTTGTAGTTGAAGTACACAGGTGTCAACAGGGCACTTGCCGCGGTGCCAGGCAGGTACCCCAGAACCTGCAGCCTGTTGTGTTGCTTTGAAGCATAGCTGATCCCTGGGGGACATTTGAAAGAAACATCGCTGTGAGCCCCCTCCTAAAATAAAACTGGTTCTGTAACATCAGCTGTCCAGTTTTCAAATTTCCGGTCATCTCATGAGTGTCGTAAATTCTCATTCTGGGGACAGTTTGGAAATGAGAGTCAAATAAGAATATGTGTTGCAAATGATTGATGTGTCTTTCACATCTCAGACTTTAGTTTTCCTTTCCTACAGCATTCTGTAACTTGTCCCTTCCTCATCTCCCTTCTCCTCACTTATCTTGCTGTTGAAGATAGCAGGCCAGTTTCCGTTTGCTGCATTCCGGACCTGGTCCACACAACTTCTGCACGCCTCTGGCCCGGCTGCCCTGTGAATGGCTGGTGGCGAGGTGAAGTTGCAGCCCCTGCCCTTCTCTTGGGGGGCCACCTCCTTGCGGGTGCCCAATGTGGACGCAGTTCAGGCGGCCTCAGCACCTCTTGGAGAGAAGCGCCCTGTGTCACTGTGAGGTTGCCCCAAGGGCTGATGTGGAGGGTAGACAGAGCAAATGTATGATCGACGATAGAGTCTGGTCCCAGCATCCTTCAGTAGTGACCGGTGCGTACATTTGCCTGTGGGAGTAGAACAGGACATGGAGGAACATCTGTGTAATGGCATAGGCCCTGCACTGGACCCTAAGCAGCCTGGCTGTTGGGGTGCTGACATATGCCCTGCATTCCAGAACCCTCTCAGGAGAGACTGGGACAGGAAGGGCCTCCTTAGCAAGCATCTTAGCGTGACAGATGAGCAAAGAGAGGCCCGAGGGGTCTGAGGCTGTTGCGGGGTGTGAGCAAGATCACACCAGACATGTCTAAGGCTTATTAAGGAGTCTTTATTAACCAAGCTTGGTGATAATAGAGCACAATAGCAAATCACAAGTCCATACGTCAACCCAACCAATCATAATCCCAAAAGAAACAAATGGTCATCATCCTTAAGTCCATCCATTAAGCTGAAGACCTATGTCCCAGCTTCCCCAGCAATATAAGTTATTCTAAGAATCATGCAATGAATAACCGGGACACACTTACAAAGAACCTGGACACACTTCCAAAGCTGCAGACAGTCACCTTTCCCTGGCTTCTCTGCCCACATTCCACTACTGCTAGGCCTCACCCCTCCTGGAACTCCAGATAGCACACAAAGCAGAAACAACATTATTATAACCATTGCCTCTTCTAAGCTGTACACACGGACCATGCTCAGGGGATTACCTGTCCTGGGTCAGCCAAGAGTCGAGGAGGTAGTGTAATGGATGCACCTGGCCAGAGAGAGAGAGAGCTCCTGCTTCATGGGCCTTTTAAAGGGGCTTGTGAGGGGAGTGGTTATACGACAATGCAATACCGTCCCCTCTCAGTTGATAGGTGAGTCACAGGTGGGCAGGAGCGAATACTTAAGTGTTGTGGGCTAAGGAGTTGATTAGTGCTCCTTGGGATGGCAGGAACAGGAACTGGGTTTGTAGCTAAAACATCTAGACTAATTGGACTTCCAATATCCTGGCTCATTTAGGATGCGGGGGAAGTGGTTGAGGATGGGATTAACATTCCATTGCTGTTAGGACTCACCTTCAGGACAGAGGGTAGAGAACACAGCCACATTTCATTTGCCCACTGTCAATGGGTGCTGGCTATCACTGGCTGTACCCCGTAACAAGGCCTCCAGAATGGCGGGGGTAACTGGAACCCAAGCTTTCCTTTAGTGGAGGACCATTCCCAGCGTTGATCCTAGAACTACCACTTGATTGCCCTGTGATCACTGCTCTGCCAGGCACCTCAAGTCACAGAAGTCACGAGTGGAATGTTCCTGAACAGCCAGGAACCATGCTGGACTAGCAAGGGGCTGAAGAGTTAAGCTGGATTCTGACCGGCTTGGCAGGGCCATAAAGAATTCCGCTCAAGTTTATTCTTGTAACTGACATCAAAGTCGTACAGCTGCTACTAGAGTCCCAATTAGGGCTTTCCTGTTTAAATGGGGCCCCGCAAGTTGAATCTTGAATTAACTGTGTTGTGATCAGGGTTTGGAGAGCAGAAAGGGGAAGGGGAGCACTCTTGAAGCATAACGAGCTGCTGTTCCATCTCTCCTGATTAGATCACTGCCCTGCGGATTAGAGGCAGACCGCATGTGCTTGCTTGTTACTTGCTTGGACGTCTTTCCGTAGCTGTTTCTGTAGTCACTGTAAACAGTTTATGTTTACAGATATTTTTTAAGCAAGTGGTGAAGCAAATTGACCAAAAGTTTAGTTTGTGGAGGAAGAGAAGACTTTGAAGCTATTTCTTTGCTAACTTCCCTAAATGCCCATCTTTTCCTGGCAGGATGGGTTTCATTTGTTGACATGCTGTTTGCGGTTCTGATGTTTACTCACACTTGAAGACCTGGGAGTAATCCCATCACTCATCTTAGGGCAGGATGGCCTGATGCCACCCCCACCCCCTCGCAGCCCGCGTGCGTGCGCGCATACACACACTCACACACACACACTCTCTCTCCAGTGTCTGCCTCCCCCCTCCCTTTTCCTTTTGTTCTTGGCCTTTGATCTTCAGGGCATCACTTAGCATCGGCGGGCTAGGGTACTGGAGAGGATCATTGAACCTCTAGAGCAGGCGTGTGCTTAGAGTCCTCCAGCGAGGGGAGGCAGGGGCAGCTCGCCACTTAGCCAGCTGACCTTGAGGCGACCTGACTCCAGCTCACCTCAATGTTCTTTTTAATTATGAGCAGTTGGACTAACGGAGTTCTAAAGGCTCTTAGAACACCTCTCTCAATCTGGGCCACCTGGAACCTCCTTTCTCTCAGACCATTGTTGCCTGCCTGGGTCCGAGCGACCACTGGCCACCAGATTCCTGGAGAATCAGACAGAAATGAATGATTGGGGGCATGTGTTTCAGGGGGCTCCTGCTGCCTCAGCCACACCTCCATCCTCGCAGTGCCCACGCTCCTCCGTTGTCCCTATCCGGTAACTGTGTGTGCACCTCTTCAGCTGTGGTCTCTTTGGGTGTCATGTTCATCCTCGCTCTCCAGCGTGGTGACACTGCAGGCAAGCGGTTGGAGAGCAATCGATGAGCCACTTCTGCCTTTTGCTTACATTGTATGAAGCATGTGTTTTTAGAAGCAGAAACTGGATCAGGTGTTCCTGACAACCATTAGTTTTAATCTCCTTTCTTCTCTGAATGTGTAATACTCCTTATTTTTCTCTTTTAAGCTTATTTCTTTTCACCTACTGGAAGGGCAGAGCAAGGGAGAAAAAGAGAGAGACATACCTTCCAGCCAGTCACCGGCCCAGGGACCAGGAACTCCATGCGCGTCTCCCACCTGGGTGGCAGTGACCCAGGCACCTGAGCCATCTGCTACCTCCCAGATTCCATCAGCAGGAAGCGGAATTGAAATGGAGTAACTGGGACTTGAACCGGCACTCCGATACAGAACGCAGGCGGCCCTGGCTCTGGCTCTGGTCCTGGTCCTGGTCCTGGTCCTGGTCCTTGGCTTTCCAGCACACGGCACACCACTGGCTCCACCTCTGCCCGCTGGCTGCTGGTGGCATTGGTAAGCAATGAAATTGTTCATCAATACTGAAGGGCAAATAGCAGGTGTGCTTGGGCCACTAACCAAATTCTAGTGTCCTCTTGGTAGCAAAGTTGACTCTTGACAATATTTAAAGATTAGACAAACCTCTCAATAGAGGGACAGTGCTAAACTTCCACTTATTTGGTAATAAATAAATAAGTTGAAGGTACAATTCTTTTTTTAAAAAAAGGATCTACTCCAAGATATAAAAATTTTAGCATTCTGCACAAGACCTCTGAATCACATATTTAAAGGAAAATAAATAAATCGCAGCAGCCTAAACAAGGCTCACAAATGCCTGCAGAGTAATTAAGTTTCCTTTTATGGCTTTTTCCATTGGCTTAAAGGTCATTGTGAAAATAGATGTGAGTTAAACTTAGAGCCGAGCATACCAGATAGAAAATCACCGAGATTCTCTTGCACCTGTGGCCACCCAAGCTTTTACACCTGAAGTGGAGTTATCCCCACACCATCAGCTGTGCTGGGCATACCTTCTGAACTCATGGGGAACAATGGGGGCTTCTTGGCAGACCCCACTGCTGAAAGGCAACGGGAATCATCCTGGGACACTGACAAGGGGAACAGAAAGTGTCCAGAGACAGAGTGTGCCAGATGTCAGCCCAGCAGGAGTGCTCGTGGGTAGCTCAGGCCAGAGAGCCTTCAGTTACACGCGTCCCGACCCAGCCCCGGTGCATCAGCTGGGGCTGGTGCCACTTGAAGTGTCAGCCACCCTGCAGCCCAAGATAAACTGACCTCACTAAAATACACAGCTGGACAGTTCACTCAGAGCAGGACAGCCTATTCAGCACCAAGTCCTGTGAGGGGCCACTCCTGGGAGTGCAGCACACATCAGCAGCGCTAAGCTGTCCACCCAGAACACCAGCGTCCCATGGAACCCCGCTTGCAGACCCAGCTGCTTCACTCCTGATCCAGCTCACTGCTGGTCCACCTGGGAGAGCAGGGGAGGAGGGCCCGAGTGCTCGAGTCTCCACCCAGGTGCAGTTCCAGGCCCCAGGCTTCAGGCCGGGGCTGCCTCAGGCCTCGGCCATTGCAGCTAGTTGGGGAGTGAACCAGCAGATGGAACATCCATCAATCTCTAGCTCTGCCTTTCAATTAAATACATCTTTAAGAGAGAAGAAAAAGAAATATCTGCCAATTAAATGCCAGCTTAACACTGATTTTAAGACATCTTTGATTTCAGAGATGAGCAAGCGTGGGGGAGATGTAGCTCAGCATCAGAAAGGTAGAGGAACTCGGGAGCAAACAGATGTCATCTTTCAAAACTGCAGCCCCGTGCCAGGCTCGGCTCCCCGCCTGGCTGCATCATGGCAGCAGCCCATCCGGGCAGATGAGCGGAAGCTCGCAGAGGTGGCTCTGCCCCTCCTGGCACCTCACGAGGAGAGCAAGGAGCCCTTTTGCAGCAGCTGCATGGCCAGTCTCTGTACTGCTCATGACTAGACGCTCTCGGTCATGCCCGTCAGCACCCGGTCATTGCCAAGAAGTCAGAATTACCTGGTGGGGCTGGAGTCAGGAGGGGACAGGGTTACCTGCCCTGCAGGATGGCACCTGTGACACTCAGGGTGTTTTCCCCAGGGGTAAGGGGGCCTGACTGGTGTCCGTCAGTCAGAGCTTGGGTTTTTCTAGGTGGGAGCCGTGACAGGGAGATGGCGTGTGATTCATGTCGGCTCTTTGGCTTTCCTGTGTGTTTGACTATTTGAAGCTTTATTATTACGTTAAATTGTTTCCCTTGCTTATAAGTTGTGTGATAGTGATTACTTTCCATGCTTGACACTGCACAAAGATATTCCATTTTGAGAAAAATTCTCCATTTTACTTCAGCCATGCAGTTTACTTGCAAATGTCTGCAAGGGATATGTGTGACTGTGTGGTGTGTGACTGTCCCTTGTCTTCCTCCCTGCACGCGTTCAGGTGTCACCGATCATTTCTAATGCAAAAGAAGCAGGTGTTCTCTGAGTTCTCACTGCTGTGACTGCTTGCCCCTGCCACATAGAAGGTGGGGACAGTGTGGCCAGCAGAGCCGCACTGCTGCATCAGCAAGAAGTTCCTGTCCCACCCGCTCTCAGCCCCGGCCTTCGTCCCACAGCACCTGTTGGTTGGCTTCCATGGAGAGGGAGGTGACCTGTAGAAGCTCACCGTGCCGTAGTTCTATTTCCTGGTGCCTAACTGATCTGTGATTTTCTGACCTGCTGCTGGGGCAACGTGGATAGTTCTAGGCTCATGCTGTTCCCCTCCTTGACCTTATCCGCCAGGGCTGTCCTTGACCTTGTCCGTCAGGGACTGGGTGGGTGCAGAGAGGAAGCAGGCGACCTGGTGGCCCAGCCTTCTCCCTCGCTTGGGCCTGCAGCGGGTGCTCCTGAGACCCTGGCCTGTGCAGGTTCCAGGCGGGCTGCTGGGTGAGGGAGGGGCCCGACTTCCCCTCCACTCCCCGGCTCCAACATGACTTTTGGGAGTGCTTTGCTGCCCGTAACAGCGGCATGCCCCTGCACTCTGCTGTTTCTCCTATTTGTTTTTGGTTTCTCACATTTTGCCAAATTCTATCTGCATTTCATTCTTGTTACTGGTCCTTTCTCTCTGCAGAACTTGCCTTTTTGCCCCGTGCTGGTTTTGCAAAGCATCAGTCAGTGGCTTCCCTTGTCTCTTCTGGCCGTTTGCCCTCCCAGGTTGGTGGTCACTTTAGTATGGTGTCGACTGCTGGCTTGCTCAAGGTGCCCATTTGCTCTTGGAGCTGGGTGGGCTGGGGTCAAAGCCCCGCATAGTCCCATGGCAGAAAAGGACCTGCCGAGTCCAGGGAGGCCTCCCAGTGTGGCGCTGACCATTTGGCCATCTGCGGTTACACCCGAGAACCTTGTCCAGGGTTGCTACCTGCTTGTTTGTTGAGGCTCCCGCTCATGCAGAGCTGTCTCTGGAGTGTGGACTTGCTGTTAGTTTGGAACTCTAGTGGGTCCAGGGCCAGTCATGTGTCCTCTTCACCTCCTACCAGCCAGGCTTGTAGTTACTGACTCTGGGCCTCGCTGTCCACCTTTGTTCTGTGGTTCGGGAGAATTTTTCAAACCAAGGCTTCTGGGGTGTTTGTCAGTCTCTCCCTGGCACGGTGGTTTTACCTGGTTTCCCAGAGGAGATGTGATGCTCTCTCCGTTATGCTCAGTGCCGCCTTCCTGACCACCCTGACATGCTGGGTCTCGGTCCGAGCTCGCTGCAGCACACGTCAGCCCCAGAACTTCCTCTTTGTCTTCTGGCATGTGGCAGGCCCAGTCCTGCCGGGGTCGGAGCGGTAGAGGAATCCTGGCACAAGGCATGTCCCTCCCTTGTCCCCTTAGACATTCTGCAAATCGCTCAGCAACTTTCGCCTGTGCCTCGATTGTGTCACCCCGAGGATAAGCAGGAGACCTTTTCTATAACATGGCGAGATGTCTTCACTGTAAAATGTAAAGGAAGACTCCACTTGAGATGTTAAAGCAATGACAAAATATAGACTGAATTAAATGTCATTAAGATTAAAAATTCAGACTGATCTTACCCAGGGAAAAAGGCAAAGGTTGTGGTGGTCTTGTGCCTTGGCTCCAGGCATACCTCATTGCCCCGTGGCATGTGCATGTGTGTGCGTTAATGTGTGTGAGTGCCCTTGCCCCGTGGCATGTGCACGTGTGTGTGTGTCAATGTGCGTGAGTGCCCTTGCCCCGTGGCTCTGAGCGGCAGCAATTGGTGTCCGTGTCTTGTGCCCGTGATGAGCGTGAACTCCAGGTTCACGGACACTGTGCTTCCACCAGGGAGCCCCGAGCGTCCAGGGAGGAAGGATGAACTTGGGAGCAGAAACAGAGCAAGCTGCTTCCCCATCTCTGTCGCCGGGATTGATGCGATCCTGGCTGTACCAATTCGTGTCACTAGGCCTGCTTCAGTCAGGCACGAGTCCCTGCTCTGAGGGTGGGGTCCTGGGCTCAGGGTGCGGCTCCTGCCCCAGGCCTGGGGTCCGAGACAGGTGTGTTCTCAAGCTGGAATCTCGGCTGTGACTGACCCTGGTAATGAAAGCAGAGGTAATTCCTTCAAAAATTGAACACATTGTACGGGTGCCCGGCAGCCCCCGGGCGTTTGGTTATTGATTCACAGTGGTGGTGTCGTGGGGTGGGTGCATTTGACAGAAATTTCTTGGGGAAACAGATCTGGAAATAGCACGTACATTTCTGAAAACTTAAAATTAACACCCACAAATTGGAATGGCCCAGGGTTTGTGTTTTGATCAGCTGCGGCACATTGCTCATTCAGGTGCATATTCTTACACAAAGGAAAGATGCGTGCAGCATGTTACTTGGTTGCTGATGCAGCCACTGTGTAGTGGACACAGCTGGTGTGGAGCCGGTAGTCTACACATTACACTCGCTGTAACTGAGCCACGCTTGGAGGAAGGCAGCGCTATTCCTGTGTTATTCCACATGGGGAAGCCAAGATGCCATGAGCCAGTTGACCAGCATCACCCAGCTGGTGGGGAGCAGAGGGGGCTCTGGCAGACAGTATGTCCTGCGTGCTGGTAGCTGAGCACTCTGCATTTCTTAAGCCATTTCATCCTTGGAAAAGTCTAGTGAGGTTGGCTCTGTTAGTGTCTGGTAAGTGGCTTGGCCCAGGTCACGTGGTTCATTCAGATCCTATCAGAGCGGGGAGTGCAGCGTAGGTGGCTGCAGTAGCGACGAGCAGGTGATGGAGTTCTACCTTCAGATGCTTCATCGGGGGTGAAAACTCAGGATGGGTGGGGGACGCAGCACAGCTGGGGTGTCCGCAGCCACAGCGGACTTCCCCACTGGCAGTCCTGGCCCTGCTTGCCGTGTTCAACCTAGAGGAAGCAGGTGTGTGCACACACATCTTTCAGATAAGTAACTTAAAAAAGAAGTGATACCGGAAGAGCAGAAAATATACTAAGATGAAGCCCTCTTTTTTAAATTTTATTAAATTTATTTATTAATTACATTGTGTTCTAATTTCATAGGAACTGGGATTCTCCCCACCCCTCCCCACCCTTCCCCCCATGGTGGGTTCCTCCACCTTGTTGCATAACCACAGTTCGAGTTCAGTTGAGATTCCCCCATTGCAAGCGTATGCCAAGCATTGAGTCCAACATCTTATAGTCCAGTCAAGTCCAACTGCTTCTTGGGGAGACATAGCAGCACAATCAGTAATTGCAAAAACATGGAAGCAGCCAAAATGCCCATCAACAGAGGATTGGATAAGAAAGCTATGGTTCATCTACTCCATGGAATACTACTCAGCTATTAAAAAAAAACAAAATGCAGTTCTTTGTGGCCAAATGGGCCAAACTGGAAACCATAATGCTAGGGGAAATGAGCCAATCCCAAAAGGTTAGATACCACATGTTTGCATTAATTTAAGATGAAGCCCTCTTAAACTTGTTCTGAGCACACAGACGGCTGCATTGAACAAGTCTTGCTCAGGCCTGGTTCCTGGGCTCCGGGGTAGCCCCCTGCACTGCCCCCGCCTCTACCTCCCCATCTCCTTTTTGTTCCTACTTTGTTTTTTATTTTTTTGTTTTTTTGTTGAGCAGCGAGCAGCATTGAGGCAGGAGCTCCATCTGTCTCCATGCCCATGGCGGGGCCGTAATCCTCAGCCAGGCGCTGATGCTTTTCCCAGGCCACTAACAGGGAGCTGGATGGGAAGCAGGGCCTCCAGGATTAGAACCGGCACCCATATGGGATCCCGGCACATGCAAGGTGAGGACCCCAGCCCCTAGGCCACCACGCTGCGCCCCCAGAAACGCACTCTTTTTTTAAGATTGATTTATTTTTATTACAAAGTTAGATTTACGAGAGGAGGAGAGACAGAGAGGAAGATCTGTCCAATGATTCACACCCCTAGTGACTGCAATAGCCGGTGCTGTGCCCATCCGAAGCCAGGAGCCAGGAACTTCTTCCAGGCCTCCCGGGCAGGTGCAGGGTCCCAAGGCTTTTGGGCCATCCTCGACTGCTTTCCCAGGCCACAGGCAGGGAGCTGGATGGGATGTGGAGCTGCCGGGATTAGAACTGGCACCTGGCGTATTTAAGGCGAGGGCTTTAGCTGCTAGGCCACGGTGCTGGGCCCAGGAATGCACTCTAAATCTGGACTGTGTTACCAAGTGGGTGTCCTGTGGGAAGCCCCTGGCCATCAAAGGAGATGGACAGCTCCTGAACCTCTCATGTCGCCTGACTTGACCATGCTCGGTCACTTTACACCAGTGCAGGTTTACACAGGGCAGGGCAGTTCTGTTTAAGAGAACATTGAAAAGTGGCTGTGCCTAGGGTTTTCTGTTCAAATGGAATCCTTTATTCCTTTGTGTGTGAACTGTCCAACTTGGTGTTTGTCATCAAGAAAAAGTGAGTGATGTACGTGAAACTCAGGTGGCCCTGACTCCGGAGAGGCGAGCCCCAGCTCCGAGACAGCAGAGCGCTAATGGGGCAGTCCTGTGTTCCTGCACGCCTGGTCGTGTGATGACTGAACTGACTGCGCACATGGCTGCAGTGGTTTTACAGCTTTAACAGAACAAATCTGAAATGACCAAATCAACCATGAACTTGTTGTAGAAGGGGAAGGTTGCCACTGTGTGTGATACCCCCCCATCCTGACTTCATCGCACCCTCACAGGTATCCGAGCTGCTGTGTGGCCCACAAAATGTCCATTAACCTGCCTGCCCCCTTCACAAGGGGTCCACACCTCCAGCCCCTGGCCTGGTGCTGGGAGCACGCGGTGCTGCGGTGCACCCAGCACTGGGAAGTCATCGATCGGAAGAAAATGTGCAGTGAGCAAGTCGGTGTGGCCCAGTTGGAGGCTTTTTGAATAATGTGCTGTTCAGGTAAAAGCAGCAGTTTAAGCAATTGTTTAAACCTCCCCACTTGGGAATGAAGGAGAGGGCTTCATGAATAATTTATTTTAAAAAGAAAGATTCAGGGATCTGAACTCTCCCCTTCCCAAACCTTTTCAATATGAGTGAAAATGCCTGCGGTGACGGCAGGTGTAGCTAACAACGAACTTCGTGCTACGTGGATGGTGGGTGTGAGTTCACACACCTTCCTCATCGGACGTCTTTACTGAGAAAGGTGTAGGCATGTAGGTACACGCTTCCAGGAAGAGCTGGAAGGGCTGTGGGACTTTAGATGTAGCATGAGTGTGCATTAGCATAAGCGCCATGGGAAAGCTCCGAGTGTGGGTACTGCGTCCTTGTGTGGAAAAGGACTCCATCAAAGCAGGGAGTTTGATCCCTCGTGCTGAAACATTACGCTTCTGCTCTCTGAAGCCGACCACCATCTTATAAGAACCACACGTCCTTGCTTCAAGGTTTAAACAAGAGAGTTGGGGGCTGCTGTCACAGCGTGCAGGCTCCCCCCGCTTCCATTCCTACTTCCTCCTGTTTTTATGTCATTGAAAACTCTTTGCAGTTTGTCTTGGTGGCCTGTGTGATGTGTGGCGACCGTGACTTGTCTCTGTGAATGAGATTGTCGTTGGTCATCTTGGTGTGAAGGAATTAGCAAAGGCACAGATGAGCCTGGGGATCACTTCACAGCCATAATAGTACCGCCTGCACCCCTGCCACCTCCACCCCTGCCACCTCCAGCTCCACCCCTGCCACCTCCACCCCTGCCACCACCATGACCGCTGCCACCTCCACCTCCACCCCGCCACCTCCACCCCTGCCACCTCCAGCTCCACCCCTGCCACCACCGTGACTGCTGCCACCTCCACCTCCACTCCTGCCACCACCATGACCGCTGCCACTCCACCTCCACCCCTGCCACCTCCAGCTCCACCCCTGCCACCACCGTGACCGCTGCCACCTCCACCTCCACCCCTGCCACCACCATGACCGCTGCCACTCCACCTCCACCCCTGCCACCTCCACCCCTGCCACCTCCACCCCTGCCGCCTCCAGCTCCACCCCTGCCACCACCATGACCGCTGCCACTGACCCCACTGCTGCTAGCAGCTGTAACTTCCTGAGTGACTCCTCTGTGTCAGGCACTTGACTTGGAGCTCGTTACTAATCCCGACAATACTCTGAACTCGGAGAGGAAGCCAGGGATTTCCTGTTTTTACTTTCTGCCCAAGGACCAGGGATCCCTGGTCTTAGCCCCTTCCACATCCCTGCTGCCTCCTCTGCTGTCCTTGGCAGCTCTCAGCCCCGAAGCAAGAGGGGAAACCCATCATACGAGGGCATACTCACTCCCTGTCCACTTTGGCCGTGTAACAAGCAAGGAGAAGGAGGGCAGGCCGGCCTCGCAGACCATCAGAGACCCTTGCCAAAGCCCCGTCTCTCTGGGTTGTCAGGGCAACGCCTTTGGGAACTTGCAGCCCGCAGCCTAGCAGCTGGGAACCAGTGCTTATGTAATGGGTGCAGGGCAATAACTACAAAGCCCAGGGCTTACACTGGTGCGCGTAGCATCAAGAGAAAATTGAATTGTTTTCTTAGAAAGAATGTTAGGTACATTTTTTTTAAAAAGATACTCATTAGAGGAGATGCAGCCCACTGGAGGCGTCCAGTAGCAGGGAGGAGGCCTCTGAAGCCTTGCTAATGAGAGGGCAGTGAACTGTGTCGCCGTGGTGGGGGAGGCCTGGGGGTGCCTGTCCTTCCCTGCCCACTGCCTCTGGGGGCTGTGGACAGCCACAGGTCTGAGGCAGTGGGTCTCCCATTTTGAGCCAGTCACAGTCGAAAAATTCTTGAAATTATCTTGACTTAATTTGTGACCATTTTTGTTTCAGAAATTCTAACCTCAGGGGGTCTCTGTTCTTCACGCTTAAAACTTAATCTATTTGAAAAAATTCCATTTCCTCTGTAGAAATGGACCAGCCATGGCTCCTGTGAATGATACGGTTATGGTTATCCCCACACTCTGGAAAAATGAACTTGGAAACAGTTGGTTAGGACCCAAAACAACACAATGCATGGCCTGAAAATGGCTTTAGCTGGCCAGCGTGCTTCACCTCGGCCCCGGCCTCAGCAACCCAGGTTCGGCTTTTTAAAGTTTTAGGTTTGGATTGGGCCAAGCTACAGATGAGCCTGTAGTCTTTGAACCAGAGCTCAGCTGTCACCCACAGAATGTCATCTGCAGAATGAAGTCATTACCCGCTTACTCAAGATCCAGGTCCAATAAACCCTCCCACTGTGAACTTCCCCTGCCGCTCCCTTTCAGGGAAGCAGAGGTCTCGGACAGTCGTCAGAGTCGTTGCCTGGACTGGCTGTTTATTGCACAGGTTTCTCAGAAGCCTGCAAAGTAGAAACTAGGAACACGGGGCAGCACCCAGCCTGGGTTGATTGGCATGTGTCCATGCACACATGTGAACAGACGTGAGGTCGCCAGAGGCCGGGCTCCAGAGCGATGAAGGTTTCTCAAAACCTGTGGCGTAATGTCAGACTATGAAACTGTGACCGGAAGGTATTGATGGCAAGTTGGCTGTGGGGGATTGACGTTGCAGCACAACGCTGGTTTGAGCCCTGGCCTCTGTGTCCAGTCCAGCTCCCTGCCAATGCACCTGGGAAGGCAGCAGAGGACGCCCACGTGCTTGGGCTCTTGTACCCATGTTGGAGACCCAGATGGAGCCCCTGGCTTGGGTCGGGCCCACCCCTGCCTTTGCAGCCTTTGGGGAATGAATGGCACATGGACAGTCTCTTTCTCTTAAACTGCCTTTCGAATAAATGAGTAAGTCCTTAAGAAAAAAATAGAAAAGAGTGGGTAAAAATATAGTACTTATATTAAAAAATGACAGTGAACGCGTTTCTTTACACTTGGCTGTCAGTGCCTCTTTGGCCTCTCCTTGAAAGTTTGTTGATTTGTGATGCTGCTTGGCAGCCACGTTGGAAAGGTCAGAAAGACCACCTTGAGAGGCTGCACTTAGCCCGGCTTTGTTTCCTGCCCCCTACAAGTCTAATCAAGCCCCTGCTCCTGTCCACAGAGCAGAAATCAGGACCAGGATCCCCCTCTGCCCTCCTCTGTAGAACCACAGGACCCCCTCTGCCCTCCTCTCTAGAACCACAGGACCCCCTCTGCCCTCCTCTCTAGAACCACAGGACCCCCTCTGCCCTCCGCTCTAGAACCACAGGATCCCGCAGGGGCCACACAGTTCTCTTGGAATGTGTTTCCACCCACGAGTTGATTGAATAAGCAACGCCTTCCAGCTCCTGTAGAAAGCATAGCGGGATGTGGCAGGGAGGGAGCATCCCGCTGTGCGTCTGGGCGTGCTCAGGCCCTCAGGGGCCATCCCTGGGCTCCTCTGCCCCAGGTGACGGAGTGGCACAGACAGAGCCCACCAGCAGAAAGATCGAACTTCCCTCATGGCCCCTGCCGCCTTCATTAGGTTTGGAAATGCCAAGGCCTGCAGCTGGTCATTATGTGCAGTGGCAGTCTGGAGGAAGTCCTGCTTCCCAGGCTGGGGACAGCCCCTCAGAACCTCCTGGAAATGATGAAAAGTCCGAATGATGCTAAACGACGCTTATAGGCTTTGTGTCGTTTAACAACAAACAGTGCGCAGTACCATTTTGAACTCCACAAAGAGAGAAACCTTTGAATTAAGTCTAAAGCCTAGGAGAGCATCTGAGGCAGGCTGAAACTCTGGGGCCTGACTGCCCTGTGCCCTGCCTCAAGCAGTCTTCTTGGGCAGGTTGATGGTTTGCCTGCTATGCTTGCGCTGGGGTGCAACCCCTCCCAATATCCCCGCAGACATTGGTGCATTGGAATGGCAGGCTTGGCCTGGGGGAGAGAGCTGCGGAGAGCTGGGGCAGCTGGAGGTGTCCCTAAGTGGATGTTCAGCCTCCTTATTACACTCCTTTCGGTTGCAGAGGCCTGGGTTGTGGCACGCAGCGTTGGCCCTGCAGCCGTATCCCCGAGGGTTCCATGGGCACTCGCTTTCCTGCCCCTCCCAGGGCCTCTCTGCCCTACCAGCGTTCTTCCAGGCTCAAGGTTTGTCCTCCTCTGAACCTCCACTTTCCTGCTGTCGCTCCGTCTTCCTCCTCCCCAGCGACTGATCAGGCTTCCCTCAGCAGCTGCCACTTGCCCGTGTGCAGAGTGGCCCGTCCTCTCTTCTGCAGCGACTGCCGACTGGCTGTTCTCATCCCTCCCCGTCACCCCTGTCTTAGCAGTCACTGTGGCAGCACACCTGTTCCTATCCAAAGGGGAGGATCACCTCGTCTCCCACGGAGTCCTCCATATCGCCACAGATTAGCAGCTGACTCATTCACAGTGATTCACTGAGAGCGGAGAAGGGTGCTCTGCCGGTCTCCATGAGCCGTGCCGCTCAGCCTCGAGCCGTGTGCGCTGCCCACGGAAGCACAGTTCACGTGCACACACACAGACAGTACTGCACACGTCGGGGCTGAAGCTAGAGCCTTGGAGTCGGTGCACATGGTGACATTTGGAACTTGAAGTGAAGTGATTGATATGCCACCAGTGAGTCTGAGTGAGGCTGCATCTGTTCATTGTTGATCTTCAGTTTACGAGAGTGGGAGTCTGAAACAGCCGAGTTTGAGGATCTCGATGTTTATTGTCCTGGCTTCTGTTTCCAAAGCCACTGACATTTAAGTCAATAATTGTTTTCATCTCTTCTATTCTGAGAGTGTAGGCCTGTGTCCTTCAGCCTCATATGCCCACGAGCGGCCCACGCCACTGTGGTTAGTGCCCAGCTGAGGGCCCCAGTGGGTGGAGCTCTGCCTGGAAATTTCCTTGATTACAGATTCTCTTTCCTGGGGTTCTCACGATGACCCTCAGCTTGAGGGCCAGGACGAGGCTGCAGGAGTTCTGTGTGGTTTCTTCGGGATTTCTAGGAACGAGCCCTCCTGCCTAGCGCTCCACTGGGTGTGTCTTCTGCCGGACGTGGGTACTGCAAAGACACTCACGAGGACAGGCACGCAGCTTGGTGCTGAGGCCACGTGCCATCCACGCCTGAGATTCTGCTCCCACTGGCCCCGGCCCCACCCTGCTAAGCAGGCCCTGGGAGCCAGCACAGTGCCTCAGTGGCTCCTGCCGCACGTGAGGGAAACCTGGGCGAGTTCCCAGCGCCCACTGGAAGCCCGGCCCGTCCTGGGCTGTGCTGGCACTTGGAATCTGGGCCAGCGCGCACTCGCTCTCTCTCACTCTCTCATTCTCCTTCTAATTCCCCCTCTCAAATAAATAAAAACTTAAAAAAACAAAGCTACTAACTTTTACTTAAGTCTATCAAATGTAATGAATTCCAGAAAGTTTAGGAATCATGTTGGTTAATTGCATTTTTCAGAATGACACTCCCTAGAATTATGTAACTGCTTTTCTGTGCATACACAGGGCTACTTCTGGAAATTCATGGGAAATAGAATCAAAAGATTGCTTGTTTTTGGTGTAGAAAGTGTAACCCTTGCTAGCTCTTTTCATAGTGCACTAGTTCCATTTCTCAGCCAGGTGTGTGGGATTAACTAGCACCAAAAGGACCCTCAGAGGTCAGCTGGTTCACAGAGGGGGCTGTGAAGCCCAGAGTATTCCAGAAAGCCAGGAGGGGCCCAGATCTTTCCTCAGCTCTCCTGGAGCATCGGGGTTAGTTCTGCATGCTTTGCAGTGAGAGAGTAAACAGTGTCTAAAGGAGCCTGTTCCCAGGATCCAGGTGAACTTTAACGACTTGACTTCTTATCCCATAAGCCATTACCAAGAGTGGGTATGCGGGAACTGTGCTGAATTCTTTATGTCTAGTTTCTCAACACCCTCCCTGTCGCACTCCCCTCCCGCCCCCCAGAGCAGGGACTTCCTGACCCCATTTCAGGATGAGGGGTCTCGCTTTAGGGCGCTGGGGCCTCAGCCACATGCTCTAACATAGTGGGTGATGGGTCCAGCAGGACCTGGGTCTCCTGGTCCTGGTCACTGAGCCCATCTGCATGGTGGGCACTGGGTCTGTGAGCCCCGGGAATGGGGAGAGCCAGTGAGTCCGGGATCGATTGTCCCTATTTCTCCTCTGATATGCAACGTAGAAGAGCTGACACGAGGATCTCAAAGACTGGGACAGAGGTCAGCTCAGGACACTGTGGTGAATGGTGAGGCCACTTGAACCTCGAGAGGGCGCCCTCTGAGGGTTTGTGCTGGGCACTGCAAGCATGGCTACCTGTTGTTGGAATCCTGGATTTGGCCCCTTGGAAAGAAACAGGTTCTCCAGGTTCTGAACTCCTCTAAAGGAGGGCAGGGGCTGAGGAGCCTGTGCTGGCGCTGGAAGGAGCCTGCTGCTGAGCCCAGAGGGCAGGGGGCTGAGGAGCCTGTGCTGGAAGGAGCCTGCTGCTGAGCCCAGGCTGCACAGACACTTGGCGCGGTTAGCTCTGGGTGATGGATCACCCTCGGCCCGCACCTCGTGGTGCTGCCAACCTCAATACCCCAGCCCTTCAAGGGCGCTCACCCATCCCCCCCACTCTCCCTCCCAGCATGAGCGTGGCTCCCCAACCGTTCCCCAAAAATGTGGAAGTCAAGATTTATTTAGAATGCAGGCAGATAAAATGATAACAGTTTTCAAATTCAGGCAGGCCTTTTTGAGTGCAGCCATCTTGTTACCTGTCTGGCTTTAGAAGGGCATTTCTCAACAGCCAGTCCTCAGCTGCCTGCCTGGTCTGGCCACAACCCTGGTTCTTCAGCTCTTCTTCCTGCGTGTGAGCATATTGAAGTGACCCACATCAGCCCTCAATTCACTTCCCACACTATGCCGTATGAGCGTGCGTCCTACATGTGGAAACTGTTACTCTGGGGCCAGTGTGGACTTGACAGTGAATTAGAATGAAAAGTGAGCTTGCCTTTGGTTGTGGTCCAAGAAGCATGCTGCCACGTAGGAGAGCAGAGAAAACAGGCTCCAAGCTGGCCACGAACGGCTGACTCGGGAGCAGTGGGTGAACTGGATGTGCAGGAGGCAAGTCCCAGTGGTTAGATTTCACTGCCAGTGTCAAGGGTCTACCTCCCTATTGCCTTCAGTCCATCTGACTGCTTTCCTGTCACCCGTGGCTCTCACTGTGGCCTCTGGAGTGACAGGCTTAGTTTATAAGACCGCACGTTTCACTTGGGCAGGACCTTTCACTGCCTGGGAGCAAGTGTCAGCAGGAAGGCCTTGTCCAGACTGAGGTCCCTTGCTAAGGGACCGCTTCCCAAGGTGGGGACAGGGTGGAGGGAAGCCAGCAGGACCAACGGGGTGCCCCAGTCAGGTGCCAGTGGGCAGAACTGTTCCTCGCCTTCCGCGGGGAAAAAGGAGGGTCGGTTCACTAGAACACAGGGCGAAAGAGAAAGAGCTGTGCAGGGGATGAGGGGTGCAGCCATGTTCTGGGGACCCTACTAGCAGAATAAATGCCCTGGCAACAGGCATCTTCCACACCTGCTAGAGTTTACTTCTGTCCAAACCCAGCCAGGGACAGAGGGCAGAGGAGTCACTGAGCACGCTGGCCATGCGGCTCTGTCTGGAGGGAAGGGCTCGTCGGGTGCTGTGGTCTCCTGGGGCTTTGTGTTTGGTAGTGTTGGAGAGAGGGTGTCGAGAAGTGGGCCCCACACCACAGCACTCCAGCCACCTAAGCCAGCTGGCATGGCCCACTGCTGCCCTGCCCATTTGGTCGCCCCCATACTCTCTGCTGCACGTGTGTTTGCTAGATAGTAGGATGACACAAACCACCATGTCCTGGGGTCACTAGTGACCGCTGGCCAGTGTCTGCTGATGCCCAGTGCCCAACCACACAGCAGAGATCAGAAACACTCACCAATGGCATCTGTGTGTAGGCCAGCTGCCTACCCCGTGCGGGATGGAGAGGCCCAAGCAGAAGTGTTCAACACGGATGCTATGGGAGAAGCCAGATCTACTTAGCACAGCCCACTTCCCTCCCAAGTCACATTTCAGGACCATGCCAACTGGAGTCTTCCCTCTCTGCACTTGACCTTCTTAAGAAAATCAGGCAGAGCACTCTCCAATGAAATGCAAGGAACAGCTGAAATGAGAGAGCAGGAACAGTCTGTAATGATCAAAAACCTTGGAAGAATTGTTCATGCTTGTTGTTCGAGCAATTTCCAGTGGGCTTGACTTAAGCCCAGTTCCTGAAGCCAAAGGACATGTTCCCGACCTTCTTTGCACCCCAAGAAGGAGCAGCTGGTGCCCGCAGTGGCTTGTCTTGTGCCAAGTGCCTCATGTTCTCATTTCTTCCCCGGCTTCTCCCAAAAGCCAGATGAAGGTGATGTTTTCATCCTCATGCTGCAGATGAGGAAGCCAAGCCCAGTGTAGAGTGCCTGAGCCGAGGGCAGAGCCAGAACGGGAGCCCCCGGGCCGAGGGCAGAGCCAGAACGGGAGCCTCCGGGCCGAGGGCAGAGCCACAGCGGGAGCCCCCGGGGCCGAGGGGCCGAGGGCAGAGCCAGAACGGGAGCACCCGGGGCCGAGGGGCCGAGGGCAGAGCCAGAACGGGAGCCCCCGGGGCCGAGGGGCCGAGGGCAGAGCCAGAACGGGAGCCCCCGGGGCCAGGGGCCGAGGGCAGAGCCAGAACGGGAGCCCCCGGGGCCGAGGGGCCGAGGCCAGAGCCAGAATGAGAGCCCCCGGGGCCACAGGGGTCGCAGTCTCAGGCTGTTGGTGCTGTGAACAGCGATGAGGAGCCCATGTGCACGGATCACTTGTCTGCAGCCTCTGTGCTAGACAGCGTGCCAGCGATAGGCCACAGGGAGCACGGTGGCCTGGGTCTTGCCTCAAGCTTCTCCATCTCCACAGGCCAAGGTTAGCAGAGAGCAGCCAGTCCACAGACTCATGGGCAGAAGGCCTGGTGAGAGAGACCAAGTGGGGTTTGTATTTGGGAGCCTTGAGGAAGACATCCCTCATGAGGTTCTTTTTTTATTATTATTGGAAAGTCATATTTACAGAGGAGAGACAGACAGATCTTCCATCTACTGGTTCACTCCTCAAGTGGCTGCAACGGCGGGAGGTGAGCCGATCCGATGCCAGGAGTCAGAAATTTCCGGCTCTCCCATGCGGGTGCAGGGTCCCAAGGCTTTGGGCTGTCCTTGACTGCTTTCCCAGGGCACAAGCAGGGAGCTGGATGGGAAGAGGAGCAGCTGGGATATGAACCAGCACCCATATGGGATCCTGGTGTATACAAGGCGAGGACTTTAGCCACTAGGCTATCACACCGAGCCCCCTTATGTGGTTCTGCCCAGCAAAGTGCCACAAGGCTTCTCTGAGATTGAGCCTGGTGTGGGCTAGGCCCTGCAGCCGCAGCCAGGATGCCTCGGGCAGGAGCGTGTGCGGCCCCTCAGTGCCACCCTGCATGGCTGGAAGGGAGACAGCTTCACTGGGGCTGTATGCTCCGGGTGATCACATATTCTGGTTTTGACTTTTTTTTTAACTTATTTTGGAAGAAGCAATTGAAAAGCAGGTGCATTTGTGCTGCCTTTTTCCATTCTGCTCAACTCAGTTCGGGTTCCCGAGTGTTGCTTGGATATTCTGTGTGTTGCACGGCCTGGTGAGCCCTCCCACTCTCCCCTCAAGAGGTGGATTGTCTGAGGAAAGAAAATCAGGCTCAAGGTGCCTGTCATGGATGGCATATTTTTCCCAGGAGGGGTCCCGTGGTTCCCTGAGACACATTAACTGTTCCTGATACCCAGTGTGCATTTGCTAACTGTATTGTTATGACTGGGACCTGTTGTGTGTGTAGCAACTGTGATCGCTCCATTGGCACTTCTGTTTGAAATACACCATGTGCATTCCCAGGCAGCGAAAAGGCACGTGTAAACAGTGCCGTTCTACACGCCACCAGCTGTAGTCGCAGGCTTGAGTCACTGGCCCAGTCACCCCTTGGAGCCCTGCAAGAGGACCCGGGGAGGAGGGCAGACTGCAGCCTTGTCTGCTCCAGTCAGCCCCTGGGGTCATTTGCTGTGTTCATCTGTCCTGTGGCCAGCTGGGCTCCTCACTTGCCCAGCGCTCCCTGAGGTGCAGGACTCCGTCACTGCTGCTGGAAGCCTCAGCATGGCTGTTTCGTCATTTGGAGTTTCGGTCGGGTATTTTTTTTCTTTTTTCCCCCAGGTGGATGCTTGCAGAAGAGGCAGGTGTTGAGTGAAATTGTAATTCTTCCCCAAACTTAGTACATTGCTTAAATTGTTTAGGGAAAACAGAGATCCGCAAGATAACTGAACAAATTTGTAATGCAAGAACATAATTTTAAAAAAAAATCCTTTTTCCTTTTCATTACAAATGTAAACTCAGGTGCAAAACAAGGATTCACTAGTTTACCCCTTCCCGTTGCTTACCAACCTTACGCATTCAACCACAGAAGCAAAGCCGGCTCCGCTTCCCATCCAGCTCCCTGCTGATGCGCCTGGGAAAGTAGGGCCGCTGGGATACAAACCTGTACGTGTATGGGATCCCGGTGCAGACAAGGCAAGGACTTTAGCTCCTAGGCTACCACGCCGGGCCCATAAATCTTTTTAATAATAATAATAATAATGATAATAATAATAAATAGTTCCCCCACAAGAGTACTTACTAAGCAACTTTTACATAGTAGTTTCCCTGAAGCCAGCCCTGGAGGGCGCTGCGTTATGGCTGTGCCCCTGGGCTCACGTGGACGGACCTGGGAGTCCATCTCATCAGGTCACCGAGCCTTTTTAAGAAGTCTGGGGAATGACAAAAGTGAAATCTGCTTTTTCCGCGGCATTTCTTCCAGGGCTGTTAGAAGCACTGAGTTGTGAGAAAGCCTGGCAGTGGGAAAGAGGCGGCTGTGGCTTCGTCTCTGCCAGGCAGCAGTGCTGTAGCCTGGGGCAAGCCCCAGAACCTCCTTTGCTCTGTCTACAAAACAGGGAGTTCTAAGCTTACCCAGCTACCGGCTCCCCTCCCAGCCACGCTGAGATCACAGGAGGATAAGAATGCGAAACTGCTTTCCAAAGTAGCGGAGGGGCAGGTGTCCTGGGCCTCCCGCGGCAGTGCCTGCTGCCACGCTTGCTCACGCTCACTGCCTGTCCCACGCCTCTCCTCCAACACCCTGCTTGTTTGTGGAGGATTGGGAGCACTCGGTAAATATTGATAGGCACACAGGAGTCTTCCATAAAGCACCTTTCTTGCCTCTCTCAGTCACACTGGGTGGTGAGAAGTCTGTTTGCGAGGTGCCATTTGTTACACGTCTGGTTCATGCAAACTGGGAAAGGCACTTGCTGGCAGGAGGCAGCCAGGTCAGTGGGTCAGTGGGTCAGTCGCTTGGGAGAGTGTGGGGCTCCTGAGCGGCTCAGCCTCCACATGGGGAGGGGAGCTGCTGTCTGCTCACCCAGGCCAGGTAATTTATTCGACAAATTCATGAGCTGCAGAAAAGTAAAGTCAGGTGAGGTTTCAGACTCACTGCTAAGGAGCATCCCTGCCTGCTCCCCTCTGTGTTGCCTAGCAAAATCGGGGGGTGACCAGTTGTATAGGGCTGGGATGGGAGCAGGGTGAGAAATAGTGCAGAGACCCAAGCAGGCACTCCCGTTTCTGTCTGCAGTCCATCTAAGCTGGTGTTATTCATTTCTTTCTTTATTTATTTTGTTTTTGTTTTTGTTTTTTACTTCATTAATTACATTGTATTATGTGACACAGTTACATAGATACTTGGGTTCTCCCCACCCCTCCCCAAACCCTCCCACCATGGTGGATTCCTCCACCTTGTTGCATAACCACAGCTCAAGTTCAGTTGAGATTCCCCCATTGCAAGCATATACCAAACATAGAGTCCAGCATCTTATTGTCCAGTCAAGTTCAATGGCTTCTTAGGTATACCCTCTCTGGTCTGAAGACAGAGCCAGCAGAGTATCATCCCAGTCAATTGAAAGCTCCAACATACCATCAGCAAAAATTTACATCATTATGGAATTAATTGACATAGTAATGAGTAACCAATATGTTAAAAGTAAATGCGAGTTCCCAGCCACCTTCTGTGACCACCTCACCTACACTTCAATTTTAGTTTATACACAACATATAACATTCATAACATAACATGTTGAGTATCTTACTTGAAAGGCAGAGTTCCAGACAGGAAGTGAGAGAGAGAGCTTCTGCCTGCTGGTTCACCCCCTAAATGGCACAGCAGCCAGGACTGGATCAGGCAGCAAGCAGGAGCTTCATTTCACTCTCCAGCATGAGTGCTGGGGATCAGCTGCAGGGAGCATCTTCCACCACTTTCCTGGGCTTAGTGAGCAACAGGGAGCTGGGTCAGTCGCGGAACAGCGGGCCCAGCACAATGGCTCAACTCAAATCCTCCCCTTCACGTGCTGAGATTCCATAGGGCACCGGTTTGTGTCCTGGCTGCTCCACTTCCCATCCGGGTCCCTGCTTGTGGCCTGGGAAAGCAGTCGAGGACGGCCCAAAGCCTTGGGACCCTGCTCACGTTTAGTAGACCCAGAGGAACACAATTGGCTCAGCTCCAGCTGTTGTGGCCACTTGAAAATTGAACCAGTGGACAGGAGACCTTTCCGTTTGCCTCTCCTTGTTTCTGAAAATCTGCCTTTCCACTGAAAATAATAAATGTTTGAAATATAAAGAATTAGAGCAGCTCAGACACAAACCAACACCCACATAGATTGCTGGCATTGCCGGCAGCAGCATTACCCACTACCCCACAATGCCAACCCCCTGCACTTGTTTTTTGATGGATACTTTTAAGAATACTCTTCGGAAGACGTGGTCCAGCATCTTGGAGACGAGAGTAGCGAGCCTGTCTGGCCCGTGCTTGCAGCCGCTTTCATCAGCACCTTGAGATTGACAGTTGTGAGTTCAGGCAGCCCCCTCCTCACAGAGCAATTAAGCGGCCCCCTGCGTCTCCCCCACCCTAATCAAAGGCCTCTGCGTCTCATTGTTGTGCACAGGGACGGAGGAGGATCTTGCATCATTTTCATAACATGCAAATGAGTGCCTTCCTGATGTCCACTGGGCATTGCCTTCTCCCTGATAAGGTGGTTTATTAATATCTACATCTCTAACGTGGAGAGTTTGTATGGGTGGAGAAAATGAACAGCCTGGCTCGTCCACACTGTGTGGGGTAAATGCTATTTAAATCTGGCTAGAGCTGCTGAGCGTCGCGCTTGCAGGGCCCATGGCTGCGGGCCAGGCTTGTTGTGTGGTTTTTTTTTTTTTTTTCTTTTGAGGAGGGTCAGACTTTGGAGAAGTGAAGCCATCTGTCCAGCCAATTATTTTAAGCCTTTAATAACAAAGAGTTTACGCTGCATTTCCACGTGCGGAACAGTTATCTTTAGAGATGTCTTCCACATTCTGTTTTGTTATTGTGTTGGTATTGTAATCCCGATTTGGTCACACACATCTTTGTACTAGTGTTTTGCAGAATTAATTAGTTCAGTAAAAGCCTACTTTTAGGGCCTGGCGGCGTGGCCTAGTGGCTAAAGTCCTCTCCTTGAAAGCCCCGGGATCTCATATGGGCGCTGGTTCTAATCCCGGCAGCTCCACTTCCCATCCAGCTCCCTGCTTGTGGCCTGGGAAAGCAGTTGAGGACGGCCCAATGCATTGGGACCCTGCACCCATATGGGAGACCCGGAAGAGGTTCCAGGTTCCCAGCTTCGGATCGGCGCGCATCAGCCCGTTGCGGCTCACTTGGGGAGTGAATCATCGGACGGAAGATCTTCCTCTCTATCTCTCCTCCTCTGTGTATATCTGGCTGTAATAAAATGAATAAATCTTTTAAAAAAAAAAGCCTACTTTTAGAGCTGGTATGTTGGCCACAGCTCACCCCTGTGGAAGGCTCCACTGAGGCAGGTACCAGGACGCTGTGGGCACACGTTGAGCTCTGACACTCCGAAGAGGCTGCTATTTGCTCTGAGCTCGGTTGCGCACAGCTCTTGCGTGCTATTGTTTGTGACGTTTGACGGCGGACTCTCGGCGGACTCTCCGGCATCTCTGATCTGCTGCTGCCCAGGAGAACTGCATTGCCGTCGCTTCCCAACGGCCTGGTTTGGGTCTGTGTTCTTGGTGTTGTGTTGTGTTGTGTTGTGTTGTGTTCATCTGGAATTGAGAGGCAGCCAGTCAGAGTTGGTTCCATCTGCTGGGTCACCCCATAGATTCCCGCCAGGGCCAGGCCTGAGCCAAGCCAAGGCCATGAACTGGAAACTCAATCCTGTCCTTCCCTGTGAGGAGCAAGATCCTAAATATTTGAGTCTTTGATGTGTGCACCAACAGGAAATGGATGTAGACGTGGAGCTGGGGCCTGAACCCAGGCCTTTCAGCTCCAGGCTGCAGACATCCCAGCCGACAGGTGAACTGCTAGGTCAGATGCCCACCACTGCGTGGCTGACTACTTCTGTCCTGTCTGTCCAGTTGGCAAATGCTTAAGGAGTCCTGAAGTGTGCCAGTGGTTAGGACAAGGTGCTGGGATGCAGCATTGAAGAGTCCTTTAGCATAACAAGGTGTTAAGCAAATAACCACTTGAAAAAATGTTTAACAACAAATAGGACAGGAGCCACAGAGAGAATTTAAAGAGACTGTAGAAAGGAATTAGAGTGCCCTGACCGCTCAGCATTCTGGGCGGAAGGGAGGGGTCAGCGAAAGCGCCCTGGAGGAGGGACCATTGAAGCTGAAGAGGGACCGGCACAGTGCACAGGGGTCAGGCCCGGGCCTGCTCGGGGGTGTGGACGAGGGCCTGATGGAGCTGGCCTCCCGGCAGGGCTGCACTAAACAGTCTCCAGGGTCCTCCCAGGGCTGGAGACCAGTTCAGCTGCAGGCTGTGCTCTCATGACGATGCAGAAAGCAACCTGTGGACAGCCTGGTTGCTGCCACGTTGGAGGGCCAAGGTGGTCAGTCAGTCACGTGACTTCCGAAGTCATGGAAGCAAGTCCTAGACTTGGCAGTGAGAGGCAGCAATGCAGAAACAAGCACCAAGGGGAAGCATTGTGGAGGAGGCAGGGAAAAGAGAGGCCTCTGCACACCAGTGGTGAAACAGCCACTCCGGAAAATGGGATGCAGTCCACCCAAAAACCTGAAAATAAAACTACCGTACCGCTCAGCAAACCTGTAACTAGGCATATTTCCGGAGGAAGCAACGCCATTGTGTTGAAGAGCCAGCTGAGTGCCCTGTCCATCACAGTGTCTGCCGTTCACGGTGGCCAAGGCACAGAAGAAGCCTGAGTGTCCATCCAAAGAGCAGTGGAAAAGACAGGATCTAGAATACAATGGAATGCTGTCAAGCCTTTTAAAAGGAGGGAAGTCTCCTCATTTGTAAAAGCCCAGATGCTACACACGGATGCTACAGGTCTCCCTGACATGCCGACCCCAAAGAACTGAGCTTGGAGAAGAGTGTGGGATGGCGGTCCCCAGGGCTTGAGGGGAGGCGGGGTGAATTGGTGTACAAGTCAGCTTTTTGCTGGTATAGCAACGTGAGGGAAGCTTGCTTTGTCATGGAAAAGGGATGATTGGGGCCCAGGACTGTGGAGGGGCAAGTGAGTTCATGCAGCAATGACCTTCTTGTTGGAAATCTCCCGGACAGGGAGCACACGTGGGGATGTGTGCGTGGTTTATTGAAGAGCTGGCCAGGGTGTGTGCACTGTGTGTGTGCTTCCCTTCCGTAGGGGATGGCAAGCCTTCTTTCTGCCAGGGGCCTTTTGGATATTTGTAACACCATTCACAGGCCATGCAGAATTACCAACCTCTGAGTTATCCTGCCGTAGATTGGCTGAATCCCAGTTCCTGCCTCTGGTTTGCTTGGCAGGGCCAGGCCAGTTGATCTCCTGGAACCCATGGTGCCTGCCCCTGCAACTCCCCTGGGAGCCCCCGGGAATTGCATAATGGAGTAAACGCACCGAGGCCCCGCCTCTGGACATCACAATCAGATTCCGTTTCTACTTGCTTAAGCTCCTGTGGTTTGGGAAGGGCAGCCTTCCAGCAATAGCAGTTGGGGAGATGTTTGGGTTCTAGTTGAGGGAGAAGGAAGAGGGAGTGACCTGTGGCCCATGCTGACCTCTGTTAGCAACAATGCGTTGTGTCCTTAACCATTGCTGAGAGGAGCATGTCGGGCCCCCACCGCCAAGGTGCCTGAGTGGATGAGGGACTGTGTGTGCTAGCTGACTTGATTTGGCCATCCCACAGGGTGTACAAATTTCAGAACAGCATGCGGTGCATGATAAATGCATCCAATTTTCAAGTGTCAATTAAAAATACATCAACAAACAAAACTAACCCAGAGCTCTGTCGCAGAAGCAGTTTGGTTGTTTCTTTTTTTTTTTTTTCCTCCAATTTTCTTTTTCTTCTCCCTGCATCTGGGGGGTTGTGGGGGAGAGCAGGGAAGGGGAGAAGCTGTACCCAGCATCCCAACCACATCAGTACTGGGAGTGGGAGGTGGTTACCCGATGTCATCCTAGGGTCCCCACTGTTGAGCATGCTCAGATGGTTTCGATAGTTCTAAAAATCTGTTTATTTTGTTACTCCAGGGTCCATTGGCTAACAGTCTACCTTAGAATCTCCATTCACCCAGATACTTGCTGTCAGAGCCTGGCTGGGAGAGCTGTCCGATCTGTGCTGTCCACCTTCTGCTATGGCACTGGGTGTCCCCTGCAGGCTTCAGTGCCTCTGGCATGCCGTCCACTGCGCGATCTTCAGCAGTGCAGGAACAGAAACAGCTTTAAGGTTATTGGATCATTGTACCACCTGTGCCACTTGAGTTGTGTTCACTTGTGGGCTGCAACAAATCATGAGGGGTTTTGCCGAAAAAAAAATATGTATATATATATATTCCTAAAAGGAGAAAAGGAGAGAAGCAGAAATGGGGGGGGGGGGGGGGAGAAAGAGAAAGAAAGAAAGAAAGAAGAAAAACAAACCGAAGCCGAGATTGTGGGTCTTAGAGCAGAGTTGACACGTGGGATCCGGAGCGGACTCGGGGGCTCTCAAGACTCTCTCTGCTGGATCTGTGGCCCCGGATACCAAGAGCCACTCGGGAAAGAAATCTGAAGCCCAGAGTCTTCCTGTTTGCAGAAAGGGTGGGTTCCGGAGGAAGGCCGCGTGCCACTGCGTGAGGCTCAGGGGGCACTGGGAAGAGACGGTGAGGAGATTTGAAACATCCTGACAGGACAGGGGGTCGCTTTTTGTGGTGGCCGAAGTCCTCGATTGACGAGGTGTTGGCTGGGAAGACCCCTGAGATCTTCGTGCTCTCCATTTCTCCGAGGGAGATCACTCCGGGGAGCCCGCATCCCGGGCTCCAGAGGCTGATGGCGGCTGTGAGTGAGTGAGCGTGGTGAGTGTGAGGCCGTGAGCAGCCTGGTGAGTGTGGCTGTGAGCAGCATGGTGAGTGTGCGACCGTGAGCAGCGTGGTGAGTGTGGCAGCAGAGGTGTTGTGGCAGCTGAGGATGGAGCTGAGGTCCCAGCCAGAGCCCGTAAGCTTGCACTGGGAGAACCCTGGCGGAGAGGCCGCTGGGAGCACAGGCCAGGAGCACAGCATTCTCTCCTTGCTCGGAGGCGGATTTTCTTCCTGGGAATGCCGAGCTTCCAAGTCACACCTGGACCCCGACCTGGGTCTCCAGAAGTCCGTGTCACTAGCCCGGTTCCGGGAGCGCCACACCAGCTCTCAGCCGAGCAGCTCTCTGCTTTCAGAAGGCTCTGGAACGCGAACAGGAACAGCAATCTTTCCAAGTTATTACCCTGTGAACAGGTTGACAGATATGTGCAAATTGTGACTCACTGCTCAATTTGGCACTAAATTAATGTCTTTCCGCGCGGCGTCTGCTCAAGTGTAAACTAGGCAGCACTGCTGTGTTACTGCTTGTTTGCCTGTACTCCAAAGGTAAAAAGGAAAGTCGTTTGATTCTGCCTCCAGCCCAAGGGAGCAGATGGAGGGAGTGTAGGAGGGGAGCGCGCTCTTCCACCTGTCCCCCACCCTGCTCTCCAGCAGGCTCCAAGGAGGCAGAGCACAGGAGCGGGGAGCCCTCGGGCACTTCCAGGGACCACCTTCCACACCAGCCCCCTGGAGCCGGGAGATAGTCATTACCGTCTAGAATTTGACATTCTGAGTTGTCCTTTTTTCCATCAAATAGTTAGGGTTTGATTTGTTTCAAAAGCTGGGGCTGTTGGAAAATGAAGTGTTTTTGCTTCTAGAATTCAGACATTGTTTCCTGGAGATGCAGCTGTCTTTCTTTTCTTAGTGGATGCATAATGTCACCTGCAACAAAGAAATTTGCATCTCCTTTATGTTAGGCGTGTGAATGAGAGAGTCCCCCAAAAAGCTCCTTGAATAGAGTTTGCTGAGCTTTCTTATGGGTCACCAGGCTGCAGAGAACCAACAACAAAGAAGCCCAGCGCAGGATGCTGCACTTGCCGTACCCACTGCTGGCATTTCCCCAAGAACACTGTCCTCCTGCCCCTCCTCTCCCACCGAGCTGGGTCTCACAGAGACAGAATCTGGAAATATCAAGGGACTTGGCATTTTGCCCATTTAGGGCTCCATCTCCTACTCAAAGCCAGCGAGTCAGGGGCCAAAGTGGAGTTCCGGGAACCTGTCACGAGCTCGGGTCCTTGGCGTTCCGTGTCACTGGGGGTCACCCCCTAACCGATCCTTGGCGTTCCGTGTCACTGGGGGTCACCCCCTAACCGATCCTTGCCCCAAGGAAGCTGGTCTCAGGGTGTGTGGTGACAGCTTCAAGGTGAACAGGAGGGAATGCAGAAGATGATGTTGCCTTCGGACTGGCTTGTGCATATTCATTTGCTTTCCGCTGTCCAGAGCTATGATATCTATTGATTGAGGATCTGTTCAGGAGACACAGCCCTCCCCCTGCCCAGGAGCATGTACTTCGCAGTGACCTCCAATGTGCAGGACACTGGCTTCTTACTTCCTGCTGAGTCTGAAGAAACCGGGTTTAAAGTTACACCCGCAGACTTGGATGGGGGAAAGTATGCTGGTGCAAAGTTGTTGGCCGTGACTTGGCGTCAACATTCAGCACAAGGATTCTGTCCCGTGTCGTCCATCATTGCAGGAAACTTGAGGCAGTGGTGAAAAATGAGTTCATTTCCTCCTTCCTCTTCTCACCTCTTTTGTAGCAATTAAGCTGAGCTCTCGGGTTGCTTGTCATGAAGCTTTGAGTCTGGAAGGGCCTGTGGGAGATGGCGTGCGGTGCGTTGGTCAGCTTCTTCTAGCCACCCAGGCAGCACTGTTCTCTGAGCACTGTCCTTGAGGATCAGCCACTTGCCTGTCTGAGCAAGTTCGCCTTTTGCTGGCACGTCCCCATCTGCCAGTGCTTTCTGGAGGTGGCGAGGGCTGTGTGGGGCTGAGTCTCAGGCGCCGCTGTGGACTCGAGGAATAACAAGCTTCCTTCAGCTTTGTCTCTCTGCAAGCAAATACCCTTGATTGCACCTGCACCTCTCCTCCCGCGCCTGCCTCGCATCCTCCCGGCCGTCACACTGGGCCCTCTCCTGGGGCTCCCCCTGCTTCTGCACCTCCCGGTTTACCACTTTTAAAGCTGCATGGAACGTTCTCTAAGGACAACGCAGATGTGCAATCAACAGGGCCACAGGCCTCGACGGCCCACATGCTGATGTCCGCTTGGTAACAACCGGCCTCACGGTGTCTCCTGTCTGCTGAGTCCCAGGGTTTGAACTCAGATCTTCTCATGCTGGCATTGGAGAGCTGGTCTCTTACTTCCTCCAAGAAAATACCTTGTGTGTACCCTGGATGTAATGATGTGTAATTCAGTTTGTCCAGTACATGTGAAACCCCCATGCAACAGCCTAGTAGCTGCTTCTGCATCTTCAGTCACTGTATCACACATTACGTCTTGCATGATGGGACAGTGAGCACAAGCATTTCTGTGATTCCGTTCTCAAGGAGCAGAGCCAGACCCAGCTCTGTGTGCGCGGGGCCGGGGCCTCAGCAGCGCGGCTCCACCGCCAGGGAGGACCCATCCTGCCAGAGCAGCTGCGCACAGGACAGGCCACCGTGCGTTTGGGGGGCCTGGGGGGCACCGGGAAGAGCACTTAGAGATTCCGAGTGCTTCGTATGTGTCAGTGGTCACGATTGTTAGTGAACTGTGAGAGAAGCCGGCACCTGCAGGCCTTCTTCGAAGACTCCTTTTCATAGAGCAGCTCTTAGAAAGATGCTGGAGCGCACAGCTCACCTGAGAGAGTTGGCTGCAGTGAGAGGTGCAGGGTACAGGGGTCACGCTGCAGCAGGCACACAAAAACCATCCCGAGGCAATCCAGGCGAGGAGAAAGCTGTAGGTGAGGCTGTAAGTACCCGTGAGCCTCTGTGTGGCCTCGCCGAGAAGCACAGTGAGTTCAGTAAAAGTTGCGGTGGAATTTGAGAGTCCAACTAGGAAAGCCAGGATGGCGTCAGGTCTTCAGACCATGTGGAATGCAGCCCAGGGGATCTGTTCCTCGGCTGACTAAGACGAGAAGGTAAAGAAGGGACAGGAAGGCCCTGGGTGCCTGGACCAGGCGGACTACGAGAGCAGGCTGTGTGGTCAGAGCTCTGGCCAGGGAGGGGACAGCTACATTTCAGCTCCTGCAGAAGAGAGCTAACAGCCACATCTTCAGATGAAAATCCCTGAGCTACCATTAAAAACACATTATTTAGAAATACGGAGGTCAGCACCCAAAGAAATCACTGGAAAATGGTCAGCTTTCAAGACGGCAGGAGAAGGAACAGAGGAATAATATGTTTCATAAAAAGCTTTGTAATCCTGTTTGCCTTTCTAAACATGTAGCACACTGATGAAATATTAAATGGAAGCCTTTAGCACATGGCAGACTGGGCGCTCTTGGGCTGAGGCTGTATCTCACACGTCTCATTTGTTTTTCCTGTTAGATATGTTGATGATGTCATCAGCCGCATTGACCGGATGTTTCCTGAAATGTCCATCCACTTATCCAGACCCAATGGGACATCAGCAATGCTTCTGGTAAGATCTACTTGACCTATTTGTACAGATACTCAGCTGGCTTCAAAATTAACTCTGCCGTCCCGTGTTGTAGGATCTGTGAAATGGAGCTTAAATCCAAGTGTGTTGGCAAAGAGCCAGTTTCCTTTGCTGGCATGCTATAGATTAAAGAATGTCCTATAAAACGTTGTTTTTAAGCATATTCACTGACCCTGTGGAGGAGTGACAGGAGAGGAAAGATACCCTAAGACCAGTTGGTGTTTTAGAGAATTTTTGTAAAACCCAGCTAGCTCTTGGTTCAGGCTGAACAACACACGCTGTCTGGGAATCATTTATGAAATGCATGACGTATGTCCTTCCTATGTGGGCCCTCGC
This sequence comes from Ochotona princeps, assembly GCF_030435755.1. Lineage (NCBI taxonomy): Eukaryota > Metazoa > Chordata > Mammalia > Lagomorpha > Ochotonidae > Ochotona > Ochotona princeps. Next base: position 2,434,348 of record NC_080845.1, read on the forward strand.
TGCTGACGGCTCCAGCAGCTGCTGGCAGCTGGCTCCAGGCACGTGGGCCTCACAGGCACAGCATTAATGTCCATCCATGGCCACCGAGGACTGGGAGCGTTTGGAGAAGTCAGTGCCTGGAAGGCCAGAGTGTTTCCTGATGAGAAAGAATGGGCTTGGGACCTCGGTGACCGCATGCTGACACGAGCTCAAAATGCTTCCTGAACGAAGCTTCCTGGGAGGTGCCTCCCCTGGTAGGAAACAGAGCTTATGGGGAGTCAGGGTGCTGGTTTTGAGGGGCGTCAGGAGGCCAGGGTCTTGCCGGTCACTGCTGCTTCGGCTCTGTGTAAAGACCCTGGATCTCAGCATCTTGTGGAGCAAGAGCCTGGGCATGGCCTGACCCGGGAGGGGCCCTGAGTGTGTGCACCTCTGGTCTTAGAGCAGCCTCCGTGGCCTGACCCGGGAGGGGCCCTGAGTGTGTGCACCTCTGGTCTTAGAGCAGCCTCCGTGGCCTGACCCGGGAGGGGCCCTGAGTGTGTGCACCTCTGGTCTTAGAGCAGCCTCCGTGGCCTGACCCGGGAGGGGCCCTGAGTGTGTGCACCTCTGGTCTTAGAGCAGCCTCCGTGGCCTGACCCGGGAGGGGCCCTGAGTGTGTGCACCTCTGGTCTTAGAGCAGCCTCCGTGGCCTGACCCGGGAGGGGCCCTGAGTGTGTGCACCTCTGGTCTTAGAGCAGCCTCCGTGGCCTGACCCGGGAGGGGCCCTGAGTGTGTGCACCTCTGGTCTTAGAGCAGCCTCCGTGGCCTGACCCGGGAGGGGCCCTGTGTGCACCTCTGGTCTTAGAGCAGCCTCGTGGCCTGACCCGGGAGGGGCCCTGAGTGTGTGCACCTCTGGTCTTAGAGCAGCCTCCGTGGCCTGACCCGGGAGGGGCCCTGTGTGCACCTCTGGTCTTAGAGCAGCCTCGTGGCCTGACCCGGGAGGGGCCCTGAGTGTGTGCACCTCTGGTCTTAGAGCAGCCTCCGTGGCCTGACTCGGGAGGGGCCCTGAGTGTGTGCACCTCTGGTCTTAGAGCAGCCTCCGTGGCCTGACCCGGGAGGGGCCCTGAGTGTGTGCACCTCTGGTCTTAGAGCAGCCTCCGTGGCCTGACCCGGGAGGGGCCCTGAGTGTGTGCACCTCTGGTCTTAGAGCAGCCTCCGTGGCCTGACCCGGGAGGGGCCCTGAGTGTGTGCACCTCTGGTCTTAGAGCAGCCTCCGTGGCCTGACCCGGGAGGGGCCCTGAGTGTGTGCACCTCTGGTCTTAGAGCAGCCTCCGTGGCCTGACCCGGGAGGGGCCCTGTGTGCACCTCTGGTCTTAGAGCAGCCTCGTGGCCCGACCCGGGAGGGGCCCTGAGTGTGTGCACCTCTGGTCTTAGAGCAGCCTCCGTGGCCTGACCCGGGAGGGGCCCTGTGTGCACCTCTGGTCTTAGAGCAGCCTCGTGGCCTGACCCGGGAGGGGCCCTGAGTGTGTGCACCTCTGGTCTTAGAGCAGCCTCCGTGGCCTGACCCGGGAGGGGCCCTGAGTGTGTGCACCTCTGGTCTTAGAGCAGCCTCCGTGGCCTGACCCGGGAGGGGCCCTGAGTGTGTGCACCTCTGGTCTTAGAGCAGCCTCCGTGGCCTGACCCGGGAGGGGCCCTGAGTGTGTGCACCTCTGGTCTTAGAGCAGCCTCCGTGGCCTGACCCGGGAGGGGCCCTGAGTGTGTGCACCTCTGGTCTTAGAGCAGCCTCCGTGGCCTGACCCGGGAGGGGCCCTGTGTGCACCTCTGGTCTTAGAGCAGCCTCGTGGCCTGACCCGGGAGGGGCCCTGAGTGTGTGCACCTCTGGTCTTAGAGCAGCCTCCGTGGCCTGACCCGGGAGGGGCCCTGTGTGCACCTCTGGTCTTAGAGCAGCCTCGTGGCCTGACCCGGGAGGGGCCCTGAGTGTGTGCACCTCTGGTCTTAGAGCAGCCTCCGTGGCCTGACCCGGGAGGGGCCCTGTGTGCACCTCTGGTCTTAGAGCAGCCTCGTGGCCTGACCCGGGAGGGGCCCTGAGTGTGTGCACCTCTGGTCTTAGAGCAGCCTCCGTGGCCTGACCCGGGAGGGGCCCTGAGTGTGTGCACCTCTGGTCTTAGAGCAGCCTCGTGGCCTGACCCGGGAGGGGCCCTGAGTGTGTGCACCTCTGGTCTTAGAGCAGCCTCCGTGGCCTGACCCGGGAGGGGCCCTGTGTGTGTGCACCTCCGCTCCCAGAGCAGCCTCGGTGGCCTGACCCGGGAGGGGCCCTGAGTGTGTGCACCTCTGGTCTTAGAGCAGCCTCCGTGGCCTGACCCGGGAGGGGCCCTGAGTGTGTGCACCTCTGGTCTTAGAGCAGCCTCCGTGGCCTGACCCGGGAGGGGCCCTGTGTGCACCTCTGGTCTTAGAGCAGCCTCGTGGCCTGACCCGGGAGGGGCCCTGAGTGTGTGCACCTCTGGTCTTAGAGCAGCCTCGTGGCCTGACCCGGGAGGGGCCCTGAGTGTGTGCACCTCTGGTCTTAGAGCAGCCTCCGTGGCCTGACCCGGGAGGGGCCCTGTGTGTGTGCACCTCTGGTCTTAGAGCAGCCTCCGTGGCCTGACCCGGGAGGGGCCCTGTGTGTGTGCACCTCCGCTCCCAGAGCAGCCTCCGTGGCCTGACCCGGGAGGGGCCCTGAGTGTGTGCACCTCTGGTCTTAGAGCAGCCTCCGTGGCCTGTGCAGTGTGTTTTTCTCTCAAGGAAGGAGCAGATATGGGTTTTGCTAAAAGTGCATTATTTCACTTGTGAGAAAAAGTAGTGAAGTTCGTGCCGGCAACATTGCTAGTTTTCTTTAAAACTCTTAGTTAAAACAGTAAAATAGTAATATTCTTTTACTAGGAAAAAAATTTCTTTCTGTCAAGTGTGTCTGTCTACACAACATGTGTTGTTCTTGCCTCTGTTATACGCACAGATTGTATCAGGGCTAAGGTTCTCCCAGACCTGGCTGCTGGAACAGAAATCCTGTTTACGCCTGCTCGGCAGGAAGCACAGTTAATGAAGACCACCGCTAGAAGCATCTTGCTGAAGCAGGGTTTGTTCAGAGTATTTCTGGGTCACCGAGCTTCCATTGCATGATCAAGGAGGAACTTGGCATTGAAGGGAAGGAGTGGAGTGAACAGATGATTGGCGGGCAAGCTCTGTCTCCTGGCGGCCCGCCCGCGCTGATCTGCCAGCGAGGGTGTGAGGGGCCCTGTTGCATTGAACCAAGTGGCCGGCGGCCAGCTGTGGCCGCTCTCGGATGACACAGGGATGCACGGAGGGTGGCAGTTATATATAGGACAAGTAGTGGGTGACCCAGCTCGGAGTCAGATTACCAGGCGGTCATCATACTCCTGACATTGTTGCTTTATTTGGCTCTTTATTTTAAATGATGCTTTTGTGCTGGGGAGGGTACAAAGAAACAGAACTCCCTACTGCTTGTTCACTCTCTGCAGAGCCTGGGTCTGGGTCAGCCTGAAGCCAAGAAGCAGGAACTCCATCTGGGTCTCCTGCTTGGGTGACGAGGACCCAAGCTCCCAGGCTGCACATGCACAGGAAGATAGGGTGAGGACTCAAACCTGGGCATTCCCTCGTGGGATGCCGGTCCTGACCACCAGGCAGGACCCCTGCCCCTAGAAAGCACTGTTCTGTTTGATTACACATTTCTACACTGTGGCCACATCCCTCACCCGGGGAGGGGGCAGGCCCGACAGATACCACTTTCCCTGCTACCAGCAGTCCCCGTGCCCAGGCTGTGGTGGGAAGGACTTGGGACCTGGACAGTAGGCACTAGGGCAGCCCTGTGTGGGGCGCGGTGAGCATCCCAGGTGTTCCCAGGGACTGGTGGATTTGCATGTCATGTGAACTGTCATGGAGACCTGCAGGGGCGGCCAAGCAGGACACACTTGAGCAGCCTCTGCTGGGCTGTCTGGGGCCGGCCTTGGCCTTGGCCTTGGCCTGACTTACCCCTGTGCTCTTTGATGATGCAGCCCTTCCACAGCTCAGCCAGGCTTCCTGGAATGCCTAACTTCCAGAAGCCTTAGTGTTGGTTTGGTTTGGGTTTTGCTGTTTCATGATGCCAGGAGGGACAGAAAAGGAGTAGTTCTAGGAGCAGGGACACTCCGGCTGGCCTAGACTTGAAACTGCTTCTCCCGCTGTGCTGGTGGAGGGGCAGGAGTCAGGCTTCAGGGAGGGGAAAGGGGAAGTAACCCCCCAGAGGAGGAGAGGCGGGCCAGGAGGCAGCGGTCTGTGTGATGACCTGGGCATGGGCGGGGCTCACCAGCCCTGGTCCCATCCTGTCCCACAGGTGCCCTCTGGGTAGGCAGCACCCATTGTGTGTGTTTGGAAAGTAGTCAACGGAAGCAGTTGTTGTTTCCGGCTGGGAAGCAGCTGGGTCCCTCCCAAGCCCAGGCTTCACCCCCGCGTCCACCGGCAGGACGCGGTCCTCTGATCTCCAGGGATGACTTGTGCAGCAGTCAGGTAGCTGACCAAGCACCAACCCAGTCCATTTATCCTTAAAATGGTTATTAAATAATTTGATAGAAGTATGTCTGTGACGTAGATGTAAATTACGGTGAGCTCGCCGCACCGTCGGGCAGCAAAGTGCAGCTGCTTGTGCTCCGCCCTGGTGCCCTCCACTCTGCCCTCCTTCCCACGGTGCCCTCAGCCTGTGTGCACATGTCCCCGAAGGTCATGCCACCGAGTGGGGCTCTCTGGAAAGGGCCCGTGCTCTCTGCAGGGTGTGTGAGCTGCAACCTGGGTCTCGTGGGTCGGGGGGCTGCATCCTCTTCATTGTTCTCTGACAGCCCGTTCTGTGACCGCCCACACTTCTTGTCAAAACATGTCGGGATTGTTTCTGATATTGCTTTTTAAATCCTGTTACCCCAAGCATTGTCGTGCATGTGTCACGGAGCCAGCAAAGGCCAGACCCCTGGCCGGGGGAGGGGGTGCTGGGAGCAGTAGGGCAGGTGTCTTTCTCCTGAGTCACCGGAATCCTGAAGTAGTGGCATGGTGCCACACAGTCGAACAGGGTCCCTGAGGTGTCTCCTTTGCAGTGACCTCGCAGTCCCACGTCACACAGATTCTGTTGTGTTACCTCTGTACCTGGAAGTGCAAGGGGGTTTGTGCTGGTTTCTACAAGGACACAGCACAGCAGGCACCCTGCGGTGGTGCTGTCTTGGGTCTTCACTCACCCAGTAGCCCATGCAGACCAGTGCAGAGCACCTGGCCTGCGCACGGAGCCGTGCTTGGAGGTCGCAGCCGTTCTCAGCAGTTTCTACACAGCTGGGGGAGGGAGAGGGCGGAGCAGACGGCCCACACATTCCCACTTATGTTTCCTCAGATGTGTTTGTGAGAGCACACACCCATCCACTGGTTCGCTGCCCAGATTCTCTGCTTGGCCAGAGCTAAGGCTGAAGGAGCCGGGAGCTCCACCCAAGGCTGGCCCTGGGAAGGAAGGGACCGAGGTGCTGGAGTCAGGAGCCGGAGCGAGACTCGAACCCACAGACCTCATGACGGCCAAACCAAACACACAGCCCCAGGTTGGCACATGTTGAGGCTTCTGTTTTAAATGATAGGGATTGCTTTGATGGAGCTATAGTTTGACTACCTTTTGTAACTTGCCTGGAAGTGCGTGCTCGGGTCCAGCGTGGCACCTGCACAGGAGATGAGGAGCAGAGGGCGCGCACAGCAGGTTGCAGGGTCACTCGCAGTGTGCGCGCCACAGCTGGCATGGGGAGGAGGCGTACATTGTGACTAGTTGGACTCGACCTGGCAGGCAGTGGCTGGCCTGGCTTCCGGTGTCCCAGCTCCATGAAATCCCAATCTCTAGCCTCTTCCATGATCTTGAAATGCATCGCGGCTCTCAGCTCCGGGAGCTGTTTCGGTGTTGTGAAAGTTAATAACTCATGATATCATAAATCCTATGTCTGTTCTTTAAAGAGATGAGCTCAGTCATCCAAAAATAAATCTAGCTCTGTTGATATTTAGTTTCAGCTAATCTACCGCCTAACATCCCATTATTAATTTTCTTCAAACAGTCAAAATATTGTTAAGAGCTTAACTGAGTCAGAGACTAGAACAAGCTGCTGGCTTCTCACCATTTAAAATACTGATCTATGATTCTTGACGAATCCACTAAGTATAAAAATGTAAGAAAACAGAAAAGCTTCAACCATGACACTTGTCACACACCTCCCTTTTATTGATGAATCTTTACGAAGGATGAGGCTCCTGTGTCGGTGTGCCAGTGTCTGGGCTTCACCTGGCCACCCCTTGCTTAACTGCTTTTATGCCTTGCACACCAACTAGAGGCGTTACTGCCTTCTAGGCCAGCTTCTTTGGAGCAGGAAGGGTCCATGAAGAGCTGCCCTGCGAACGGTTGGCGGCCGTGCTTTCTGCCCTGGGGCCGGTGTTTCTGAGACCTGAACAGGCCTGGCACTCACCACGGGAGGCAGGCTGGAGGATAACAGGCCCAGCTGAGTCTCGAGCTGTCTGGGGCGCATTCTAAGAACAGCAGTTAGGCCTGGTGCAGGAGCCTAGCAGCTGAAGTCCTCACATCATACACACTGGGATCCCATATGGGTGCTGGTTCTAATCCCGGCGGCTCCACTTCCCATCCAGCTCCCTGCTTGTGGCCTGGGAAAGCAGTCGAGGATGGCCCAAAGCCTTGGGACCCTGCACCCTCATAGGAGACTCAGAAGAAGCTCCTGGCTCCTGGCTTCGAATGGGCTCCGCTCTAGCCATTGCGACCACTTGGGGAGTGAATCAATGGACAGAAGAGCTTTCTCTCTGTCTCTTCTCCTCTCTGCTTATCTGGCTTTCAAATGAAAATAAATCAATCTTTAAAAAAAAAAAAGAGTTCAAATTCTGCTGTCGGCTGTGCTGCCGAGGTACCTGCTCTCTGAATCCCCTCGGAACACCAGGAGGGAGCCACAGCCCTGCCCCAGAGCTTGTGCTAGCGCCCCGGAGTGCACAGGGGGCTCAGGCCAGAGAAGGGCAGGGCCACCCTGGGAGACGAGACCCAGGGGCAGTCTGCTTGTTCCCCTCAGGAGTTCGGGCCAGTTCAGAGCTTAATACAGATGGAATCAGGCCGTGCATTCTGTGGTCGGGGCATCCGCTCACTCAGCAAAGCTCGACAGTGAAAGTACGACAAGTGGCTTGTTAGTTGGGGGTTTGTTTTTACCTGTTAATATTTCTGAGCATTTTTGGTCTGTAACTTTTAAGCTGTGTTGCTTGTTCCTCCCTGGGGTTCTATGGGGAACGTTGGTATGTCCAGCTGCTGGCATTGTCAGGCAGGCACAAAGGGATTGGTTAATGCCCACACAGATTTTTAGATGGACTACTTAACCACACTTGCTGTGTCTGTCTGTTCCCCCTCTGTCATTTAAAATCCACATACTTTGTTGTCTGCCTCTAGAAAATAGAATTATTTGTTTCATGGATGAGAGGCCCTTGTTAAACAAAATTACCAGCAATTCGTTGTTAACATTTAAAATTTAGGGACCAGCATTGTGGCATAGTACAACACTGGCATCCCATCTGGGTGTCAGTTCCTGTCCCAGCTGCTCTACTTCAAATCCAGCTCCCTGCTGATGGCCTGGGAAAAGCCAGGGAAGATGGGCCAAGGGCTTGGTCCCCTGGCTCCCATGCAGGAGTCATGAGTGAAGCTCCTGGCTTGGCCACGATGGTTGAGGCCATCTGGAGAGAGAACCAAGTGGTACGAGATGCCCAACTCTCCCTCTCTTCATAGAAAACAAACCTTTTTGAAAACCTTAGGCCATCCAGATTGCGCGTATTTGGTTTCAGTCACGTCCTTCAGTAGTGGGGTTGTTAGAATCAGGGTTCAAAGTCGACCGTTGCCCTGTTGGCCTGGGGCAGCCTGTCCTCCCCGCCGGCTGGGCTGGAGAGCCTGAGCTAGTTGCCCAGTAAGATGTGCCATATTTCTTGGTCTTTGACTTGTTTTACTTTAAGTCCTTAGTCATGAAGAAGTTTCTACTCATGTCAGTGCCATTACAGCAACATTTCAGAAACCACTTTTAAATGTTTGATTTATTATTTTGTACATCTTAATGACTGACTGCACTTCAGCTTAAAGCAAGAGTTCTCGAACGTTCTTATTTCAGCACTTCTCACTACTCTTAAATTTTTTTTGAAGACCTGAGAGAGTTCTTGTCTCTGTGTGGTGTACAAGTAGGCGTCCATATTTGCTGTATTCGAAATTAAGGTGCGAAATAACAAACATAAAAATACACAGACGGCTCAGCATCATGATGTCATCTCATAGCAATCAGCCTCTGCACGTTCCACTGTGACCCTGCATGAAGCGGTGCCCTGGTGCTGCCCGGAGGCCGCTGGAGCGCATGCGCCCTTGAGCGGGTCTGTGTCAGCGTCCTCCCTGGGCCACAGCTGGGGCCTCACTACCGTAAAGACAGGGGCCTGAACTTCAGAAGCAAGTTTCCTTTGGGGTCGCATTTTTACAATTTCTCTGAGTGTTAAAATGAAGTAGAACTATAAAGACCATTTTTTTCCTATAAAGTTTGTGAAGTGGTATTTTTACCAAGAGCATTTAACAGGGAACTCCAATAATATGTCATGCAATGACAAAGATGTTAAAATATGAGTTTAGATTTCTGAAGTATTGTTTTTGCCACATTGTAGACTTTGGCACTGGATGGCCTTCAGAAATATCAAGAGGACAACCCAAGTTATTTTCTTAGTCTTTCTATGTTGGAGAAAAGTCTGCTTTTCAAAATTGCTGGAGAGCGAGAGGTCTTAAATTAGTGCAGCTGTTTAGAAAAGCATTTTGGTATTTTTGTGAGACGTCGAATATTGCATGCTTCCACTAGGGTTTCTTTGCCTTGGTGCTTGGATCCTGGCTCTGGGAATGCTTTGCTGGGGCCTTGGTGCTTGGATCCTGGCTCTGGGAATGCTTTGCTGGGGCCTTGGTGCTTGGATCCTGGCTCTGGGAATGCTTTGCTGGGGCCTTGGTGCTTGGATCCTGGCTCTGGGAATGCTTTGCTGGGGCCTTGGTGCTTGGATCCTGGCTCTGGGAATGCTTTGCTGGGGCCTTGGTGCTTGGATCCTGGCTCTGGGAATGCTTTGCTGGGGCCTTGGTGCTTGGATCCTGGCTCTGGGAATGCTTTGCTGGGGCCTTGGTGCTTGGATCCTGGCTCTGGGAATGCTTTGCTGGGGCCTTGGTGCTTGGATCCTGGCTCTGGGAATGCTTTGCTGGGGCCTTGGTGCTTGGATCCTGGCTCTGGGAATGCTTTGCTGGGGCCTTGGTGCTTGGATCCTGAATCTGGGAATGCTTTGCTGGGGCCTTGGTGCTTGGATCCTGGCTCTGGGAATGCTTTGCTGGGGCCTTGGTGCTTGGATCCTGGCTCTGGGAATGCTTTGCTGGGGCCTTGGTGCTTGGATCCTGGCTCTGGGAATGCTTTGCTGGGGCCTTGGTGCTTGGATCCTGGCTCTGGGAATGCTTTGCTGGGGCCTTGGTGCTTGGATCCTGGCTCTGGGAATGCTTTGCTGGGGCCTTGGTGCTTGGATCCTGGCTCTGGGAATGCTTTGCTGGGGCCTTGGTGCTTGGATCCTGGCTCTGGGAATGCTTTGCTGGGGCCTTGGTGCTTGGATCCTGGCTCTGGGAATGCTTTGCTGGGGCGGTCCTATTGGTTGTCAGATGTACAGCAGCATCTCAGACCCTCTGTCTACCAGGTAGTAGCAGCCCTCCCCTTCCCCTGCCAAGTTATAACATTTAGGAACGTCTCTAGCCATTGGTCAGTGCACTTTGGTAGGCAAAGCAAATAGCCAGAAAAGTTAAGAACCACTATCACCAAGTAATTCCTTCCTTGGAACAGATCCTAGAAGAACCAGGTGACTGTGATGAAATTTTCTCAGGAACTTAAGATGAAGTTTTGTTTTTTTTTTTTTTTTAAGATGAAGTTTTAAGATGCTCGAGGAATAATAAGTTCAAGTAGAATTGAATAAATAGAATTGAAGAAAGACTGTAATACAACCAAGAGAATGAAAATGAAAAGAGAAGTAGGAGAGGTCAGAGAAGGTGGATGGAATTAAACACAGAAATGAAACAGCATATGTGCAGTTGGAGTCCAGTGAAGAAGAAAGCCAAAATAACAAAAGAGAAATAATATAGAAAACCAATCTGGGCCTGGTGTGATGGCTCAGTGGCTAAATCCTTACCTCACATGTGCCAGGATCCCATATGAGTACTGGTTTGTGTCCCAGCTGCTCTGCTTCCCATCCAGCTCCCTGCTTGTGGCCTGGGAAAGCAGTTGAGGACGGCCCAGAGCCTTAGTACCCTGCACCCGTGTGGGAGACCCGGAAGAGGATCCTGGCTTCGGATCAACTCAGCTCCAGCCATTGCAGCCACTTGGGGAGTGAGTCAGCAGATGAAAGATCTTTCTCTCTATCTCATTCTCTCTCTAAATCTGTTCTGCCTTTCCAATAAAAATAAAATTTTAAAAAACAACAATGTAAGGAAAGCCTCTAGAGATTAAAAAACAGTTTTGAATCTTGACACTGATAGAGCCTACTGGCTGGTTGGCATTGTTAACCAGAAATGATCAGGTCCAAGGTATGTCCCAGTAATAGTGTTAGACTTACTAAAAAAAAAAAGCCTTCAAACAACCCCCCTCCTCAAATCAACTAACTTGAAAGGGCAGAAGAATCAGACTGGCATCAGACTGCCCCGATAGCTGTATATATGCCAGGCAGTGACGGAGCAACTTTCCAGGCGAGTGTGTTCTAGACACTGCACTCACTGTGGCTGGCTGGCTGGCTCTCAAGGAGGTAAGCGTGGAGAACTCTGTGCCTGTTTGCCTGTTGAGGACTCTTTGGGAAAAAGAGTTTCTTCTAACCAAGAGGTGAGCGAACCTCAGCCAAAAGGTTGATCATGAGCACATAATACAGTGATTGGCAGTATCAAGGGGCTCCACAATGTCGTGAGAAGCCTACGTGTGTGTGTGTGCATGCATGCGTGTGCGCGCGTTAAAGACAGGTGTACATAGATGCCTTGCTTCTGATTCACCCAGTAAATGCCCACAGGGCCACCACCAAGCTGCAGTGAAACCAGGAGCTGGGAAGGCATGCCAGGCCTCCAGTGAGATTAGCAGAAAGCTAGTTACTTGAGCCAGCTCCACTCCCTCCCTGGGTCTGCCTTAGCAGGAGACTTGTCTGTGGATCCAGAGCTGGTAGTTGAACCCCAACAAGCCCATGAAGGATACAGGCATCTTGTGCAGGGTGGTGACCGTGAGCCAAATGCCCACCCCTGCATTATCCTGTTTTTTGTAAACTTGTAAAAATCTATGCATAGTTTTTCAGAGTGTATCTTTTCCATTAGGACCCCTTGCATGCCTGGTTTCAGATACTTTTGTAGCACAATAAACTTACTTTTTAATTCTGTTTTCTGTTAATTTCTGAAATACACATGTGTGGCCCAGCACAATTGCCTAGTGGTTAAAGTCCTCGCCTAGTGGCTAAAGTCCTCCCATATGGGCGCCGGTTCTAATCCCGGCAGCCCCACTTCCCATCCAGCTCCCTGCTTGTGGCCTGGGAAAGCAGTCGAGGACGGCCCAATGCATTGGGACACTGCACCTGCGTGGGAGACCCGGAAGAGGCGCCTGGCTCCTGGCTTTGGATTGGCTCTTCTCCAGCCGTTGTGGTCACTTGGGGAGTGAATCTGTCTCTCCTCTCTGTAAATCTGATCTGACTTTTCAATAAAAATAAATAAGTCTTTAAGAAAAAAAAAAAAAGGAAGGCAAGGAAACAGCGCTTAGAGAAATGGAAAACAACACACACTAAGATTACATTAGCGTGTTGAGGCCACACATATCAAGCCTGTCAATAAATAGTAATGTAATGTATTTAGGAACGATTTTTCAATGGGTGATATTAAAGTTCACATAGAAAAAGAAGAATTCATGGAGACACATGAAAGTGCCAAAAATAGAAAAGCACCAGGGAATTTGGCACGATGGGGCTCTCTGATGATGGCAGTGTGACGTGGGTTCCTAAGTGGACACAGAGCTGAGTCGTGCGGCATCCACCCGTGGTGCAGACGGGTGGCGTCTCGAGTCCCTGCAGTGGCCGAAGATGTGACGAGGAAGTCAAGAGTCAGCTTGTGCTCTGGAGGAAGATATTACATGTAATAGATGTAATCCAGACACAGAGCTAGTCGTCTCTGAATTATTTTTAAACTTTCAACAACAAAGGGAGTAAAAAGCCAGAATGGAAAATGGGGGGGGGGGGGGTGGAGATCATTCACTAAAGTAGATGTGCGTGATATTCACACAGTCGGCCCTCACCTAGAATGTGAGAAACGCAGGGCAAGTCTGCACTGAGCTGATGCCTGTGCAGAAGTGAGTCCGGCCACACAGTAGGACCACACTGCACGTCTGCATCTGAAGAGAGAAGCAGCAGCCCTCCAACTCATTCATGTCACGGATTCCCAGGATAAACCGTTGAAATGAAAACAGTGAAGGGCAAGGGTATTCCTAGGACTGGGTTTCCGTTTTTTAATAAGGAAAGAGATGTAAAATGTCCAATACGGCCTTCTGTAAAATGATGACACTAGTTACAAGTAGGTCAGTGAAGAGGGCAGGTCACAGGTGAGAAGCTGTGAGCAGGACAGGTGTGCACTGGGAGGGTGAAGGGCCGGGACAGGTGTGCACTGGGAGGGTGAAGGGCCGGGACAGGTGTGCACTGGGAGGGTGAAGGGCCGGGACAGGTGTGCACTGGGAGGGTGACGGGCCGGGACAGGTGTGCACTGGGAGGGTGAAGGGCCGGGACAGGTGTGCACTGGGAGGGTGAAGGGCCGGGACAGGTGTGCACTGGGAGGGTGACGGGCCGGGACAGGTGTGCACTGGGAGGGTGACGGGCCGGGACAGGTGTGCACTGGGAGGGTGAAGGGCCGGGACAGGTGTGCACTGGGAGGGTGAAGGGCCCTGACTCTGTTTTTGTGGAGTTCTGACTTTTAGAACCACATTGATATTTCACACAGTTTAAACAATAAATGACAAGTTTTTTGTTTTTTGTTTCTTTAAGGAGAATACAAGCATTTTAACTGTAGTTCAGTTGTGTAATGTGTCTGCAGCATGGGAGGGGGAGAGAGATGGAGAATCAGCCCTCCTGACCTTTGAACCTGACCTTTTTTTTTTAAAAGATTTATTTATTTTTATTACAAAGTCAGATATATATAGAGGAGGAGAGACAGAGAGGAAGATCTGTCCGGTGATTCACTCCCCAAGTGACCACAACTGCCAGTTCTGTGCCGATCTGAAGCCAGGAACCAGGAACCTCCTCTGGGTCTCCCACTTGAGTGCAGGGTCCCAAAACTTTGGGCCATCCTCGACTGCTTTCCCAGGCCACAAGCAGGGAGCTGGATGGGAAGTGGAGCTGCCAGGATTAGAACCGGCGCCCATATGATATCCCGGCGCGTTCAAGGCGAGGATTTTAGCCGCTAGGCCACGCCGCCGGGCCTTGAACCTGACCTTTTGACTCCAAACCCGTAGGCTCAGAACTAATAACTGTGAACTAATATTAAACTTTAATTAGTTGCCTGGTTTTCACAGTGGTTTTGGTTAGTAATTATGAAGATGTTTCATATGAGTTCTAGGATTGAGCAAATACAGAAATGAATTATGGATGGTAGGAACCTGGTTTCTTCCTTTGGGAGAGGGAGCTACAGAAAGCTGAACAAGCCCTTGGTCTTGTATCACCGTTGAACATGTCCGTGTGAAGCAGCTGCTCTTCACGTGTGTAGATGGCCATCAGCCTGCATGTGTCTGGACACGCGTGTGCCCAGACATCTGTCTGCCGTCCACATTTTAGCCTCTGAGTATTGTTCTGCCGACAGACTCCTTGGAGATATAGCAGATTCTAGAACTGCGGCAAGCACACAATGTAGGTGATGAGCCACGTGCATCAGGCTGTAGCCGGAAGTGAGGGAGGGTACTCAGAGAACAGGGCAGGGAGCATGCGCACTCCAGGGCGTGCTTGGAGGGACGCCCACTGGCCAAACCCCGGACCACTGAGCACCAAAATAAATAATGGTAGTAATGGATTGTAGCCCAGAGTGCAACAGTAACCCATTAGTCCATCCTGATGGCCACAAATGAAGGGTTAAAGAATTGGGCACAGTGGGGGGACTGTATGTTAAATTTTCAAAGGTTAGTATTTTTCTCTATTTCAAAATAAATAAAAGGCTCTAGGGGCCAGTCCTGTGGCATAGTGAGTTAAGCATTCTGAATGAGTGCTGGTTTATGTCCCACCTGCACCATTTCCAGTCCACTGCCCTGCTAATATACCTGGGAGAGCAGTGGAGGATGGGCCAAGAGCTTGGAACCCCGCACCCATGGGGGAGACCGGGAAGAACTCCTGGCTCCTGGCTTTGGCCCAGTCTGCTTCCAGCCCTTGCAGCCATTTAGGAAGTTAGCAGATAGAAGAGTTCTCTCTCTCTCTCACTGCACCATTCAAATAGCTAAATACAAGTTTGCAGGGGGAAAAAAAATGCAGGACAAGATTTTAGACATTCCCCATATGGAAATGTTAACATGTGTGAGGAGATATATTACTTATGTGATTGCACATTTATATATTAAAGCATCAAATACATTCAACTTTTCATATGTCAAAAAACTTTTTAAAGATTATTCTTATTGGAAAGGCAGAGTACAGAGAGAAAGAGATACAGAGAGGAAGATCTTCCAACCACTGGTTCACTCCCCAAATGGCTACAACGGCCAGAACTGAGCCAATGCGGCTCCAGGAGCCAGGTGCCTCTTCTGGGTCTCCCAAGTACAGGGTCCCAAGGCTTTGGGCCGTCCTCTGCTGCTTTCCCAGCTACAAGCAGGGAGCTGGATGGGAAGTGGAGCTGCTGGGACACAAACCAGCACCCACATGGGATCCTGGCACTTGGAGGTGAGGATTAGCCAGGCAAGCCATCACACTGGACCTTGTTAAAATTTTTAATAAATAAAATATGTGAACTAAAGGGGCAGGAGTTAGACCTGACATGGGTCGGTGTAACACAGTGTTAACCTCAGGAAAGCCGTAACCCCAATGGCCAGGATCTGGGCGGGGCTGCCTGTCTCTCCCACTGCCACCACCTCAACCCGCTTCCTCAGCCGCCCCCTGACTTCACCCCACCGCGCCGCTCACCTGCCAGGCCCAGCCGCCCCCTGACTTCACCCCCCTTCCCCTGCTCACCCAGGCCCAGCCACCCCCTGACTTCACCCCACCGCACCGCTCACCCAGGCCCAGCCGCCCCCTGACTTCACCCCCCTTCCCCTGCTCACCCAGGCCCAGCCACCCCCTGACTTCACCCCACCGCACCGCTCACCTGCCAGGCCCAGCCGCCCCCTGACTTCACCCCACTGCACCTCTCACCTGCCAGGCCCACCCGCCCCCTGACTTCACCCCACTGCCCCCTATTTGCCTATCAGGCCCCAGCCATCCCCAGCCTGGCCTACTTGCCATGGCTTTCAAGGGTGAGAGCTGTGCTGGCTACCGTGGGCAGCCACCCCTCACCCCCTTGGGTGTTCTCTGATCAACAGTCCCTGGGACTTCCTAGCGGACTCCTCAGTTGTGCTGGCCAGAAACACCTGTATTCCGCAGGGAGAAACCTGACCTGCTTCATTTGTTCATGTGTTCCAAGTCCCAAAACACTGCTCGTGAGGATTTGGTGTTTATTCATTTTCATGCATATCTCCGGGGGAACTTGGAAATGTTCAGTGAAAATGGAGTTTAGAAGGGCCAAGGTTTTGGTGCAGAATACGGCTTTATTTCACACATTTTTCCTTCTTATTACTCATTTTTGTAAACTTTTTTGAAGAACCCTTGTACATATAAAGAGAGTAAAATTAGAATCTTTTTTCAAGTCACACACTGAGATGAGCTACTGGGAAAATTATCTGAGATGAAGCAAGCCTGGGATCCAGGTGGTGTGCCGCCCTGGCCCGCGCACGGGTCACCGGGCCGGAAGGGACCTCCGTGTGCCGGGTGCCGGGGCGGCTTTAGGACTTGCTTCTCTGTAGAACATTTCTGTGCTCTCGGGTTTCTTTATTATAGTCATGCAGTATGAAAATGGGTAAAGAAGATGATTTCCTCTCAACCATCAACTGCCCTGGGGACAGCAGTGCTGGCCTGCTCTCCAAGGCGTCCTCAGGAAACATCTGTCGGGGACAAGACTTCTGTGGCCAGGCGCCCACTTCTGCACCTGTGTGGCCACGCTCAGCCCCAGGAGCTGGGGGTCCGGTCCCCATTTTCCAGACAAAAGCCTGCGCTCGCCACTGCCTGTCTCCTGCCTGCTCTTACTGTGGCTGTCTCTGCCCTCTTGTTTTGGATCCAGTTTCTCTGGACACAGGCACTGTATCTTGGGGCATGTTTTGGAGGCTTGCAGGTGCCTTTTAAAAACCACACACACAGGGCCCGGCATAATAGCCTAGTGGCTAAATCCTTGCCTTGCATGTGCCAGCATCCCATATGGGCACCAGTTCATATCACAACTTCCCCACTTCCCATCCAGCTCCTTGCTTGTGGCCTGGGACAGCAGTAAAGGACGGCCCAAAGCCTTAGGACCCTGCACTCGCATGGGAAGAAGCTCCTGGCTCCTGGCTTTGGGTGAGCTCAGCTCTGGCGTTCTCCAAACGCCCACTGGCTTTTGTGCTTTGTACCACTTGAAGAGTGAACCAGTGAACAGAAGATCAGAAGATCTTTCTCTCTGTCTCTCCTTCTCTCAGTATATCTGCCTTTCCAAATAAATAAATCTTTAAGCACACACACACACACACACACCCCTACCTTACTGTGGTCTCTGCTCCCTGAACTGCCTGTGCCAGTCACTCCCAGCACCAGTGGTACACCTGTGCCTGTCAAGTGAATGCGGTTTAGGATTTGATGGTGATTGGAGGTTTCTCTAAAACTCCCCCATTGCCTCCCGTCTGAGCTAATGATGGCGGGGTGGGCACCAGTCGAGCTGCCAGCACCATGTCACCATGCCTGGGTTCAGTCCACAGCTCCAGCCCTGAGAGATAGCTCAGCTAGCTGAGGCCCTGGCCCAGGCCCAGCCATTGCAGGCATTTAGGTCCCTGTAGATGGCACCTCCGCCTCCCCCAACCCAGTGAACTAATAGCAATTGTAAATTAGCGTGGTGATACCTTGGGTGCCGTAATTACCTGCCTCCCCCACGGCGCTAATATGGCAGTAATGATTGGTCTTCAGTGACACCCTTAAAGTCCCTTGCTCTCATTTCTAGTGTCCTCCCGTACATGCCCCTGCACTTGTCCCATTCCTCCAGCCGTGTGTGTGTGCAGTTACGCATGTGTATGTATCCTAATAGAGATTTAAATTTGCTCATTGGGTTTATGGCATTAGATAGCTAGATGACTGGCATTACAGTAAATAGTGCATGTCTGTGTCAGAGGTGATGTAGATATAGATATAGACATATATATATGTGTGTGTGTGTGTGATATAGAGATCTCATGAACTCCACGGGAGTTCATTTGTATTTTTCTTATAAATATTTTGAATGCCTAAAATGAAAGTAATGTCTTGCTGAAACAGCAGTGCCTGCCTTTGGGGATCAACTGTGTGTTGTCCAAAGTCAGACAAGTGTGCATTGCCTTAGCTGCTTTTTTTTTTTTTAATTAGCTAAGTCAGTTTTGTTCAGTCCTAAGTGTCAGTCTGTTTTCATACCAGCTCCTTGTCTTACATGTGCCTGCACCTTGCCGTCTTCCTGTTGCCTTACTTACCTTGCTTTTTGCAACAAAGGCTTCTTGACAAGGTGTGTGTGAAAGATAACCCCAGTGGTGGCACCACACCTCTTTCCGGTGCCATCAGTCGGCCCTGCTGGGTCTCCTGGCCTCTGGGCACTGTGCTTCCCCCACCGTGCCGGTGTCCTGCTCCGCTGGCTCCTTGCTACCTGTTGGAACAGCCGCCTTCCTTTATAGCTTGGCTTTGGTTTGCCTTCCCACCTCACTGCCTCCCCCCAGCTGCGCATCCTCAGTGGAGACACGGTGGGCACGGCGCAGGTCTGGCAGGGCCTTGCAGCTGCTACAAGCTTCTCCCAACGCCCACTGGCTTTTGTGCTTTGTACCAGGTATTCTCCATCTGTTGCCTTTCTAGTGGAATTACTATACATTTTTTAAAAAGATTTATTTATTTTATTGAAAGGAAGAGATACAGACAGAGATACAGAAAGATATTCCATCTGCTGACTCATCCCCAAGTGGCCAAAACAGTGACCCGATGATCCGGAGCCAGGGGCCTGGTCCGGGTCTCCCACGTGGGTGCAGAGTCGCAAGGCTTTGGGCTGTCCTCAGCTGCTTTCCCAGGACACAAATGGGCAGCTGCGCTGGGCCCTATACATTCTTTTAAAAACAAAAAAGTGTATTTATTTGGGATTAGCATAGTGGCCTATCAGGCTAATCCTTTACCTGTGGCACCAGCATCCCGTATGGTCACATGTTCAACTCTTGGCTGCTCCACTTTGAATTCCGTCCCCTGTTAATAGCCTGGGAAAGCAATAGTGGGGGGGGGTGGAGGGTGGCCAGAAACCCTTGGCCTCTGCATCTCCAGAGAAACTCCAAAGCAGCTCCAGGCTCCCAGCTTGGGACCAGCCATCTGGGGAGTGATCCAAGGGTGGAAAGCCAGTCTCTCTGCCTTACCCTCTCTCTCCATGCAACTCTTTCAAGTAAAAATAAATACATGGTTTTTAAAAATTGTATGTATGTTATTCAAAATGTAGACAGAGATTCTCCATCTGGTGGCTCCCTCTTCAAGTGCCTGCAGCAGCCAGGGCCAGGCCACATAGCAGCCAGGAGCCAGGAGCTCCATGCAGATCGCCCCGGTTGGTGGCAGGAACCATGCTACTTCAGGCACCTCCTGCTTCCTCCACGATGTGTGTTAGCAGGAAGTTGAGATCAGCAGGCCACTTCAGCCAGCTTCTGATCACCTTGCCCAGTGGCTACCCTTGCCGTGACGTTGTTTGAGATGGGTTCTGGCATGGTCTAGACGTCCCCACTCCTAATTCCCCAGGCAGTCAGTTCCTCCTTCCTGCATGGTCCTGACCCTGGGTATGCTTGTGTTGAAGGAGAGTGCTGGGCGCACTGCTTGAAGAGGGCTTCAAAGCAAAGGGCTTCCTTTGCTTTATGATACCATTTGGCACTGCTGTACCATCCTCGACCACTGTGCACCAAGCCTTTCCCGAGAGCCTGAAGTGGAGGAGCTGCAAGCTGGCCAGTCGCCCAGTAACGTCTATTTCATTGCATCTCATTACGCAGCATTGCATGGCCCTTGGTAGCAGACACAGGAAGCTTCACAAAGAAGGGTTCTCTTGGGACTTTATAATTTCCACAGGACAAGAAGACGATGTAAATTATTATTGTGAACAACAGTATTGATCCATAGACTCTTTGGATCTGTTACAACTTGTTTCAAAGTTTGTCTTTGACCAATGGAGCCATTTCTCTCAACAGCCACTGCACCCAGTAATGCGCAGCAGAGGTGATGTCACTCTTCCTGAATCGGAGTCATTAGCACGGGGGCAAGCTGCTCTTCTCCGTAGACAGCCTGGTTGTCCTGCTTCCGGCTCATACACAGTGATTGCATCTCATTAGCACAGATTCACATTGCATAGACCAAGCATGTAAATAATTAAGACCTTCCAGGGCCATATTAAATCTTCAACTGATCTCAAAAGCAGTTTCTCTTGGCATTTTACTTTAGTCCTTAATCCCAATCTACACAGTTGATTTTCTCCTCCAGTTATCTTCTCATCGTGTCTGTGCATTGAGATAAAACGTTCGTTCCATTTTAATAAAAGTGATGTGCATAATCCGTTTCTCTTGGCAATTGAATTAAAAGATGTGTGTGCATTTATACTGGTATGGACTGTGATATTATTAATTACATCAATTTATTAACTTTTAATTAAAGTTAATTTGGCTAATTGTGCTATTCGTAGTTATGGGAATACTCATC
The DNA here is from genome assembly GCF_030435755.1 of Ochotona princeps. Taxonomy (NCBI): domain Eukaryota; kingdom Metazoa; phylum Chordata; class Mammalia; order Lagomorpha; family Ochotonidae; genus Ochotona; species Ochotona princeps. The sequence continues at coordinate 2,454,358 of NC_080845.1, forward strand.
CTTTTCACCACCATCGTAATTAACCCAACTGGTAAGCAAAATCTGTGGTGAGAGCTGCACAGCTGGGGTCGCGGTTCTGGCCATTGCTGTCTCTGCCACCTCCGTGCCTCCCCCGAGGGCTGCGAGGATTGCCTGGTGGATGCCAGCGGGAAGGGAGGGCTGTGGGAGTGGGGCCCAGCGCAGCACACGGTGTTGACAAGCCTGACATGTTGTAGACCTTGACAGTGTGCCCAATCACCATGTCAACTGTTGATCCTAAGCCCTGAATGTAAGACTTACCTTGTTTCTGTTCCAAACTCCTTTGTAAACCACCGTGTGGGCCTTTTATCTTCTTGCCCCACTTGGGTTACGTTCCTAGATAGGGTGGTCGTGCCATTTCCCGCCCCTCTCTGAGCTTGCTTAGCTGTGGTGCGTCCTCCTCAGAGGTGTGGGGCTCCTCAGGCGTGGAGCCGTGGCTTTGCTGGGTTTCACCTATGTTGTGTTTGTTGGTGGCACCCAGCTTTGGTCCTTAGCCAGCTCTCCTGACCTGAGCCTCACCCTCATCAGCCTGTGGGTGCTGTCTCTTGGCCTCCACACTTGCTGCTCGAGCATTCTTCCTGTTGCCCAAAGACAGCTCTGGGAGGTGCGCTGGCCTCTTTCTTATACTTCCCGGTCATTCCACCAGTGAGTTCTGCAGTTCTTTCCTGTAGAAATGAGTCCAGAATCCACTTGTTTCTCAGCAGCTCTGCCCCAGCTCTGGTTCTGCCTGCCATCCCTCTTTCCTGGGTGCTGGTGCTGGGTGCTTGCCCCCAGGCAGCCTCCTCCCAGCGCCTCCCTGGGAGTCCCTGAAATGGCGCTGGCAGGTGGCCTCGGTCAGTCCCACGCGCAGGGCAGGAGCCTCCCCTGTCCAGCTCAAACCCCCAAGTGTTCTGCCCCCTCTGCTCTCTTGTTCCATAGCAGTGGGCGCGGGGGCAGGGCACTGCCTGGCACGTTGCGGCCGCTGGCTTGTATGCCTGCTGCTCCGCTTCCAATCCAGCTCCTTACTGCTGCCTGAGGGAAGCCTGGCTTTGGCCGGGCCCGGCCCTGACAGGCCATGTGGGGATGAACCAGTGGATGGAAAAGATCTTCTTTTCTATCTCTGTCTCTCCCTTTCCCTGTAACTTCCAAATAAAGTAAACAAATCTTAAAAAAGAAAATAGACTATCTGGTCACATGTAAGACACTCCCAGTGTATGTAGGTAACTGGGGAAAATATATTGAAATGAGTTCATGGGTATTTTTATTTTTGAGCTTTTAGAAAGAATGATGGTTTTGATAAAATTTAATTTTGGTAAGATGCTTTCTGAAAATATTCTGACTTTGCCACTTCTATTTTCTTCCTTCACACAGCCTTCATCAAATGATTGTTTTGCTGATAAATTTAGTGTGCGGTTGGGACTTACATGTAGATTGTACCTACCCTCAAAGGGAGAAAGCATTTTTATGGTTTCCATTCATTCTCATTAAAATCAGAACATTTGCATCTTAACTTTTACATCTTGTTCCAGGAATTTTAAGCAGTCTGATTGTATGGAAGTGGGTCGTATTAATTGCAAATGGGCTAGACATCTGCTCGCTAGCATGGAGTGATTATTTTTTTTTAGCTCTGTTTTGTTTTTATATATGATCTACAGGGTGATTAAGTGAAGGCTGTTGGTAATGCTGTTCAAGGCTAGATTTTTTTTCAGACTTATAATGTAACCATCAAAATGAATTGGAGAGTGAATCTTGGAAAGTTCTTGAATGTTGGGGACTTGATCCATTTTTGTCTACGGTCTGTCAGGGAGCCATTGCCAGCATTGGGAACCCCTGCTGGTCTGTTGCAGAACCCAGGTGCTGGGCATCCCGGCCCCACACAGTGGATGTCAGGGTGTCGCTGGCCCGTGTCTGCCTGCAGGAATGAGTGGGGTCAGCTGTACTCTCCGGCTGAGAGGACAGGAGGCAGGCTGCAAGTGACTTGGGAATACATCTTACTTCTTTCTAGTAATTCTTATAACATAACAGTGTTTCCCAAAGTGGGTTTCTTGGAACACTAATTCTTAAGGAAGTCAGTATGCACCGTGAGCTTAGGAAGTGCTCATTAAAGCGGAGCGGGCCCCTTTGTTGCAGTGGTGTTTAGAGCCTCTCACACACCTACAACACACTGACTCTCCAAGAGGGGAGCCTGGGTGTCCATTTTACCCTTTTTTCTTGACCACAGACCCTCTATCAAGGAACAGAATTTGGGAAATGTCCCAGAGAACTTTCCAGAATACATACCTTCAAATCAGGAACTCAAGAATTAATTGCTCCTTGGGTCATGTAGTTTGATGGAGAGTCGTTTCCGCAGGGCAGTGGCCTTGGCCGCCTTGCCTCTGCTCAGCCCTGGACCTGGCTTTTCCCCGATCTGCTGCCCCCAACTCAAGGACAGAGAGGAGGAAAGTGGGGCCCCTGCACACCCACACGTGTCTGCATTCCTTTGCGGAATGCGAGACAGATCAACTGAACCCAAGTGTAGGTTGTTAGGAGTCTTCATTTCCCAAGCTTGGTGAGAGCAGCTCCAGCTACACTGCAGGAACCACCGTGCCGAGCTGCCAAATTTAGGGGTTTTTAAGCTCCCATCCTCCAGTCGGATCCAGAGCCATGCAGCATAAACAAAGCTTCAGGCAGGAGGGGAGTTAGCAGAGCCCAAAGTTTTCCTGTAGTTAACTAGCCTAAGGTAGCACTACAGGAGGCAGGAGGGGCCAGGAGCGGAACCTCCGGAGTAATGTCTCCGCCCTCGATTGTGAATGGTGTGGAAGGGGGGGTGCACTTTTCGTGCCTTCAGTTAACTTGAATGGTGGGAGAGGAGGTAGGAAGGGCTGGGTGCGGAAGCTCCGTTTCTGTGCCCTGTTCACTGTCAATTAACCTGACAAGTGGTGTGTGCCATCATGGCGGCACCCCATTACGATTTGACAAGAGGAAGGTGGTCCATGGCCAGCAGCAGTGACTGGGAGGCACGCAGCGTATAGGAGAAGGAATAGCGTTCTCGAGCGAGTGGTGTTTTCCCAAATGTGGTTTCCTGATGCTGCTCCCTAGGAAAGGCTCTGTCAGCATGTGTTGAATGAATAAATCGTTAGGCAGCCTGAGTTCCTTCTGTAAGACTGTATACCATGGCACTTTGCCTCAAGCTAGTGTTTCACACCTTCTGGAATCAAAGGTTAAAACCTGAGAACTTTTCCTGCAAATAGCATGTCCTTTTTACAAAGAAAACGTCGCTAGGCATTATTATTCTAGAAGTGGAAATGGACTTGAAGCAATTGATCTAAGCCCTTACCCTGCCCCATCTTAGGACTGGTGACAGAAAGCTGCCCGTGTTGAGAGCTGCTGCCTGCCACCATGGAACCCAGCAGTCAGTGGTGAGGGCAAGGCTGCAGGTGGACTGTGCCCTTGACTGGTTTAGCCTGAGCGTTCTCATAGTGGTGCAGCATGCGGGCAGAGGCCTAAAGCCTCCCGCGCTCAGTGGGGCCATCTCGCGCTCGTCCCCTGCTGGTGCCAGCCATGCCTTGTTACCCAAAGGAGGGATGCCTTGCCCACACTTCATATGGGAAAATCATTTAGACCACTTAATTTGTGTTGACTCTTTATTGGTGCACTATTGCAATTAAGTTAGATTAATGAAAGGTAAATTCCAGACTATACATGAAAAAAAAATCTCTTGTAAAGATGCTAATTAGTTTGTGTGTTTATTTAGCCTCTCATGGTTTAATTGCATCCCATCTTGCTATTTACAAGCAGACATCATTAAAGAATAATGAGTGTGGGAAGCACATTCGTACAGCAGCAGCTGAGGTGACTGGGGGTTGGTGGGAGTAGGGCATGGGCGCCAGCTGCTGGTTCCGATTCTGTTCAGATGAAGGAGAAGGCTGGCAGGGGTGGGGGCTAGGGGGTAAGGGCCAGGCGACAGCCCATCCTCTGGCCGTGCATTTGCCACTGCAGTGTGATCCGCAAAAGCGAACAGGACACGGTGTCCGCTGGCCAGACCCACAGGGAAACTCCCTTTTCAGCAGTGCAAGACCTCTGCATGTCAGAGCTGTGGATCCCACCAGAGCGCTGTGGGCCATGCCAGGGCAGCGCCCGGCCTCGGGCAGCCCAGCCGCGGTGCCCTACACAGCCTCAAGAGAAAAATAATCCCAGTGCAAGGTAAATTGAGAAGCAGCTTTATGGTATTTCATTGGCACCCCTAAGATCACATTCCTGTTTCACATACTGTGCGGTTGTTGCTTGAAGTTACAAAGCAGTTTCGTATTAAGTAGATGCTTAATCATCAGTACTGTGTTCTAAGCTGGTGGAAGAGCTGAGGTTCCAAACGACCCAGCAGGGACGGGCACGAGAGCGACGGGACAGTCCTTTCTCTTGGTGCCTGGTGCTCTCATTCGGATTGCAAATAATATGTTCTCCTTAATGAAGATAAGGCGTGCAGGTGCAAGGTGGTGGACGTGAGAAGGGAGAGGGCGCGTGTCCGTTTGCTCTTGCATCTGGTTGCCACACTGAGCGTTTGTCAAGCCTTCTCTCAGAGCAAGCTTCTGCTGTTCACACGGTGTTAAACCATACATTTCTCTAGGGATTCCTGAGTGAGTTGAAGTCCAGGGTTCCGTTTATTTAAAATCAGGTTACGAGAATTCACAGTTTTCAGTACGTTTTATTTTTTCCCCAAACCCAGTTTAATTTTAAGCTAACCTAAATAGAAGCAATATATATATAAATATATATGTATGTATGTATCTACATTGGTCTGCCGACGACCGCATGTGTGTTTAAAGGCGTGGTAACTGCGTTATCAAGCACAGAGGAGCCCAAGCAGGCAGAGTGGCTGTCTCTTTGTGCGTTATCAAGCACAGAGGAGCCCAAGCAGGCGAACTATGCAGTGTATTTTCCCATTCATATTAATTGGATTTTTAAAGTGACCTTGTCCATGTATTGATTTGAATTAAAATTTTCTGCACCAAGGTCAAGTTGGCATACATCTTACAGACAAAATATTAGGAAGCCAAGACTGCCTAACAGGGTATCGACAGAAGAAGTGGAGACCTCACCGGGCAGTGTTTGCCACAGTGGGCACTGCAGTGCCATCCCATGCAAGTGGCAGATCTGTGTGGGGTCCTCAGGCCACCTCATCAAAACAACAACACCCCTAGGGACCTCCGGGCCTGGAGATGGCTGGCCCTGAGGGAGCCCACACACCCCAGGAGAAAATGCCCTACAATGGCCGTTCATCAGAGGGACCTGTCTCCAGCCAGCCCTCAGCCACGATCCTGTGAAGCTGTCCTTGGCCTCTCTTGACCCCTCCACGAGGCAGTGAGGTGGGGAGTGCATTCTAAACACACATCCACCAAGTTGCTGCCCCAAGCGGCCACCCGGGACACCCTCACTGCGCCAAGCTCCTTGTGAGCCCAAGGTGCATCCCCGTCTGCCTGCCTGTGCCCAACTCCAGTCCTCTCCTGCCTACCTGACCTCCACTGTCCCTGCTGCTTGCTTGGCCTGGACTGCTCGCCCCATGCTTACAAGGGACTAGCCAGCCAGCCTCGAGCGAGCCTCTCGTTCAGCGGCTCTTCCTCAGAGGGGCACTCTACCTCCACCCTCCTGGGACCACCAGTACAGCATGAGGCAGGCATTCCTTTGTTTCCTGGGTCATCTCCAGCTTCCAGAACACTGCTTTGCTTGTGGTGCCTAGTTAAAGGTTTCAGTGGGTGAATGACCAAATGAATAATAACGATCTGGTCTATGTGGCATTTTCAACACACAAGCATCACCTAAATCATCTCTTTTAAATGTCCCCTGGCCTTTCAGATTAAATGGGAAGAATCAAATTGCTCATTTCCTTCGCAACTCTTGGCAAGTTCTATTTCTATATGCATGTCTTTGTCGCCTGCCCTCTCCTCTCGACTGTCAGCCCTGCCTGGAAACGTCTGGCTCGTGTCTGCCTCTGGGGCCTGACGCCTAGCCTACACACCAGAATGTGCAGTGAACACAGACTTGGGTGGATGGTGGGAAGGATCTGGAGGAGCAAGCTGCCAGCAGGCCCATGTAGGTGCCGTGTGCCTCTTCCTCCTGGTCCCTTCCTGGACCACCTCCTCCCAGGATGGTGCTCTGTTCCCGGAGTGACCCGTGTTTTCCTGTGCAGATTCTGGAAGGTGGCAGTGTAATGGGCTCAGCCAGCCGGAGGCAAAGGCTGCTGTGCCAGGCCAGGCCAGAAGGTCCCTTTGGGGCTGAGTCCCGCTGGTGCGCTGGGTGTGGGGCAGCCTGCTTGCCAGCCTCTGCAGCACAGGTACAGGGAGGGGGCACCGCAAGGGAGGGTCCCCCTCCTGACCTGCAAGGAGGAACTTGTCAAAGGCTCCATACGAAAGATGAGGAGAGTGACAAAACCCCCATGGATCTCAGGCCCTAGGCCCCCCTCTGCCTGTCCCCTGGATAAGGGCACTGAGGCAAGCAACCCCGGGTGACCACCGATGGCGCCCCTGGTCCGTCTCGGCCCTGCTGCCCAGACGCATACGGGGAGGGAATACCGCCCCATCTGAGCTAACAGGAGACGAGTGACTCACTCACCCACGGTCCCGCAGCTCCGGCCTTACGGCATCTCAGGTTGGCCCCCGCCTCCTTGTCTGTCAGAAGGAAATGGCTTCACCTGAGGCTGCCGACTGTGTCGCCCCTCTCCCTCGAACCACGGTGTATAACCCTACAGTTCACATCAAAGGCACAGCCGCTTCCGTGTCCTGGAGCCAGGGAGAACACAGCTTCCATGGTGGCCCCAACTGTGTCCTCGGTGTCCAAGCCACATGGGCCTGTGTTCTTTTCATGGTGCAGCCACTGACTGCCCTGCGTCCTGTGGTCCCCGACACTTCCTGTTCCTAGGCATGGCAGATGCTTGATCTGACACGCCCAAGCCTCACCCTCAGCCTAACCCAGCTCAGCCTCCCGAGCCCCTCCAGGCCACAGCTCCCTGTGCCCTGCAGTTGGGAGAACTGCTCCCCGCACTGTTCCACCAGCACCGCATGTGCCTGGCAGCTGTGCGATCCAGAGCGTGGATCTTGATAAAACACTAAAATGAGTCAGAGCGGAGACTTCCTGCATCCGTCCAGGGGGCCAGCAGCACGTGTGTGGACTCATCTGGACAAGCACACAGTCTTGGGAAAGCAGGGGTTTTGAGTTCATTGCAGAGGACTGCCCAGCGGAGACTGCAGGGTGGTAGAGTGCCAGGCCCTGGGGGCACCAATGCTGGTGTGGCTCATGGCCAGGCTGGAGACAGGAAGACGGCAAGGGAAGGCCTTGGCCTCCAGTGCCAGAAAACTGTAAAGGAGAGAAACCCAACAGCGGCCTGGGCTGCGACCTCCACAGTCGAGGAAGCCCAGAAACAAGCACTCCCTGAGTGTGCTGGCCTGGAAAGCAGTGCCTGCTGCCTCAGGCCCCTCGGCTGCATGGAGCCCCAGGACAGAGCAGCAGTGCCGCCCCCTCCAGGTAGGAGCCCTGCTTGACACTTACTAACCTCACAGGGCCTCAGCTTACTCCTTTCTTTCTTTCTTTCTTTTTAAGATTTTTTTTTTTTTTTCATGGAGGAAGAGAAACAGAGGAAAATCCTCCATTTGCTGATTCACTCCCCTAACGGCTGCAATGGCCAGAACTGTGCCGATCCAAAGCCAGGTTCCAGAAGCTTCTTCTGGGTCTCCCACGCAGGTGCAGAGTCCCACGACTTTGGGCCATTCTCCACTGCTTTGCCAGGACACAAGCAGGGAGGTTGATAGGAAGTGGAGCAGCTGGAACACGAACCAGTGACCATTTGGGATCCCAGTGCATGCAAGGTGAGGACCTTATCCGCTAAGCTACCACGCTGTGCCCGGTTTCCTCCTTTCTAATGAAAAGAGTCTGGCATCCCACAGCAGCATGCCTGCTTCCAGTCCCAGCCCTGCTGCTAGCCTGGCTTTCTACTCATGCCTTTCCTAACACGTGGCAGGTGATGCTGCGCTAGATGAGGCCCTGCTCCCCACGTAGGATGCTGGGTGAAATTCTGGCTCCAGGCTTCAGTCTGGCCCAGCCCCAGCTGTTGTATTTTGGGAGTGAAGCAATAGATGGAAGATACCCAACTTCACCCCCACAACCTTTCCCTTCTCTGTCCTCGTTCTCTGCCTTGCGAGAAACATGGAAAGCCAATTAATAAATTTCTTCAATTCTTTTTTATAGATTTATTTATTTTTATTGGAAAGGTAGAAGAGATTTACTTAAAGAGAAGAAGAAGAGAGAGAAAAATCTTCTATCTGCTGGTTCACTCCCCAAGTGACCACAAAGGCCAGAGCTGAGCCAATCCAAAGCCAGGAGCCAGGAGTTTCTCCTGGGTCTCCCACATGGGTGCAGGGTCCCAAGGCTCTGGGCCATCCTCGACTGCTTTCCCAGGCCACAAGCACGGAGCTGGATGGGAAGCAGGGCCTCCCGGGATTAGAACTGGCACCCATATGAGAACATGGTGCTTGCAAGGTGAGGTTTTAGCCAATTGAGCCATCGCATCAGGGTGCCAATTAATTAATTTCTAAATGAGAGAGCTGGAGAAAATGAATTTTTGAACCCTTTCCAGCTCTAGTTTCCTGATTCTCAGGTCAGTGTCCTGTGCAGTTTCTGAATCCTTCACCGTGTAAATGCTAATTAGGATGGCTTGTCTTATCCTGTTCTTTCCTCGGGCTCAGGACAGAGAAGATCCTTGGCACTGTGCTGAAGAAAAGCCGTTTCTGAGCCTCCTTGCTTTGCCTTCCCCTCCCTCATCTCTTCCCTCCTCTTGTGCCCCCGCCCCCACATTGCTCCATGAGGAACCTACACGCTAGGCTCTGCCTTTGACCTGCAGGATGGCACCCGTTGGAGCTTTACAGGGAGTCGGCTGCTTCCTGGGGCTAGCAGCGTCTCCTAAGGCAGGGTGGCCAGTCCCCAGAGTGACAGCTTCAGGGCCAGCTCCTGCGGGGCACACATGCACCCAGGCCAGGTTGGGTGCCTGGTCCTCGTCAGCCCACGTGCTCTGGACACGGCGACTGCTTGACACCCGGTGCTTCTCACCGCCAGCCTCGGAGAAGTGAGGTTGTGTGTGGTCGGCTGCTGTCACCTTCCCAGCCTGCCTGCTGTCTGCGGAAACAACACCTCAGCCTCCAGAGCCCTTGTTTTTTTCTCTAGTCAGAGCTGAACTTAATAGTTTTTCTATTTATCCTCAACCTTCCTCCCACTTTTCCTGTGTGACTGGACTTGACACCGTGAACTAGAAATGACCCACATGCGGTACAGCTTAGCAGGCACCTACTGGAAGACACACAGGAAGACTACTAACCCAGCCTGAGCGCAGCTTGCCCTGATGAGGGCTGGGCTGGGCAGGGCCGGCCCGGGCTTCCTCTCCGGTGCCCGCTGGTCTGTGCCCAGGAAGCCCAGTGCTTCCCTGCCCATCTTAGCAGTGTGCCACTTGAGCACTTACTGGACCCACGTGGGAAGAGCCAGGAGAGAGTGCTGCTTACAAAGGAGTTACCTTGGTAACAGCAAGCCCGCTTCATTACCAGATGGCATGAGCTTTTATCTGTGGCATCCCGTAGCAGTTGCCAAGAACCCAGCCTGTAGCCCCTGGCAGTGGGCGTTTTGCCTCTGACCGTGGCCAGCATTGGCTAGTTTGTGCAAGGAGGTCCAGAGGCCTGCATGTGACATTGTCGTATCCATCAGAAGTCCCAGGTCGCTGCAGCCTGGTGCCTCCAGATACCACAGGAGCCCACAGACCTCTGTGCGGGGACAGGAGGACTGGAAGGGACCTTGACCAACTCAGTCCAAGCTCCAGTGACTGTAGATACCAAGAGTGACCGGAGAGAAACACCTCAGGGTGCCCATGCTGCAGCCACACCCTTGACACGGACAGTCCTGTCTCTATCCCCGGCTGGCCCCTGAGGAAGCGGGCCCCTACACGTATTCCCCTGCCCTCGGCCACTCTGCCTGGGCTGAAGCCCGGTGACAGCAGCGCCCTTCGCCTGCATTAGACTTGGCAAGTCTGGCTCCTCCACCACATGCCAGCCTCACAGTTCGCCCTCAGTTACCTGACCCCGAGGCTTGCAGGCTCTGCTCCACAATCACTCCCAAGAGCCCCCAGGTGTCCACCTCTCAGGGCCCCGCAGCACTGGCACCCACTCTGAGCAGGTGCCTCCAGCCACAGGGGGAGATTAGCCCAAGTGCAAAGTTGAGCCTACAGGCTGCAGCAGTTCTGGTTCCGGTAGTAACCACTGTTGAGAACTTCCTGTGTGCCAGGCCTTTGCTGGCCCCTGCATCAGTGCCTCATCTCGTGGGCACATCACGGTCACCTGGTAGGTGTCTGTCTCCATTTAGACGAGTGAGAAGGGGGTAGCAGCTAAGCCTCCCAGCCACAGAGCTGAGCATCTGGTCCAGATGCACCTGTCTCCAGAGCCTTGGATGCTGAGGTAGAACTGTGGCTTAGCAGGTGAGCATGACACCACCATCATTCCCAGCTGGTTCATGTGTGGCCCTAAATAAATTATCAGACATGACAGACCTGATCTGAAAGTGACAACAAGGTCCTGGCTGGCTGTAAACTGCTACGGCCCCAGAGGTAGCCTGGCCAAAAACGCAGACCTGGGTACGTCAGGTGACCAGAGAGAGGAGAGGAGTGCACCCCCCTGTGCCACCATGCCATGGGCAGAGTCCAGACAGTGGGCAGTTCCCTCAACATGGCAGGGAGGAGTAGGTGGTGATGAGACCAGCCCCCACACCCAGTCACTCTGTGTGGCTCGTGTGTGAATTCTGAACCCAACTGTGGTGACAGTGGCTCCTAGGAGCTGTGGCCTCAGTAAACGGTGGATGGAGTTTGGGTTACTGTGGACCGTGATTGCTTGGTATGGGGCTTCAAGCTGAGGCTCTGTTGTTTCCCGTGTCCTTATCTCAGAGATGCAGTGTTTCAGGCAAAGGGACGTTGAGCTGCCGTTCGTTCATGTCACCTATGACGTGTGAAGGAGATGCCGGTGACGAGACAGGCCAGGAGGTGGTCGCCCCTGCCATCTAAATGGGCCAGGGTGTCTTCACCCCATTTCACTCCTATTGAAGTCTCCCATAGTGAAAGGTCTTCATGAATCAGTTAAGTCAGCTACTTCCAGGGAGTGGGTTCTAGTTTATTTTGTTTTCATCTAGCAAATTCCACTGCTGCTGCTAACAGCAGAGTGAGACAGGTGGGCTCAGAATGAAGCCCGTGTGTATGTGTGGCTTCGCAGTTGGCATAACCCGTGTGGTTAGCAGCTTGGCAAATCCCATCAAAGCCTGCGCTTTTTACGCAGTCATTACATTCCTGAAAATCTGTCCTAAAGAAATCATCTGAGATGAAGGAGAAGCTAGGGGAGCAGAGGTGCGCGCTGCAGCTGCGTCTGTCGTGGGCCACGAGCGGCGAGCTCAGCAACTCAGCAGCGCTGGCCCCGGGCCGAGTAAGTGTGGAGGGTGGACTGCTCCTGGTGTCCTCGCGGTGACAGCTGCAGCCACACACGGACAGACACCGCCAGCCAGCCTGTGTCAGTCAAACTCAAGGAAGTGTTCCCTGACCACCTCTGGACCAAAAGGCTAGCTGTTACTGCGTTTGCTTAGCTTTTTTAAGCATTAGTTAACACCAAGGACCAAACCTAACTTTTTTAAATAGGTTTTATTTTTATAGAGATTTATTTATTTTTTATTGGAAAGGCAGAATTACATCCACTGGTTCACTCCGCAGGCAGCCACAGTGGCCAGAGCTGAGCCGATCTGAAGCCAAGAGCCTCCTCTGCATTTCCCATGTGGGTGCAGGGTCCCAAGGCCTTGGGCCGTCCTCTGCCTCTTTTCCAGGCTATAAGCAGGGAGCTGGATGGGAAGTGGAGCAGCCAGGACACAAACCTGCACCCATTTGGGATCCTGGCACTTGCAGGCAGAGAATTAGGCAACTGAGCTATTGCAGCAGTCCCACCAAAGTAAACACTTTTAACAAATTTAAAAAAAAAGGTTACTATAAAATTTCTGGTGTTTTGAGTGTATTTCTGAAATCTGTCTTAAGAAACTTAAAAAGTGGGCCTGGCAGCATTATCTAATGAGTAAATTCTCACCTTAGATGCGCCGGGATCCCATATGGGTGCCAGTTTGTGTCTCGGCTGCCCCACTTCCCTTCCAGCTCTCTGTTTGAGGCCTGGAAAAGCAGTAGAGGATGGCCCAAGGCCTTTGGGACCCTGCACCCAGGTGGGAGACCTGGAAGAAGCTTCTGGCTCCTGGCTTTGGATCACTTCAGCTCTAGCTCCAGCCATTGTGGCCTCTTGGGGAGTGAACCAGCAGATGGAAGGCATTCCTCTCTGTCTCTCCTTTCTGTAATTATTCTTTCCAATAAAAATAAATAAATCTTTTTTAAAAAGTATCAAGGCAGTGACTTCTCAATTAATTGAAGACAGCTGGAGTGTGGGGTGTTCAGGAAACGAGTCCATGGTTCCCTGAGCTTGTTAGCAGTGACAGTAGTGCCCTGTGGAGGAGGAAGGCTGCACCTGCCTGCGCGTCCTCCCCCTGACAGGCTGTCGAGTTCAGCACTTATAATTACAAAACCATAACTTCGTCACTCGCTCTTCTGCCTGCCCACCCTCTGGTACACTACGTGGAAACTAAAGGCAGAGGTACCGAGCCTGCCATCCCTTAAGTGGTTGCACAAAGTGAGAACTACCAAGTGTTAGGTGGTGTGACCCTATAAGGATATGTGTCTTGTTCCTTGCTTGCCCTGTTACATTGTGTCATTTTGGATGGACAGTGACACACACCAGCCTAGCAGTGAAGGGACTGAAGGGAAATGATATGGACAGGCCATGGTGCCCAGACTAACCAGGGGAAAGTTGGAGGGGTGTCCTGGGGGCACGACCCGTGGGGCTGTCCTTCGTCACTGTCTGGCGGCAGTGACCACAGGGTCACTAGGTCAGCAGGGACCCCCAAGAGCCAAGGTGGGTGCTGACTGTGCTGACTCTGGCAAGCACAGCAGATCCCCTTCCTCCTGGGGTCTCCCCAAGTGCCCTTTATTAGGTGTCGGACCACACACTCGCCTTCGAACGGCGTTCAAGCACTTGCATGTGTTAGCAGGATCGTGTTGCTTTGGTGAGGTGGAATTCAGCCCCTTTCCACTCACCTCCAGGCTTCATTTGATGTGCTTCTCCACTCCACCTGCTGTGAGGCCAGGTTCCACTGAGGGGGAGGTGGCGCCCGCTTTACTGTGCTACTCCCTGCCTGTCCCATGGCCACCCTGGGGCCACAGCACTGTGAAAACAAACGTGCCCCTTAAATCCAAGCATGCAGCACCATAGAGCCCTGGCACTAAAGATCGTCTCCTTCAGTTGGTGGGGGGTGGTGCGTTCCTTTCTCCTACAAGTTGCGAACACTGGAAACTTGTCCTGAATTTATAAACCAAAAGTGTGAGCAGGTTCAGGGCAGGTGGATCCCAGGGGACTTCAGGAAGAGCTTGCTGGGTGGTAGGTCTCGGGGGACAGCAGTGGCCCAGCACGGGTCCTCAAGTGCCTGCTCGGGTATCCTCACGTGTTCTACTGACAAGCCATGTAAAGAGATGAGCCCTGGGCCTTGTGGGACATGGGGAGGTGAACCCTCTGTCCTCCCGGCCCTGGGCGCTGTGGGATATGCATGTACCAGTAAGCCGCCCTGTCTCTGTGCTCCACCCTAACAGGTGACCTTGGGGAAGGTACTGAAGGTCGTTATGGTTATGCGCAGCCTCTTCATTGACCGCACCATTGTGAAGGGCTACCACGAGAACGTCTACACGGAGGACGGCAAGGTATGTCTTCCCGGGCGCCGGCCCCTCGGTTTGCTGTCCAGGACAGTGCAGGGTCCCCCGTGTGCCGCGGGTCCCCGGTGAGGGGCACCGGCAATGCGCAGTCACAGCTGAAACGACGACAGGTTTGTCAGTGTGGAGACGGACTCTTTACCAAAAGCGCTGTGTTCCCTCTGCTTGCATTTTTCCTCAGGCTCCTGCTTTTCCTCCAAGCCGGACGCCCCTAGTTGAATTTCTGATTTATCGCCATAGACCCCAGTTGCCTCATCAAACATGTCTTGTGAGGAGACGGATTCTGCCCCCACTCAGCCAGCACGTCGCTAGCCCAGGGTGCCGCGTTTTGCTTTTCCCAAGGACCCCGAGGAAAATCTAAGTTAGTTTGACACAGCCTGGTGATGCCCGTTTCCCACGAAAGGAGCAAGTAGCCCCGGGAGGCACTGTGCCCGGCAGCATGCTGGGTGCCGCCGTTGGCAGCAGACACAGCTTTCCATGGGCCATTGGCTTCCTGGGAGGGCCACCCCTGAGCAACCCTGATTTCTTATGACCGCACACTCGCCATATGGCTCCTCAGAGAGCGTTCGGGGACGTTGATGAGAGCTGACAGCCTTCCCTTGTGTTTGCTCGTGGAGGGTGATGAGCACCGGGCCCCCTGGGCACCTCCGGTCCTTCCCAGCGCCAGGCGTCCCCCCCAGCACTCCCAGGAGCTTTCCCCCACTCCTGAATCTCGTGAAATGGACAAGTTCTTAACACAGGCACCCCGTCCCAGCAGCCCCAGGGGAGTCAGTATGGCCTTCAGAAAGGGCATGCGCGAGGCTGGGCGCATCACTGAGCCCCAGATGTGTTGGCCACTGGCAGGAGATTCACACTCGAAAAGGGCACCAGCATCTGCAGGGCCACATGGCATCGCCCGTGGGTGAAGCATGTTAGCAAGGACTCCACCAGGTTCCTGGGAGCCCCCAAGGATCCGGAGTCCGCTCCCGTGCTGGGAGGAAGCATGTGGGTGTCATGGGCAGGCAGCCAGGTGTGGCCTGCGGGGGTCTTCGGGCAGGGCCTCCCGCTCCCTGGCCCATCACATTCTTTCTCCAGTCGTTCCTTCTTGCTTCATTTAAGATGTTGCCATTTTGCAGAGTACACTTCTGAGCCTCTGGTTTTGGGAATAAAACCCAGGCCCCTGCCTGCCCCTCTGGCCTCGTGTGCCACTCCAGCCCTAGGTGCCACGTTCTTCCTCACACCACCTGCCCTGTGCCCTTTCGGCCTGCCCCGGGCACGGTCTCGGTGCTGTGTTCCCAGCAGCCACTCCCACTGGAGCACGAGGCTGAGGAGCGTGGCCCGGGAGCAACACGTGTGTCTGTCTTCCAGTCGCTAGGACCACACGCCATGCTGACCTGAGCGGGTCTAGCGGCCCACGTGCTGAGCACTCACGGGAAGCCTCCAGGTGGCGCTGTGACTCACGGCCAGGGGGCCGATCTGTAACCTGCACTGCCCAGAGCACTGTGAGGGCACGGTGTTCCCTTGGCTCGGCCCAGCGCCCATGCAGGAGGGGAAATCCGAAGAGTAGAGTGAGGCAGGGGAGCTGAAAGCTGCCAGTGGATCAGAGAATCAAGGAGACACACAGACTCTGCCCATGAGGAAAGGGCGTGGCTTCTCTGGCTGCGCGCTGGCCTTGTGGACGTCGGGGACGTGGTGGGACAGGAAGCCGGTGGCCCACACTGAACAATAGCAGGGTTGCCATCACGTGGCTGCTGTGGCCAGAGCCTTGACCAAGCCAGCTGTATTATCCTTCTTGTTTGGTTTGGTTTTGTTTTCAGAGCACTTCATTAGTGATAAAAATAAAACCTCACAGATACTCTAAGTGGTCTATTTTGAGGACTGACAAGGGTGCGTGTGTGTGTGTACACGCATGCTCATGTGTGCTTCCATGCATATGGGCACAGTGCGCCCGTGGGCTGCAGGGAGCCTGCCGCGGAGCCCTGGGCGTGCTCTGCAGACACACGCTGCTGACTTGGGTCCCAGGTGGCTGCAGGCTGCTGGAGCACAGCCGCAGATGCTGGCAGCTCCTCCCAAGCCCGCTGCAGCCAGGGCCTTCTGAGGGGCTCCACGGTCCCAGTGGGTGCGGTCATGGCCCAGCACCGCACCCCCTCACCCTTGCCCAGTCTCCACACACAACAGGCTACTTCCCAACAGAATCTGCCCCACGAGGCTCCACACTTAGAGTGACAGCCGCTAGCACCTCCCTGATTCCTCACCCAGGGTACAAGCACCAGTAGCCTGGCTCTTCCTGGCCAGACAGCGCCTGGAGGAGCAGAGGGGCTGTGACTCAGCACGCTCAACAGCGGGACGCAACACGAGTACCTGGCCATTGTCCTGGTTTTATACCAGTCAGGCTTAGCTGAAAAAAGTCTAAATGTCTCAGTTGAATTTATCTTATTAGGGGATTTGGGTTATGTTAATGCTATAGCTTCATTAATTACCCCATATCAATAAGAAAGGCAGCCTTTAGCCTCCCAGTGTAAGAGAGGAATAGAAATGGTGCTATCAAAGGGAACCTTCAAAGACAGCCCGAGCTGTCTCCAGGGTAATTTCTGATCCCTGCATTCCTCCCACTTCAAAGTTGGGTGTGTGTGTGTGTGTGTGTGTGTGTGTTTGGGTCGAGCGGGTTGGGGAAAACTGGAATCTGATTTCTCTAATAAGTGTTGGCATCAGCCCCGTTTGATATTAGATGCAGGGAACATTTTGATTTGTTATAGCCTTTGAAATTGTTCAGACGACCTTCAGAAAAATGGCCTCTTGTTCCTTCTGGGGAGAAGGGTGAGAGCCGGGAAGGGGCTCCGGGAAGGGGCGCCGGCGAGCCAGGAAGGGGCGCCGGGAAGGGGCGCCAGGAAGGGGCTCCGGGAAGGGGCACCGGGAAGGGGCTCCGGGAAAGGGCTCCCGGAAGGGGCACCGGCAAGCCGGGAAGGGGCGCCGGGAAGGGGCTCCGGGAACGGGCTCCGGGAAGGGGCTCCGGGAAAGGGCTCCGGGAAGGGGCTCCGGGAAGGGGCACCGGCGAGCCGGGAAGGGGCGCCGGGCTGCACCCACAGGCAGAGGATACGCTGTGATTGCACTTACAGCAGTTTTTTGGTAACAAATGCATGTCCTGATTGAAAGTGAAAAGTTGAAGAGTAATAGACCTGTAGCACCGCCCCCTGGACCAGAGTTGCACACTGCTCCCGTGAGGGTGGAAGCGGGCTCACGGTTTGGTGACTGGAGGTCCCTGGACACTGCTGATCTGGACACGACTCACCTGTTGACCTTGCAGGCTTCAGAAGCTCAGCCCTCACTGAACTTAGGAGCTTGACTGGGATCATCTAAAATTTATCGTGCCATTTTTTGAAATGCAGTAGAGAACGGATAACTTTGTGATAAGCTGCCGGCACTTCCGCTTCCGCCACGTGAATTGTCGCAGCAGCAGCGTCAAAGCCGACAGCGGGCTTGAACGCTGCAGGCGCACCTGCACACGCGGCACCAGGCCGGAGGACTCCACCCCGTGGCGGCCCATGAGCCACTCTCAGCCCCCAATTTCTTTGTGCACCGGAAGCGATCTGCCTCGTCACCGTGCTGCTGCTGGCAGGACGTGAAGAAAGAACGCAGGGAAGGACAGGCAGAGGGCAGGACCCACCCTCCCGGGCTCAGGTGGAGCTGAGGACGGGGCCTCTGGTTGTTTTCGGTGACTAAATGGGCGAGTCCATGTCCTCCCCTCTTGTCTCATGCACTGAGAGGTCTGGTGACATCCTGTCCTGGGAGCAGGCGTGCTTCTGCGCCATCGTACCAGTCACCTGTGAGACTTGAGGACAGACTGTATTCCAGGACGCCCATTCCAGAGGCTGCATCCAGGGACAGCAGCTGCAGCCCCACCTGCCATGATGCTGCCCGGAGCACCAGGGGGCGCTTCACCTTCTTCCTGGCACTGTGGTTCTGTCATTCCCTGTTGTGTTGAAGGTCGCAGCTCCCAGAATGAACACTGCAGCCGACGAAAGCTGGGTAGCCATGCCGCCTTTACAGTGAGAGAGCCAGAGCTGATCACCCCCGGGATGAGTCGAAGCTCCCTGAGCTCTCGGCCCCCAGCAGCAGGGCACCGACCCCAGACACTCTGCCACGTGGCTTTCTTTGGCATAAATCTAGCAGAAAATCAAGTCCACAGCACCTGTCATGCCTTCCCAACAAAAGGGGAGCCCATTGTTCCTAGAGCCCTTTCCTGGGATGTGGAGCAGGCACGCGGCCGGCTCTGTCCCCCGGGGTCCATGACAGTGTCTGAGCCTCCCGCGCCCTCAGGAGCAGCAGGTGTCCTGCCCATCCACAGTCAGGCTGGAGGCTCCGCCCTGCTTACACCTGGGCCAGTAGGTGGTTTTCGCCCAAGCATTTTGCATGTGGGCTTCTTAGCACAACCTGTGTGAACACGGGAGCCGCGTAGTCCCCAGGGTCGTCTGCTGGTTGTCCATGGGTGTGTGTGCGTGTCTGGTCTGCTGCCGTCGGATGTGAGAAGCCGTGGCCATGAGTGAGCCTGCATTGCAGGGAGAACCACAAGTGCTGTTGATCTGTCAGATAAGACTGCCAGGCCTGGAGGCTTTAAGCTTCTGACTCCCATCTGTTGGGTCAGGCAGAGGGTGGCGACCGGAGGCTAAGCTTTTAGCATTTTAGCTAGAGTGGGAGAGAGGGGCTGCGACCCAGGGAGGAGATGAAGTGATGAGCGGTAGAGTTGGGTCAGCTCCCCTCCACCCTCCCTAGGAGCCCTGCAGAGCCCAGGAGCAGCCGTCCCGGGAGTCTCCTGGCCCTGCCTGCTCTCCCAGAAGCCTTCAGGACATCTGTGTGACATCAGATGAAGCACCCACAAGAGCCAAACGTATTCCTGTGTGCAGCCCAGCTGTTCTATGAAAGCCAAGTTGAAGTGTTATCCTCAGAATAGAAGTGTCCGGGTCAAAGGCAGCCCGTCACACCCTGCCTTCCTGGGGGCTCCCTCCCTCCATTCTCTGCTTCTGCCCCAGAATCAATAACCCAGTTCTCGGCCCGGCGGCCACCTCGGCCCCCGCTGGCCCCAAGGCCAGGCCCCGGGAGGTTCATTGGCCAGATGTTTCAATTTGCTCGATGCTCCACCGCGTATATTGAAGTCGACTTTTCAGCACCTGTGGGACACACTTATGGTTTCCTCATATATCAGAGATGTCCCTGAGCTGGCTGCCAGGGCTGTACTGGGGATATTTCTATTTTTGCCTTCCTCCATTTTTTCTAAGTTCTTGAGGCGGTGAGAAGACACTGATTTGGCCTGTCATGCACGGGGTTGGTTAGAATGACGCCCTCTAGCGCCCTGGGTGTGAACCGGCTTGTCCCGCTCAAGGTCCATCTTGCCCTGCAGCCTCTTGGTCCACAGAAGGTGGGGTGCCCAAGATCTGGGGTTTCTGCCCAGCTAGCCATCCCATAGTAACTGCTAAAAAGAAGAAATACACGGCTCTTGAACCCACTCCAAATCCCTGATGCAGCCGTAGCTAGGGCAGGCAGGCAGGCTTGCCACTGGCCCTCTGGGAGCACCAGGGTGCCTGGGCTGACTTCTCTGGGCTCCGTCCCCCGCTTGTCTGAGGCCCCCCACACAAAGAGGAAACGTGCCCAGGACATTTAGGGTCCTCTTCAGCATTCTGCACTTGGAATGTTCTGTTGTTTTCACACTAAGGGCAAGTAGCTCCGTTTCCGGGGCCAAGCTTTCTAAAATCAATTCTTTTTTTTTTTTTATTTTAAAGATTTATTTTATTTTTTTATTATTACAAAGTCAGATAAACAGAGAGGAGGAGAGACAAAGAGGAAGATCTTCCATCCAATGATTCATTCCTCAAGTGACCACAACGGCCAGTGCTGTGCCGATCCAAAACCAGGAGCCAGGAGCTTCCTCCAGGTCTCCCACGCGGGTGCAGGGTCCCAAAGCTTTGGGCCGTCCTCGACTGCTTTCCCAGGCCACAAGCAGGGAGCTGGATGGGAAATGGAGCTGCCGGGATTAGAACCGGCACGCATATGGGATCCTGGTGTGTTCAGGGTGAGGACTTTAGCCACTAGGCCATGCCGCTGGGCCCCCGAAATCAATTCTGATGATTTACCCCTTTTTCTCCCCTCCTCAGCTCGATATATGGTCCAAATCCAACTACCAGGTGTTCCAGAAGGTAAGTTTACCGTTTTTCTTTTTGCCCAATAAGCTCCAGACAAAGAGCATGTGGGAATAGTACCCTGGTCTCGGATGCTTGGCTGCTGTCACCATGGCCAGGCCCCGCACAGGGGCTGCTCATTGAACGCTCCGTTTAGATGGTGGTGGGCAGCTATTGCATGGAGGGGAGCTGGGGGGACCCTGCAGTGGGGTGCAGGAACCTGTCTGGTGTGTGATTGCACAGGCGTGTGTGATTGCCCAAGGCCACAGAACGCTGCGCCTCCGGCTCCCTTAGAACCAGCGCTGTGTCGGAGCAGCTCCGCCTTCCGCCTTTCTCAGAGCCCTGGGGCCGAGCACCCAGCATGGCCTGCCCAGGAAAGCGGCCAGGGGCCGGGTCTTCTCGCCAGGCCGCAGAGGCAGGGGGCATGAGTAGCAAGCCCCGTGAGGCTGGGCGAGTCTTGGTGAGTCGGCCACACCAGCCCTGGTCATGAGGGGGTCACAGTGCTGGCCAGGTGAAGTGGGAGCTGTGTGCCACCTGCGCCACTTTTCTGTAACTAAAAGTGTTGCAAAGATGAAGCAGTTGTCACCTTGAGTACCCCAGCTACACTCGAGAGAGTGCCCTACACACGCCCTGCAAGGACAGGCCCCCCTGCCTGGGCCTGGACAAGCAGAGAAAGACTCCGCGGGCCCGGTGTGCGGCCATGTTGCCGTGTGAGACTCAGCCAAGTCTCCAGGCGCAGGCACCGGGTCCCAGGGCGCCCTGCTCACCTGTCCTGCCTTAGGCCCACCGCAGCTGCCTTAGGCCATTCTAAGGCACGCAGCCCCAAGTCTTGGTCTGTTCTGCCAGGAGAGTGCGGACCCTCAGAGCTGTTGTGCCTCTCCCTGTCCCTGGCTCTTATCTGGGCGTCCTTTGTGTTACCCTCTGCTGGCTCTCAAAGGGCCTGGCAGGCTTGTGAAGACCCTGGTGTTTAACAATAGCTGCATTTCCATTCCCCTCAAGGGAGGGGCCTGCAGCTGCTGGCCTGTGCGCGTCTCTTCTTCCCCATTAATGCTGTGTGTAGCGTTAGGTGACTGGGATGCCGATGGTAAGCTGACCGCAAGTTACCGAATGTGTGCAGCACAGATGGGCCAAGTCCGGTTCAGAGAGACAGCGTTTGCTTTAATTCTGCCTCCTCAGATTTACCCTGCCGGGCACCCTTTGTATTTATGTAAAGCTGGACACTCGCCTGGTGGAGTGATTGAAACATGAAAACAGACGTGCTGAGGTACAGGAGCAGGCTCTCACCTGATAAGTGGCGTGTCCCCTGGACCTGTGCGGGGCCCTCCCCAGGTGGCCTTCGTCTCACGTGTCCCTTGGACCTGTGCGGGGTCCTCCCAGGTGGCCTTCGTCCCCTCTGCCATTCTCTGTTACTGAATGGCCTTGACCGCTCGTATTGTCCTACACTGCATGAAGCAGCTAGGGCACAGGGGTAGTGCTCTCTGGTTAGGACTAAGGGCCGCTAACACAGGAGCCCTCTCTCTCTGTCGGGCTGTGATGGAGCAGAGGGAAGCCACGTCCATCCTCTCAGTCCAGCCTCCAGTGGGTCATCGTCTGTGGAATGGGTTTGCAGTTCTCTCAGAAAGCCCGTTTTCCTGTCATCTTGCATCTTGCCACACGAGATGGCAGCAGAGAGCTGGAGGGTCGGGTGGCATGGGAGCACACAGCAGGGCAGGGTCTGCCCTTGGCTTCTTTCCCGGTGGCCACGGTGTGGCTGCACACGGAATACAGAGCAAGAGCAGCTTGGTAGGACCCGCTGTGTGTCTCCAGTCCTCCCTGCCTGCCGCTTGAAACAGTGCTCTGCCAGCCACTGAGTGTACCCTCGCCCACCCACTCCCGTGCCCGTGGGCCTCCCCAGATGGCTGCACGAGACCCAGCCTGTAATGCTGAGACAGCACAGCTGCTCCTGCCTCTGCTCCCAGCAGCCCCACGAAGCTGGCACTCCCTTGCTGCCCCAAGGAAGGGTCCCAAGGGCTCCACTTCCTTGGCGTGTGTTGTATGGTTGCTGTCACCACGTGCTGGGTGTTTTGTCCTGCCCGCAAGCAGCAGTGGTGGCCACCACAGAACCAGGGGGTTTCAGGAAGGCCGGAAGCCCTTGTTTCCTGGGAGTGGCCCATGGAGGAGTAAGGAGGACTGCCTCACGTAGCTGACCCCAGCTTGCCTGGCCATGTCACTGCTGGGAAATCACTCCGGAGCTGAGATGTCAAGTCCCCCACCTAACCACCGCATCCAGCTGGGCCTGTCTTTTGTCTGCAGGCGCCGCTGGCTCTGTTGGTAGGCCCTTGGTAGACCCCATGCCTGAGGACGGAGACGTGGCACGGCTGGAGGTAGCTTGTTGTGGACCCACAGCTGCTCCCAGATGCCCATCATTTGTGAGCCGCCATGCTCCCGGAGGAGCCTTGCGCCGGGTCCCAGTTTTTCATAGCCTCACATTTCCAGCAGAGTGCACTCAGAGAATGGGACTCAGAACTAAGGGACCGTCTGAAAGGGCAGAGTCACAGAGACTGCTCGCCTTCTCCTGACATTTAGACTCTGCAGGGGCAGGCGCTGCTCTGAGCCTTCGCCCCTCCTTCAGAGTCATGCAGACACCTTGGGGAGTGCAGTCAGAGCTGCGCGTGTGGCCCCGGCTGTGCTGGACCCTGGCGGGCAGCTGTGGAAAGGGGTGGGGAGGCTGGTGCATGGCTCCAGGTAGGCAAGGAGGACCCGGGGAGTGGCAGAGAGACCAGCTTCGCGGTTTTTCACTGGGCAGAGGAGGACAAAGTGCAGTGGTGGTGGCCGCAGGTGCCCAGCTCTCGGGCATGGGGGCACAGGGATTGTGATGCGGGCAGCAGAGAAACCAGCACCTTCCTCCCTCCACACTCAGCCCTGCTCTGGGTTAAGGGGGATTATGTGTGCTCCTTCCTGCCTGCTTCACCTCTTCACTCTGCTCAGAAAGGCGGGCCTGTCTGGAGTCGGGCTCTCTCCAGGGGCTTCAACGGTCAAGGGATTGGACAGCCCTGGAAGAGCCCGTAGTCGGATCCTGGGGGGGTCTGCAGAGCCCTTGAAATGAACTTAGGGCCTACACAAGCAGGGGTCAGCAAACGTAGGCTGTCCAAGGGCTGGGGGCTGCCCCACCCAGGACCCGCTCCGGAGGAAAGGCGCCGTGCTGAGCCCTGTAACCTGTCACAGCACCTCCCCTTACCCAGGCGGAGGGGGGGCCTGTCACAGCAGCTCCCCTTACCCAGGCGGGGGGTGCTTGTCACAGCACCTCCCCTTACCCAGGCTGGGGGGGCCTGTCACAGCAGCTCCCCTTACCCAGGTGGGGGGGGGCCTGTCAAAGCAGCTCCCCTTATAATTTTAATGTTTCATTATCTTTACTTGAAAACGTTAGAGAGGGAAAAACAAAACAAAAATTTCCATCTGCTGGCTTACTCCCCAGGTGGTTACAGTGGCCAGGGATGAACCAATCCCAGACTGGGAGCCTGGAGCTTCTTCTGGGGCTCCCACGTGAGTTCAGGGACCCAAGCACTTGGGCCATCCTCTGCTGCTTTCCCAGGCCATAAACAGGGAGCTGGATGGGAAGTGGAGTGGCTTGGACTCCAGCTGGTGCCCACGGGGGATGCCTGTGCCACAGCAGAGTTAGCTTCCTGTGCTCTGTGCCAGTCCCTCAGTTTAAATCCCTCAAGTCTTTTCCTGCAGCCTCATTCACAGCTCCATTCAAAAGTCTCTGCTGAAACTCCACAGATGACGGCATAGGTCCTGGCGAGAGGTCTGAGGCCTGGGCCACATCTGACCCCTTCTCCGACGGCCCCCTCTGCCCCAGCGTCCTCGACAGCCCTCTGCCCCACTGTCATCTGACGGCCCATCTGTCCCACCGTCCTCCGACGGCCCATCTGTCCCACTGTTCTCCGACGGCCCATCTGCCCCGCCATCCTCAGATGGCCTCCTCTAACCTGCCGTGCTCCAATGGACCCCACTGCCCCCGGGCCACCGACGGACCCCTTTGCCCCGAAGTTCTCTGACGGACCCTCTGCCCCACCCACCTCCGATGGCCCCCTCTGCCCCGCCGTCCTCCAATGGCCCCCTCTGCCCTTGGGCCTCCGACAGACCCCTCTGTCCCACCGTCCTCTGATGGCCCCTCTGTCCCTTGGAATTGCTGCTTTGTTCACTTGAATCCAGGCCTGAGGATGTGCCCCTCGTGTACAGGTGCAGGGAGTGACTGGAGGGAACCCAGTCTTGGGCTCCTCTGCCAAATTGGCAGCTTCACACTTGGGTACTTCATGTTTCCTGGGTGTGACCTGGGCGTTGGAGCACTTCTAATAACCTGTCCCCACCTCTTCCTGCCTGGAGGGGTGGGCCAGGGGTGGGTACTAGTTATCACATTTCCACACCCCCGGTCTTGCCGTAGTCCTGGCTCCCTGGTGGTGAGAAGCAGAAACCCACGGTGGGCTGTGCACCTGTGGCCATGTCAGTCATTATCCCCAGGGGAGCTTCCTAGTAGCACTGTCCAGGCACCCAGCCTAGAGGTCCTTCTGGAAGCTGGGGAAGGTTCCAGCAGTTCCCTTCCAGAGCCTGCCCTTCGCTGCGTGCTCCTCTGCCAGCTCTCCACTCGGGCCCAGGAGGAAGGAGAGGCAGCACCATGCTGACAGCTTTGGGGCCCAGGAGTCCCTGCGGACAGTCTCCTGGCTCCCCAGGAAATGCAGTGTGTACTGAGTAGAGGTTCTGGGAGTCCCGCTCTGGGGCACCTCCCGTCCCCAGCTGGGAGCTGGCCGCCTCACTGCGCCCGCATCCCGCCTTTGAGGACCCTGGCAGGCCTCTGTAGTGTCACCCCGATGCCTTCTGTGTCTCCACCGTGTCCTTTGCCCTTCCCTCCTGTGACGTGTGGGCTAGAGCCTATTCTCTGTGTGCCCACAGCCAAGGGCGGGCAAGGGAGAGTTGGGCGCCAGGCACCAAATTCACATGGTGGCAGCAGGATCTCCACTGTGGCCACCTGGTCTGTGCCCTGTCCCTTCAATGTGCAGAACAGACTTCTGAGGGCTTCTTGGGACCACCAGCATCTGCCACGTGACCAGAATAACATGAGTTGAAACTTCTGCCAGGAGTGGTAGGTCCCACTCCCTCAGGGGAGGAGGGGACCCAGCTGCGGCATCTTCCTGCAGCTCCCGCCCTCTTTTGCTCAGAGCTAGGAGCTCGCCAACGGAGGGCTTGAAGTCCGGTGCCCCACGGGGGCCCAAGGTGCTGGGTAAATCTCTGCCCCAGCACTGAGCAAGCTGACGGCCGTGGGCACACATCCCGCAGTGGCTGCAGGGAGACATACTGAGCCTCGCCCAGGCTCTGAGCCCCCGCCGGAGCCCATGCTCAGTGCTGCTCCCACCGGAGCCCATGCCCAGCAGTGCTGCTCCCCGGACGCACACTTTGTCCCAGCTGACCTTGCAGGCTGCACAGCGCCCGGCTGGGCAAAAATAGCTCACGGTCTCCTTTGAAGCAGCTGTGCGCCCAGACTCCAGGAGGGGGGAGGCAGTTGGCACCCCCAGTGCTCACAATCCACCGGAGAATCTGGGGTACGTGTTGACTGGCAGCTGTTTCAAGGTCCCTTGAAAGAGAAACCCCCACCCCACTCAGTACTGCGTGGGTTTGGGGGTGCGAAGGCCTCCCGAGCCCAGAAAGGAAGTTGCCCATCAGTGCCTGGGAGGAACTGAAATTCAGTTCAGTTCTGTGTCATTGAGCCCCAGACAGGACTCCACTGTGCCAGGTCCCCTGTGGCCAGCCGAGCGTCTCCTAGCAGCACCCTCCCTTCCTGGGCCTAGGTCGCACCCTCTTACTTTCCATCTGGCCTCCCTTCCTCTCCTGAGGCCCATCCCCTTTAATCTTCACTCCAGCTTCTTTTCAAACCATCTCTCGAGGCAGAGCGAGGGTCTCCTGCCCCCTCCCTCCCGGGCAGCATTAGTCCCCCTGCACCTGCTGCCCAGGAGGGCTTTTATCTCCCAGTGGAATCTCATTAGCACCGGGACCCAACCTCAGCAGCAGCCACTAAATTAGTTAATGGCAGGCCAGTTTCTTTCTTCTTCTTTTTTTTTTTTTTTTGCCCCAGGACTGTGTTTTTTGAGCAAAAAGAACAGCTTTATTGTTGAAAAGTATAAAACAAAACAATATTGAAGGTGGGCTAGTTTGACAGAAAGGAAGATTTGTCGGTGCTGTGGGTATGTTCCTCTGTGTCCGCGCTGCCGTGCGTGGAGCTGCCCTTGGCAGCCGCCGTGGAGGGGGCGGCATGAGCAGGTAGGTAGCTGTGCTGGCTCCCAGCAGCGTCCCCTTCCCCGGTGGCAGAGCTGGAAGGAGGACAGGATCCCAGCCTAGAAGCGTGTGCCAGCACTGCCAGGCAGCTCTGGGTCACTGCTGTACGCCAGGCAGTGGGGAGGGGGTTGGGCTGGGCTGGGCTCGGGCCCGTGGGGGATGGTAGGGGGACAGGGTCCCATGGATTCCCCTGGTTCTGTCATTCTGCAGCCATTCACCTGCTTAGCACCTGCACTTGCCAGAGACCCAGCTCTGCAGGCAGCACAACTGGGCCTGCGCCTTTCTCTGCACATTGGAGAGCTTTCGGCGACCTGTAGCGGGCAGGGGG
Source organism: Ochotona princeps (assembly GCF_030435755.1). Classification (NCBI taxonomy): domain Eukaryota; kingdom Metazoa; phylum Chordata; class Mammalia; order Lagomorpha; family Ochotonidae; genus Ochotona; species Ochotona princeps. Next base: position 2,480,972 of record NC_080845.1, read on the forward strand.
AGGACTTGACCCCTGCTGGCTCTGATGCCAGCTGGCCCGCCCAGCTGTGTGGCCATGGGCCTCTTCTGATCCTCTGTCAGCTGCCGTCCCCTCAGAAATGGCAGTGTGAGTGGCCAGAGGGGCACGAGGGTCGGGGGGACTATCTTGGACCTAAGCACCTGGGGCCTAAAAAAAACCTTCCAGAAATAATCCCTCCAACCTATTGCAGCCACTGCAAAGGATCCCTGTGAGGTCTTGCTGCTTCATGTGCGCGAGAACAAGGGTCCCAAGTGGCACTCCTTTGTTTCGTGCCAACAAATCAAATGCAGGCCCCTACGGGGGAGGGGCAGGTCTCCCTGTGCTATGTGGACCCCGTGGCAATGTTGGTGACCAGCATGCTGACACTGGCTGGCAGGCTCCACCAGGCTTGCCACAAGGGCAGCTCCCAGCCCTTGCATGGCCACCCTCATCACAGCTTGCTTTTTTAGCAGAATGCTGAGCTGTGTGACACACACACACCCTCACTGGCCTCTGCTTACCTTTGTGCAACAGGACCTCCACCCCCCAGGGCCAGCCCAGGAGGCCAGCTGCATTCCTGGCCCTGCCCAAGCTTCCAACTCCAGGGCTAGCATGGCCCCGAGAGGGCCGACTGCACACAGGTTCCTGTCCTTGGCGGCAGCTTCAGCTCGCGTGCTGTTGGGTTGTCGCCACATGTCCATGCTGGGCTGGGTCAGGGAGATCAGAGTCCAAGTGGCGAGAAAAGAGCTGAGGCAGGGCAGCGAGCCCCACCGAGCAAGTCCAGCTCTGCCCCAGCTCAGAAGGGGGTGCAGGAACTGGGGAAGGGTGCTGGGGGGTGGCTGGAGCCCACCGTGCAGGGCTGCTGGTGTCTGAGCTGTGCACCAGGGCGCCACCGGGGATTTTCATTTCAGCACTATGCCTGTCTCACCAGGTACAGCCAGAAGAGGTCAAGTTCCAGGGTCATTTAGGGAGGAGGCAGAGGGCCCAGGGGGCGCAGGGCTGGGGCAGGGTGTGTTGGGACAGTCTTGTCGCCTGTGGGCACCTGGGCCAGCACTCAGTTCCTGGGGCACTGGCTGTGTGGGGGCCGGGTCTGGAGGCACCGAGTGCTCACGAGGACCATGAAGCTGATCTTTGCCTGATGGCTCTGAGAGGCGGAGCCCAGGCCAGCCCCAGCCTCAGAGATGGGCACAGTGGTCCCACCCCGGGTCCGCCTCAGGTGGCGCCCACAGACAGTCCCGGCTCAGAAGGGCCGGTCGGCCTTCTTTTCCATGGCGGCCAGGCTCTGTCCGGACAGCTTAAAAATGAAACCCAGCATGAAGAGAAGGACTGGCCAGGAGCTGTGCCCCCCTTGTATTTGGCAAGAAGGTGGGGACGAGTGTGTTTAGCCATGAAGCAGCTCTAGCCAGTCTCCTCGGCAGGAAAATGAGTGGGCCCCGTTGGCTGGCCCATGTTTTACAATCAATCCCCTACTCTCCCCTCCACAGCCCCTGTCACCATCACCCATTTGCAAAGTTATCATTACTACTGTTTAGGGAAGAAGAAAAAAAAAAAGCTTTGCTCGTTTTAGAAAGCTGTCTGTCAGAAATGCCAGAAATAACGGCCGGCTGGGGGGAGTCAGTCTCATTTATCTTGAAAGTCACTTGGGTAAGGATTTCTTGGTGACATTGGATACGGGAGCTGAGGCTGCGTTTCCAGGAAAGCCCCACCGGTCACTGACCGCCGAGGCCTGTGGGCATGGGGGGGCCTCTTTCTCCTTCCAGCAGGGCGCCTGCCCTGCCCCCTGAGCTGACCAGCCACTGCTCCAGCAGGCGGGCCGTGGGGGTGCGCTCCCAGCTCCGCCCGTCCTCCCTGGCCCGGTGCATTTGTTCCAGGGGCGAGCTAGGCTGAGAGTCCCCCAGAGGCCAGAGCCAGGGCCAGCCCAGCGGGCTGTGTCGGCCGTTGTGGCGCCCGCCCGCTCAGCCGGCTCAGCTGCTGCCCTGGCCATCAGCACCCCCCACTGTGGCATTCTCAGGCCAGGTGTCGGTGGAGGGCTGGTGGGCATGCCAGTCTGGGTTTCTTGGTGCTCTCAGTGATAATGACAGTGTCAGGTTTTTCCTTGGCTTCTTCAACCACAGCGTTTGCAACACCAGGAATCCCTAATGAGGCCAATCAAGAAAAGCATTAGTGGGAACACAACCGGCTAGTTAGGGATAATCTATTAATTGGCTGATTGATAACAGGTGTTAGCACTTCATGGCGTCATGGCACTGTAGGGCTGCAAGGGACCTAGGCCAAGCCCTTTGTCAGAGGGGATCTGGAGGGGCAGGGGTCCTATTGCCACACGACAGATGCACCGTCCGGTAGGGGAAGGGGAGGGGAGCTGGTCGGAGGGTCTGCCTGAGTGACTGGCTGCTCCTCCGTGATCACAGGCCTCAGGGAAAAGACCCTGAGAAGCCCCGGGGTGAGCGCGGGGACACCCATGGCCACCATGGAGGACCCAGTGGGAATGAGAGGGAGCAGCCATGCAGTGCGCAGGCGTGCCATGTGCCGCAGGGTCTCCTCCCCCGCCTGTCGAGGCCGCCAGCTGCTGTTGCTCCGCACACACACTCCCGTGTCCTTTTGGCCCCCAGCCCTGTGTGAGAATTGTCCAGGCGCCGTCTGGACACGCCTGCATCTGCATGGGGAAGAGCGTGCCTCCCCTCCCCCGCTCTCCGCCCGCCATCAGCTGACGCCAGCGGTGTCTTTCGTCCCCAGGTGACAGACCACGCCACCACCGCCCTGCTGCACTACCAGCTGCCCCAGATGCCGGACGTCGTCGTGCGCTCCTTCATGGTGAGTGGCGTCCGGAGTCACAGCCCCTGGGTGAGCCCGCTGTTGGGGCGCCCCAGCAGTGGGTGGGGCTGCAGGTGTGGAGGCCAGCTGCTGTTGGGCAGCGCAGGTTTGGAAAGTGATCATCCCAGTTGCCAGCGCTGACTCAGCCATCCGGTGGCTCCTTGGATGCATGGCTGTGCCTGTCCTGAGCCGGGTGCTGCGCATGCGCAGACCCTCCAGATGGCGCATCCTGGGGTCATCACAGGTGCAGCTCAGGTGGCACAGCCCCCTGGCGGCCATCCAGGTTCCCACCTGCTCTTGTCATGGGTCAGCCACCGGAAGCTGGACATCAGATGTGGCACGAAGTCCACACACTGCAGGGGAGGCCTTGTCCTCCCCCACCCCAATGAGGTCACCAGCGCTCATCTTGTGGTCCCCCATGGGCCTGGGCAGCAGTGACAGCTGGACCTGAGCGTGCTGAATAGGCCAGCCACTGTCCCTGCTTGCTGCCCAGGCCAGGCTCACGGCCCAGGGCTCCACCTCTGAAATGCCTTGCCATAAGTGAGAAAGGCCACCAGGTGGGAGCCCTCTACCAAGACATCCCGTTCCCAGCCAGGCAGGGCATGGCCATGCACCTGCTCCCTTACGGGGGCCCGAGCCCCACTGCTGTGTTCAGGGCAGCTGGGGGCCTTGGCCGCCAATGTGAGAGTCCGCCTCTAGCCCGCACAGCGCCCGGCTGCCCTCTGCCCACTGCCTTGCGGTGCAGGGGAGGACTTGGTTCACTCAGCACAGAAGGACCTGCTTGTGTTTAGGCCAAACCCCAAACATCTCCCAGCAGCTGTCGGAGGGGTCCCCGAGCCCCGACATGGCGCAGACATCCGTGAGGGGTGCTGTGTGCTCAGTGCTGCATAGACTCGGCCACAAGTCCCGGCCTCCCCAGGGGCGCAGGTCAAGAGGACATCCAGCGGCAGTGTCCCTGTGCCCTGCTCACTGGCCTGCCGCTCGCAGGCCGGGTTACAGGCGGAGCAGCGGAGTTTGTCTCCTTTGTGAGCGAGTCTCCTTGAGCTGCTCTGTGAGCCACGCTGCGCATGCACACTGTTAATTGTGTGCCAGCGGCAGGAGGCCTGTCCAGCCTGTCCCCTGGTGTGCCCAGCCACATGGCGACAGGAAGTAGAGACTGTAAGAGTGCCAAGGCATGTGGCTCTCCATGATGGCCAGTCGCTCCAGTTGCCATCTCGTTCACATCTTCCTCAGCACATGGCCGTGACCATGACCCCCTGGCCCAGGCCTGCAGGAGTTCACCGGCCGTGACCGTGACCCCCTGGCCCAGGCCTGCAGGAGTTCACCGGCTTCCCTGCCTCTGGGGGCAGTTTCTTTTTGATTGTTTTTTTGATTTTTGTTTTTTGCTTAATTGAACTGCCAAGCCACAGAGGGAGAAATCATCTCTGCTGGTTCCCCAGATGGCCTGGAAACCAGGCCAGAACCAGGAGCCGGGAGCTCCCTCCAGGTCTCCCACATGGGTGCAGGGCCCAAGCACTGGTGCCACACCCAGCTGCTCTCCAGGCACGTTAGCAGGGAGCTAGAGGGGAAGTGGAGCAGCTGAGCGGGAGCCTGTCCCTGTGCTGCAGGTGGCAGGGGTGAGGAGAGCTGGGCCCTGAGAGTCAGCAAGAAGACAGCTTCCCAGGGCCCCTCCAGGGTCCCAGCCCAGGTCCTCCAAACTGAGGTGTCAGCCTCACTCAGCCCTCACTTCCCTTGCAGACCTGGCTGAGGAGCTACGTGAAGCTGTTCCAGGCGCCCTGCCAGCGCTGCGGGAAGTTCCTGCAGGAAGGCCTGCCGCCCACCTGGAGGGACTTCCGCACCCTCGAAGCGTTCCATGACACCTGCCGACAGTGAGCCCCGCCGACACCAGGCGTCCTCCCTCCGTGTGCGGGGCTGTGCTGGCAAGTCCCTGCCCATCTGCATGTGGAATCTATGTTGAGCTGTCGCTGCAACGAGTCCTGTGTTCCTTCGAGCTGCCCTGGGCCTGCTGGGCCTCTCTGTAACTTATTTTTGTAAGCAATAAACCTTTTGTACCCAGCAGGAGACCTTGTTTCCTGTTTGTTAACGCACCTTATACACTCAGCTCAGGGATTGTGGGAGTCAGTTTGCCTTTTGAAGGAGGATATCTTTCAGTGTGATTTTATTTACTTTTTTTTTTAAAGATTTTATTGTTATTGGAAAGCCGGATATACAGAGAGGAGGAGAGACAGAGAGGAAGATCTTCCATCCAATGTTTCACTCCCCAAGTGAGCCACAACGGGCCAGTACGCGCCGATCCGATGCCGGGACCAGGAACCTCTTCCGGGTCTCCCACACGGATGCAGGGTCCCAATGCATTGGGCCGTCCTCGACTGCTTTCCCAGGCCACAAGCAGGGAGCTGGATGGGAAGTGGAGCTGCCGGGACTAGAACCGGCGCCCATATGGGATCCTGGGGCTTTCAAGGCAAGGACTTTAGCCGCTAGGCCACGCTGCCGGGCCCTCAGTGTGATTTTAAAGAGCCCCTCTGGAGGTCTGCGTTGTGGTGCAATGCTGGCATCCCATATCGAAGCACTGGTTCGAGTCCCGGCTACTCCACTTCCCCTCCAGCTCCCTGAGAATGTACTGGGGAGGACAACAGCGCTTGGGAGACCTGAATGGAGCCCTGCTCCTCACTTCAGCCGGGCCCATTCCTGGCCCTGGCAGCCATTTGGGGAGAAAACCAGCGGATGGACTACAGACAACTCTGTCTGTCCCTGTCACTCTACCTTTCAAATCGAAAAAGTCAAGCTTTTGAAAGAACCAACGAAAGAGCAGCCCCTCCGGGGGCCATGCCTGCTTTCTGGGGGCGGCCGGCATTTCGGGACCCTGCAGCGCGGCTGCCCCTTGCAAGGACGAGCCGTTCCCTGGCGCTCGGGCGTGCGTGCTGAGCGCCAGCGGGAGGCGTACGGAGAGGCTTACTGTGCAGTTGGGGGCACATAGTCCCCCACTTAGTTGGTCTGTCCTGGCTTGGCAGCTGCCGCTGTCCACTCCATGGGGTGACAGCTCCTCTGTGACAGGCCACCCCCCTGCTGGAAGACCCTGGATCAGAACATTGGGCAGGTAGTAACAGCCCCTGCAGCTCTCCGAGCCGCTCGGCCCACGGGGCTCGGGTGCAGCCACCACAGCGTGACCAGGGTTGCGCCAAATGACCCCGCACTCCTCAGAGGTGTCTAAGTGTGTGAGCAAATTGCCGAGGATGGGCGCTGCATATTTGGCCCCAAGGGAATCATGCGGCACGTCTGAGAGCGCCCCCTGCTGGCATTGCCAGGCTCCCACCCCGCCCGGCCCGTCGGGTAGAGAACAGGCCTGGAGCTGCGACGGGCAGGTCACGGCTTCCCTCAGGTCACGGACAGGTGACGTCCCCTCAGGGTCAGGCGACGCTGGGGACTTAGGTTCTCGGGTCAGCAGTGGGACAGGGTGGTACCTGCAGTTACATTGTTCCTTCAACAGTCCCTAATAAAGGGGCTGGAGAAAGCATAAATGCTGGGGGAACCAGTTAACCCTCAAGACTTTCCTGCTGCAGTCAGGGGGCAGAGGTCAGGGGCAGAGGTCAGGGGGCAAATAGTCCGTTTGACATCCAGGGAGGTAGGAGGGGCTGGGCTTGTTCACCAAATCCCCACATGCTCATTAAGAGAGAGAGCACTGTACGCCTGCCTAGGGACTGGGTGAGTCTGCCCTGGCTGTGGGTTGGCGTCCATCCCCCTGGAGGGTACCGAAGACAGAGGCCGTGTTCCAGGATTGTCCTCACCACCACTCACCCCCAGGAGCGCGGCCATGGTTGGGCGCTCCGATGGCAGGATGCTGTCTGACCCCTGCAGCGCGTGCTCAGTTTAATCCCGTAGAGGGGTTGGGGGTCTCCCACGGGAACTGGCAGAGGGGCCACACAGGCATGCTGGGGCCCAAGTCACCATAGACCCAGCTGTCCCTGGGCCGCAGCATGCAAACCCCATCCCAGATCCTTGCTGCCAGCACCAGGAGGCCTGCGAAGGTTGTCCTGGTCTTTTTTTTTTGTTTTGTTCCCTCTTTGTGCTAAAATGGGAGCTGGCCTTTGGGGGCCGAGGGGAGCTTGGCCTTTGGGGGCCGAGGGGGGCTTGGCCTTTGGGGGCCGAGGGGGGCTTGGCCTTTCACAGTGCCGAGCGCTGAGCTTTTACTGTGAACACACCGTCCACCATCGCGTCTGGAGCGCCAGAGCGGGGCCCGGTGCTAAATGGAGAGCCTTTTAAGGTCACCCGCAATGGGGAGGGCGACAGCTTCGGCATGAGGGTTCTCCACTGGCTCTAGCCCCTACTATACCCGGCCTGGATCGGGGGCAGGGCAGGGGTGGGCAGGGAGCCCAGCGAGAGTGACAGCAGAGCCCGGTCCTGCCTCACCTGCTCACACAAGGCAGGTGCAGCTGCCAGCTGCAGGGGTGGGGTCTAACTATCCTTCACTCCCCTTGACAAGCCTGCTCCTTGCCCCTGCCGCAGCCCCTGCCCACCCCAGCTCCTTAAGTCGGGCAAAGGGAGTTGAGTATTATTAGCGCTTGAAGAGCTCGCCCTTGAAGGTCACGGCTCATCCCAAGTACAGCCTGAAGGGGCTTATTCGTTCCTCCAGAGCAGTCTCAGCCCATCTCAGAGCCAGTCTGAAATCAGCGACAGACTGAGAGAGACTGAGCCATAGTTCGGTGCGCACGGCACAGGCAGGGTGGCCAGCTGCACCCATATCCCGCTGCACCTAGGCGCACTTGGGACAATCGAGGCCTGTCAGGGAAGGGAGGGCCCAGGGGCAGAGGATGCGATGTCCAGGGTTTGTGCACCTGCTTGTTCCTGCCGACCTGAGACCAAGGTGCTCCCACACCCGGTCACAGCCACTGCTCCCCCTCCACGTGGGCACCCTGTTCCTTCCATCTCAGGGTGAGGCACACACGGCCGAAGCTGGGTCACAGGCCACCCAGCCAGGACCGGCACCAAAGATGCAATCATCCCCCCACCCCACCATGACGCCTCAGTGCTGGGTAGTGTCCCTGGGTCCTGACCGTCTCAGGACGCCCCGCTGGGCCCGTGGGGACGCAGTGCTGCCTGGGTCCTGACCGTCCCAGGACGCCCCGCTGGGCCCGTGGGGACGCCACAGACATAGGACCACATAGAGGACCACATAGACATAAACTTGGAAGATAATTTTGCTGCAGAAACTTTTCCAAGGACTTATTCATTTGCAAGGCAGAGTTGCAGAAAAAGAAAGATTTGCCATCTGCTGGCTCACTCCCTGGATGGCCACGATGGCCAGGGTTGGGCCAGGCTGAAGCCAGGAGCCAGGAACGTCCTTGGGCCTCCCACATGGGTGCAGGGGCCAAAGCACATGGGCCATCTTCCACTTCTTTCCCAGGCCATTAGCGGGGAGCTGCATTGGAAGTGGAGCAGCCGAGACTTAAGCCAGTGCCCATGTGCGATATCAGCACGGAGACTCAACCCACCACACCAAAGCGCCGGCCCACAGAAAGGTTTTTGGAATCCCTGCAGGCTGTTCTAGAGTCTGTACTTCAGTGGGCTCTCTGAAGCGCCTCACGTGTTTGTTGCAGGAGCGTCTGGCAGGGTTGCTGCCGCCAACAGGCGCGCACGCACAATAGAGCATGGTGTGTGGCTGGTTTCCCTGGCAACTGGGACTCCACAGGACAACCTGCCAGTCTCTGCCAAGCCCAGGAGCCAGGGCCTAGAGGCCTGCAGCGGGGCAGGGCTGGCCAAGGTGCTGGGTCCTGCTGGCTGACCACTGGGTAGAACCGTGTGGCACAGGGCCTCGCATGACTGACCCCCCGAGTGTTAATACCCCTCCTCTGCCAGCCTGCTCCCCGTTGCCACTCTCAAAGGCAGCACTGGGCCCAGCCCGGGTGTGTCCTTGGTGCTGAGCTGCCCACCAGGTACCTGCCCATCGCCACCTTCTAAGGGAGCTCCCAGCTGGAGCTTGGAGAGGACTGCCCCCGGCTCTCCTCTCTCATGTTCCACCGGCCTCCCGTGAGGCCCACACGCCGGCGGATAGAGCCCGTGGGCTGCAGCCACAGTCGGGAGATGAGGCCGGCCTCCCGGGACACAGTGGCTGCTGGGTGCTGGAGGTTGCAGCCTAGCCCGGGGCTCCCACCTCCTGTCTGCCTGGCTTGGACAGATGGAGCTGGCCAGCAGGCTCCTCTCCCGTCCCCGGCCTCCCGGGCCCCTCATGCATTTTTCATCTCGGTTCAGCACTCCTGCTACCCTCTCAGCCCTGGGAAATGAGATCGATGGGCTGATTAAGCCATCAAGTTGTGGCAAACAACTTTAATTTTTTTTAACCCCAGGTCCCTGGTTTACTTTCTTCCCTCTGCGTCCCAGCCTGCCAGGAGTCGGGGCCAGCTGTGCTACCTCTCGGAACTCCTCTGTCCCTGCCAAGGGCTTAGATGAGCTCGGGGGGGCCCAGGCCCTGATTCCCTTGTCCCTTGCCCTGGCACTCAGGTAGACTTGTCCTGAGCCCCAACAAGTCTCCCATCTTCCAAGGACCCATTGGGAATCCCTCACAGCATCGTCTCTAGCATCCGTGGGTCCTGGCAGCAGCAGAAGCTCTCCAGGGGCTTGGTGAGCAGGTGTCCGGCCCCCAAGAAACACAAGCAGGAAGCTGCTGTTGCTCCCACCACTGGGCAAGGTGCATGTCCAGGAGGCGCCCCTCGGCTCCAGGCCCCAGGCTGCAGGTGGCAAAAGCCGCACCATGCAGCGTCCAGTACCCCCACCCCAGTAGGCCATGCCACTGTGCTGCTCTTGTCGGTGTCGTCAGGCACTGGAGGTTGCTTCTGTCTCTCTGGCAGCTAGTCGACTGCAGCACCGTGCAGGACAACCCAGGGAGCACTCTTCTCCTTTGAGCCACATTTAAACATTACAAGCCAGGCTAATGCGCTTGCCCAGTGTGAGACAGAGAGCAGGGAGGGGCGATGGGCCCCCGTGCTGCCGGGGCCAGGCCCGGGCTCCACAGGGAATTCCCAGGGCAGGGGAATGTGCCAGGCAGGCCTTTCAATATGGGATTTAAAGATGTATGTGACTGATACAATGCATGTCTGCTATTCTGAAAAGCTAGAAATTCTAGAAGCCAGAAAAGGAAGTAAGAATTGGTCATCATTGTAACGCCCGGAGCAAAGCCTTCCAGAGATGGACACAGCAGGGCCAGAGTTCTGCTCCCCTAGGGGACGGGAGCACAGCGTCTCACGTATCACACACACACCATGCATACACTCACATATACACAGCACACGGCACACATGTGCTCACAGAACCCCCCAGCACATGCATATACCACACGTGTAATCACACACAACACATAAGTCACCTACAAGAGCACACCGTCCACACGACATGCACACACTGGGTCACTCGCCCATGCCACACGGCCCACACATGGAGGGGGTCTCCACAGGCACGGTGTCTCGTGATTCCTCACAGTGTCCTCCCTGCCATTGCGCCAAAGGCGCGTGGACGCGTCTCCCACCAGCCTGTCACACTCCCAGCGAGCGTAGTTAGCACGCGTGCGTGTCTTCAAGCAGCTGCCTCCCACTCCACCATGGCCCTGGCCCAGCTTGGCCTGCCGGGGCCTGTCGGCACCATGGCTGGTCTCAGCTCTCCGCAGCCAGTACCTGGGCTGGCCTGAAGCACTCGCAGGAGCTAAGCGCTGCAGTCCTGGCCCTGTGACCTCACGCATGCTCGCCCACGCACAGTGCGGCTACATCCCCATAAAGCCATCATTGGCGGGAAACGCCACGTCAGAAGTGCGTGAATTCTGAGCTGCAGGAACTCCCTGGTCTGGCCCAGCCACCCTCTGACCCGTGCTCCCACCACAGGCGCTGTCAGCCTAGTCATCTGGCACAAAGCTTATTGCATAAGTGAGTGCTGTGGCACAGTGGGTTAAGCCACCACCTGTGAAACTGACATCCCAGGAATGCTGGTTTGAGTCCCACCACCGGTCCACCTGGAGACCCAGGGGGGAATTCTACCCTTCAAGCTTCAGCCGAGCCCCAGTTGTGACCATTTGGGGGGAGCACCAGCAAATGAAGATTCTCTGACTCTCTGTAACTCTGCCTTTCAAATAAACAAAAAAATTTTTTTTAGATTTATTTATTTTAATTGGGAAGGCAGACATACAGAGAGAAAGATCCTCCATCCACTGCTTCACTCCCCAAGTGCCTGCAACAGCTGGAGCTGCGCCAGTCCGAGGCCAGGAGCTTCCTCCAGGTCTCCCATGCAGGTGCAAGGACCCAAGGCCTTGGGCCGTCCTCGACTGCTTTCCCAGGCCACAAGCAAGGAGCTGGAAGGGAAATGGAGCAGCTGGAACACAAACCAATTCCCGTATGGGATCCCAGCACGAGCACGGCCAGGATTTTAGCCACCAGGCTACCATGCCAGGCCCAATAAACAAAATCTTTAACAGGAAGAGTAAGCAGTAGATATGTCTTGCCTGCTGTCGCACACCTGTGTCCAAGGATGCTGGCAGCACAGTGCTTTCTGGAACACCGGCCCCCTCTTTGCTCCCCTGTTTGCCGCCCTGGGACTGCAGGCTGCCTGGTTGAGGCCCGACTGAAGGAGACCCGGGTGCAGAATCGCAGCGTGTCATTTTAGCTCAGCTGAGTCATCTGAAGTCCGGGACCACCTGGAGGCCAGCAGGGCGGGCACTAGCCCAGTGACAGGTGTCCTGCGAGGAGAGGCGCTTAGGGCAGTGCTGGCGCAGGCCGTCGATGGGGACATGGCACCTGAGACAGACCCAGCTCTGCCACCAAGCTCCATCTTCACACGCAGCCATGCAGACCGGAAGAAAGCAACTTCTTCCCCTGTTGCCGGGGTTTGCCCCAGCAGCTGAGCTGATCAGAAGCCAGAAACCTCCTTCGGGTCTCTGGACTAGGTGCACCTGAACCCTCCTCCGTACGTTCCCAGGCACAGCGGTGGGGGGCTGGGTTAGATAGGCGCCCCTGTCGGATGCCAGCAACACAGACAGAGGCTTAGGCATCTGTGCCATCATGCTGGCCCCAAAGCACTGGCTATTTTGAAATCGCAAAGGGATCTGCGCAGAGAGGACTCCGACCCCCTCACCCACTTCCCTAATGCTGACTGCTCCCATAAGGAGCCCTAAGTACAGCCCTGTTGCCTCCAGAGAAGAAACAGGAAACCTGAGGAGTCGGAACTCATACCCAGAAACCTCACTGACTTCAGCTGTGGCCTGGAGATTCCAGCGGACCCCCCACATGCACAGTTCTGGACTCTCTGGGTAACAGTGGCCTCCCATCTGTTTTTTTTCCCTTGTCTTATCACATTGGCCAGTATTGTATTGGTGGTACAGGTGATGTCATGCATGGAGACAGGGAAAATCCCTGCTTCCTGGTTTCACTTCCGGGTCAGATGAGATTTGTCGCCCAGCGTGTTGGAGGCAGAGTCCCCGGGGTGGCGGGGTGGGGAGATGGTGTGCACTAAGACAGTGGAAAGTTCTCAGAGGACAGGAGGCTGCGTTAGAAGGAGCTGAGGCCTTCTCGGGGGGGCGTGGATACGACGCCTGCTGCTAGCCCAGCCAGTTCCTCCGTTGAGGTGTCATCTCTCGGTCCCACAGCCCCATGACGCCTTAACCAGAACCCACATCAAGCCCTCGAGCTAAACAAGTTTATTTTCTTCCTAGCCAGCCATGACAGAAAGTTGACCAGCACGGGCAGAACTTTATTCACTTGCCGTGAGCCGCAGTATTTGCTACAGCATTGTAGCAACTATCATTATCAAGTTAAGGAAGTTTCCTGCTATTTCTGGGTGTTTTTTTTTCTTCTTTCATGAATGATGTTGAGTTTCAGCCATTACATATTCTCCATCAATGTCAACAAGCTCACGTTTTGTTTTGTTTAAGATTTATTTTTTTTAAAGGTTTGTTTATTTTTATTGGAAAGTCAGATATACAGAGAGGCAGAGAAGGAACATTGCTTCATTCCCCAAGTGGCTGCAACGGCTGGAGCTGAGCTGAGCTGATCCGACTGTAAGGAGTTATTCGAATATCCCACCCTGAACCGGCGCCATTTCTTCCTCACAGCTCAAGAAGTTCGCGCCAGTCCAGCCATCCACCAATCAGATGTAACCTGGCATTTCACCTGAGAATCCCACCCCCAATCTTCCAACCCCTTCCCCGATCCCGCCCACTCACCAATCATCCCTAGGCATCAATCCCCTGGGGCCTGCCCTCAATCCCTGCCAATCCCCGCCCCCCACACCTGGCAGACAAAAAGGCCCCAGGTGCGGCTCTCTTCTCTCTTCTTTGCTCTTCCTCTCTTCCTCCAGCCTCTCCTCCCCTCCTCCCTTCCGCTTCCCCTTCTCTCCACCACCTCCACCCTGTTCCTGCCCCGCTGGAACAAACCTCCTAAGATACCTCGTTGCGTCTGGTGTTTTCAGCTCACGGTAAAGAACCAGGTTGCAGGAATTAGCTGCACATAATAATATTGTAATATCGTATGAACATGAACTAGAACTCAAACTGTTTTAAAGAACTCAAACTTTTTAAGTAACTAACACTGACGCCAGGAGCCAGGAGCCAGGAGCCTCTTCCAGATCTCCCACGCAAGTGTAGGGTCCCAAGGCTTTGGACCATCTTCAGCTGCTTTCCCAGGCCGCAAGCAGGGAGCTGGATGGGAAGCAGGGCTGCCAGGATTAGAACCAGCACCCATGTGGGATCCCAGTATGTGTAAGGTGAGGACTTTAGCCACTAGGCTACTGCGCCAGGTCCTCATGTTTTATTTTGTTTTGTTTTTTCTCTCTTTTTGATTGAATTTGGGATGTTAAACCAACCTTGCATTCCTGAACTACATTCCACATGGCTGTACTATTGTTTGCTTTGCTGATAATCCGTTGAATACATTTGCTTCTGTTTTCCTGAGTACGGCTGACCCACGATATCCCTTAGTTGTCATGCCTCGGGATGTGGCGCTTCGATGGTGCCAGCCCCAGGAAATGTCTGGGGGGGATGCCCCTTCTCTCCACGCTCTCGCCAAGACTTGTGGCAAAGCAGGGCTATTTTCATCTTGAAATATTTGGCAGAATTGAGCAGGGCCACCATGCGGGCCTGGAGTTTTCCTTGTCAGAGACTAATTCTGGACTCCATTTTTTTAATAGATATACCCCTCCTCAGCCCATCCCCAGCCCACCCCATAATCCCAGTTTTAATAAGTCATATTTCAAAAATACCGGGTCTGTTATGTTCACATCTTCAACTCCACCAACGTGAGGTTGTTTTCTTCCTTTCGGGATCCACCGGAGGGAGAGTCTGTGCCACAAGAACACGCCTCCGCCCAGTCAGGCGAACACCCTGCCCCGTCACATCCTTAGCTCACAGCCCTTCCCGTGTGTCAGCTTCTCCTGGCCCCTGGCGCTGTGAGTGCCTCCAGGAACAGCTGGGCAGACGAACTCACCGCCCGGATGTGGCGTCAGAAGCATCTTGAACAGCGGCCAGAATTCCAGGGGCAGCTCCCGCTGGCTGCTGACGGCCGATCGCTTTTGAAACGCGGCTTCCCAACTGTCTGCGTCAAAGCATCTAAGGGCTCCCCAGTCCACCCAGCCAGAGAAAGTCATTGATAGATTAGTTTGAATGAAGATCAATCAATAATGTATGCTAATGTTTTCCCCCCACATGCAGGAAAGAGGCCTGTTTTGATGTGGCTTGACAGGGTCAGGCACACCTTGGTTTAATCAAACCTGATAGAGAAAATTAAAAGAAAAAAATAAACGTAGCATCCCACCACCCCACAAGTGCTGAACCCCATCTGCGATCGATGAATAGGGTTTCGGGGGTGGCTGGGCGTGCTGTTCCATTGCCGATGCCCTGGCGCCCGGCAGAAGGGTGCACACCTATTGGCATCTTCTCCTAGCGCAGCTCTTAGGAGGCCGGCCGAATGCACATGATGATGGATGAGCCAGCGCCTTGTCTGGAAGCCATCCGGGCAGCAGGCAGACAGGCTCAGCAGCCTTCGGGGTGGGCTGCTCCCAGGCCCTGCAGGACCCAGCGGAACAAAGCAGAGCCTCCCTTTGCAAGAACCAAGGTGATTGTCCGTCCAAGACCACTGTCCTGGCTCAGCAGGGGTTGCCCTGTCAGTTCCAAGGCTATGGCTGAGTCCGTGCACCTCCAAGGTGACCTCCGCTCGGCTGGCCTGGTGGCAGCATCTGTTCTTCATGCCCAGCCTCGTGGAATGCACTGGGTGCACACAGGCCCTTGCGGCCAGCCTAGCCCATGGCGCTGTCAGCCCTGCCCTGCCTTTAAAGGCATTGTCAGACGTGCCCCTGGCAGGGGAACGGAGAGGTGGGGCATGGGAGGGGTGGGCAGCAGTGCCAGCCCACGGCACCACGGCCCTGAGTCTGTGTCCCTGTGGCAAGCCCAGGCTGTCGGCCACTGAGTCTTCCTTGACAAGGTGCTGATGGATTGATCTGGCATCCGTACATAATTCATGAGCCCCCTGAGCAGCTGTGAATCCCAAGCAGGCCCTGAAGAGGTGAGGCGGAGAGAAGGTGCAGGTAGCACAGAACTGGGGGGCAGAGCTGCCCCCAGCAAATGCCCGGCTTGTACAAGGGTCTCCCCTTAAGGACACACCCACCTGCCTGGAGCTCAGGGGTGTGGCCTGAGTACACCCTCCCAGATGCCTTGCAGGGTAGGGCCTAAGGCACCCTAAAGAATAGGCTGGGGCGGGCCCGGCACCGTGGCCTAGCGGCTAAAGTCCTCACCGTGAACACCCCAGGAACCCATATGGGCGCCGGTTCTAATCCCGGCAGCTCCACTTAATAAAATAAATAAATCTTTAAAAAAAATAAAGAATATGCTGGGGTTACGGTCCTGCACCCCAGGAGCTGGGCGACTCTGGGTAGGGTTTGGTCCCTCCTACCCCTCACCATGTAGGTGCGGGGACGGCACTGCACAGAAAAAAGCATTTGCCCTGCGTGTGCATCACTGGCACACCACACCTGTCCACATCCTTTCTAGCCAGCTGTGGCAGTTCCAGGGTCCTGGGATCCGGCTCACACCCCTGTGTTGAAGTCCAGGCTAAAAGCCAAACTATAGCCCCGAGAGCATTGTAGCCTAGTGCTAACGTCCTCACCTTGCATGTGTCAGGATCCTCATGGGCACCAGTTCTAATCCCGGCGGCCCCACTTCCCATCCAGCTCCCTGCTTGTGGCCTGGGAAAGCAGTCGAGGACGGCCCAAAGCCTTGGACCCTGCACCTGCATGGGAGACCCGGAAGAAGCTCCTGTCTCCTGGCTTTGGATTGGCTAAGCTCTGGTTGCTGTGGTCACTTGAGGAATGAACCAATGGATGGGAAGATCTTCCTCTCTGTCTCTCCTCCTCTCTGTATATCTGACTTTCCAATAAAAATGAATAAACCTTTTTTAAAAATCTCAGTCAGTTCCCTTTTCCCATGGGAATCCTCAGGCTGATTCCGTGCTTCCACGGAAAAGCAAGGGGGGGGGAATGGGAGCCAGACGTGGGCAACTCCCACCACAGCAGGAGAGCCGCAGAGCAACAGCACTGAGAGCCGGGGAAGTGGACCCTGAGCCCCACGTGCAGGTCTGCAGGGAACGGAGGAAGGTCACCTCACAGAACACACATGAGCACAGTGTCCGCCGGGAGGTGGACATGCAGTGCTTCTCAGGACAGACACTCCAGCCTCCTGCGTGTGTGGACCCCGGGAGGCAGCACGTTGGCTCAAGCCTTAGCTTCCAGCCACCCATGTAGGAGACCTGGCCCAAGACCAGCCAGGCTTCTCAGTGGACAAAAAACACAGACCGGGAGGCCCACCTCCACTCTCCCTCAGGAATTGCAAATAGAGCCACAGGCCGACCCAAGACACAGCTGTAGAAGGGCTCAAATAAAAAGCAGGGAAAGTCGCAAATGCTGGCAAGGATACAGAACCACTCTGCCCCCCACACGTCACCAGTGGCAGGAGGATGGGATGGAAGCTCAGCATACACCAACCCAGGACCCAGCAATTCCCCTTCAACTAGCAGCACGGGCACTGGGGGTGGGGAGGGGATGACACATGCCAGACACTCAGGGAAGCATCAATTACCACGACCCTGCAGCTGACAACCACAGAACATACGGTGACCACAGAACATACCGTGTGGGGCCTGCTCACCCACTGTGATACTACACAGCAATGAGAACCGGTCACCTGCTCCTACACAGCAGCACAGGTGTGTCGCTCAAACATGTTAGAAGCCAGACACACAAACGGCCCACATTGTATCATTCCAGACAGAGCTCACCCAGGACTTTCCTGTGTGCGTCAGGATAAGGAAACAGTTGCTTACACCCTCACAACTTTTGACACCTGATGTTGCAGCGCTCGCCTCCCACGCCAACCGAGTCTCCAGTCCTGGTTGGACACACTGTCCCACAATCTCACTCAATCTGACGCCAACTGTCCCAAATCAGCACAGACCTCCCCCTACCCACAGGCTGAGGACCTGGTCCCACAGGCTGCCCTGCACCAGACGTCACATCTGGGGCTCCAGTGCGTCTGTCAGTAGAAGGTTCCCGCGAGCTCCTCCCTGTGATGGACCGTCGGCTGGAACAGCTGGGAAGCACACAGCCTGAGCTTGGTGCAAAGGAAAGAACTCAGGAGGGAAGGGATGGGCAGACCCCAGCCAGCCGTGGCGCCTCTGGGAGTCCTCCAGCCTTCCTGTGGCCCGAGTTGGCCTGCAGGCTCGGGACCGTACAACCTCAGACATAATCCATGCCCTCTATGGTTCTCTATTCCCATCAGTGGCACTGGACCCATGATGCCCATGGATGGGGTGGTTAGATAGCATCTCTGGGCACAGAGCTGGCCAGCCTCGGCACCTGGCAACACCATCGTCATCCTCACCGTCTTTCTTATGCCCTTGTCCATGAGCTTGTCTGTTCTCACTCACAGAAGGTGTCCAGGACAGGAGACTGACCGCCGCCTGGAATGGACTCTCAGCCCTTATCACTAACCAACGCCCACGTACAGCTCACAACTGTGACCACTTGGGCCACAGATGCTTCCGGAAAGAGCAAAGTGCCCCTCACCCTGACCCCCGAGCAGGGATCACAGGTGGGAATTGAGAGACACAGAGGCAGCCAAGGATGTGTGTGACTCGGGAGCCCAAGGCAGCAGCTGGAGTTGCATCTCACCTGGCTCCGGAGCCAGCTCTGCAGTGGTACTCAAATCTTGCTTCCTCCCCCAGCCCCAGACTCAGAATCCTGGGCTTCCCTCCTGGCTGCCAGGAACCAGCTCCCAGCCAAGACGACACCATAGTCTGGTGGAGAGCTCCAGAATCCTGCCTACCACAGGCCTGGGAGCGCAGTCACCGAGTCTCTCCGGGAACCCCCAGGCCTCCAGCTGTGGGACACATGGGCTCTGAGGGCCAATCCAATCAGCCGGCCAGAGCTGGGGCAGTGCAGCACCTGCCAGCTCAGAGCACTGGGGCCTGCAGCCCACCACCCCACCACCTCGCTCCTGCCCACTCAGCCCTCCTGGGACCTCTGCACCCTTCATAGTCCAGAGCTGCAGGCGCCAGGCCCATCACTGCAGGAGCCAGGCCAACTGCCAGCCAGGACATGGTCAGCAAAATGTTGCTGGTGAGAAGGAGGTGAAGGGGTACTGGGTATCAACTCAGGAACTGGGGCCTTGCCCAGATTTGTCCCTGGTTACACGTTGCTCCACAAGGATTTGGGGAAACTCCCTGGCCTGTGCCTTCTGGTCTGTGGGCTCAAATGCTTCCCCTTCCCCCGCACACAGGAGGGATGGAATTAATACCCCTGGCCAATTTCCCTAGGGGAGCTCAGTGGAGGATGAGGGCAATCCAAGAAGGCTTCCTAGAGGAGGTGACAGGAGGACCCACTTAGGACACGGTCAGGGGAGTATACTTAGGACCTGGTCACTTCTACCAGCATGGGGATAAACCCCATGGGGACGGTGTCGAGGGAGGAGAGAGGAGACCAAGGCCTTGTGAGGGAAGATCTGTCCAGTGGCCGTGACGGTATGATGGCATCCACAACACAGCCCCCTGCCTTGGTCCCTCAGGCGTGCCAGCCTTGGTCCCTTGGGCGTGCCAGCCTCTCCTCCCTCCCTTTGTCCTCCGCAGGGCTCTCTCTCTTTCTCCCCGCCTCACTGCAGGCAGCCAAGCTGGGCACACAGGGGCAGTCCTGCCCAGCCCTGCTTCAGGTCCTGCATTGCGTGCCTCTTGGGCTTGTGGGAGGAGGCCTGCTCCCCACTGCTCCTCCCAGACCTGCTGATCCAGGGTTCACGATCAAGAGAAGCTGCCCCTGGGGCAGTGCCAGGCAGGTGCTGAGCGCCAGGTTGGCCAGGGCCATGGTTCCTGCAGGCAAGTCCTGCCTGGAAAATTCCTACCTTCCCCTGGCCGTGGCCTTGAAATACTCAGCTACCAAGGAGCCCCAGGGCCAGTGTCCTCCAGCCATGGTCTCACCAGCCAAATCAGGGGTACCTGGGGGCAGCCCTGGTGGTGGAGGGGCAGCTCGGCTAGTGGGGACGAGAGGCTCCAGGACATGGGCACCCTGCCCAAGTGTTCTCCACCTCCTTTTTGGTTGGTTCTGGCCCAGCCACCAAGCCAAGGGCAACATGTGGGCGTGTCCTCAAACAAATGGGCAGTCTGGCATCCCTGACCTGGGGCTAAAGACGGTGGTCTTGAGCTTAGCCCAGGGAGAGGGCAGCTGGCAGAACTGGCAGCCCCCTTCATGGACAAGTGTACTCAGAGAGGCCACGCGGTCAGCAGAGGGGCATCTGGGCCGAGGCCTCAGGCCCCAGAGCTGCTGGCTCCTCACCCTCCTGCCACAACACCTCCCACTTGGGCGGGAGCCATTTCAGCTTTGTCCACAGACACGGCTGCCCCAAGCTCAGCGTTCCTTGCCCACCCTGTGCCCACTGCTGCTTGTTTCTGTCGTGTCTCACCAGGGTGTGATGAGGACAGCCCTGGGTTCCTGGGGACAGCGCAGGCACAGGCAGGCGGAGCATGCTGAAACCTGAGGACACGGGGCAGCAGAGGAGGGCAGAAGCAGCTTTCCCGGAGGTCACCAGCCTGGAACAGAGCCGCTGCCATCCACCAGGTCTGCAGCCCGTGCCCTGAATGCCGGCCAGGGCTCCGCAGGACCTCGCCCGCCCTGCCAGCTCGGGCAGCTGCTGGTGCGGATGGTTCCAGAGTAGCAGCCCAGGCATGGGCAGGGGGTGGGGGACACTGCTGGGGCTCCCCTTCCCTGCCCCCAGGCCGGGTTGCAGGTGGAGCTCCACCCTGCTTGAGGTTGCTAGGAAGCAGGTAAGGGCATGAGGCAAGCCACCCTCAGGGCCGGGGTCTAGAAGCTTCCTGGCTCACTTACTCCATGATTGAGACCAGGCTGTGATGGACACAGAGAGGGTAGAAGGAGTTGACACCGGGAAGCTCCAGCTGCTGAGCACACAAATCAGGAACCAAGTGTTCCGCTGGGGGTCCCCCCTGCACTGACCCCCAAATGTGTGCCGTGCCTCAACTCACATTAGTCACTTGCAGACTGGGCTGGACACGGGCCTCCTCCCCGCCTGTTCTCCACTGTACAGTTCTGCCCACGCCAACCCCTCTGACTCCCTGAGGGGGGAGCTTTCTCTGTGCCCGAGGCAGGCCAGGACCTCCTGCACCCTCAGAAGCACCATGGGACCCAGGCAGCCGGACCCTGGCCTCCAGCAGGCACATACCCTGCCCTCTGCTTGGGGCAGCCAGTTCGGCCTGGGAGGTGGAACCCCCTGGGTGACGGTGACCAGGTAAAATGATGACGTCCACCCACCCACCCTGACATCCACTCCATGGAGACACCACATCCTTGGGGGGTCTCACAGTTCTCCCAAATACGGACAAGCACCCAAGGCGCTGCGGGATCCCCACGGGCCCCGTGACAAACGTGTCTTCATTTAGCCAGTGGCCTCCTGCTGCCTCATCCCTGCTCCCTCCTGGGGCCAATCCAGATGCCAGCCAGCGTCTTATCAAGATGAGGCCAGCAAGGGCAAGCCGGAGCCCCTTCTCTCCCGCCCCACCCCCTGGCCCTGGGTGAAGCTAAAGTTGGCACGGAGCAGGGTGGTGCGGCACGGCTCGAGTTTCTTCCTTGGCCAGAGGCCTGGAAACGACTGGCAGCGGCGGCGCGGACAGATGGCATCCTATATGCAGCGGCTGACTCACTCCACTTAGAAAGAGAACCCTTATTAGTGTCTCAGGGGACTGCGACTTCACAGGATGGCCAGAAGGACCCCTACCCCATCCTGCCCGGCACTGCCCAGCTCTGCCTGGTTCTACTGGAGATCCCTGCCCTGAGGTCACCAGCATCGCAACTGGACACCCACTCACGCACTGGACCCACCCTGCTTGGTTCCCTGGGGCCCAGGAACACCCTCCCCACTACGCACATTACAGCCTGCCCACTGACAGCCAGGACAGGGCAGGGGCGATCTGCCCCCCTTGGCCTGGTCCCCCAGGAGGGTGCTAGTGCCACTGGAGGCCCACCTCCCAGAGTTCCATCTGCCCAGTCCCCAGTTTCCCACTGGACCGAATGACACTCACCAGGCCTGCCCTCCCCCCTGGGCCCCACTGCCGCCCAGAGGTTTGAGGCTCATCAGGCCCTGTAGGGTGGGGAATCATCTGCCTTCTTGGTAACTGAGCGGTTGCCATCCTCTCAATCTCGAGGGCCCAGCATCCTGGCAGGCAGGGCGGGCATCTGCACAGATGTGCCCTGTCCACTCACCTGATCTTGTCTTATGCACCTACTGCCATCCCAGGCCCCACACAGGTGCATCGGGGAAGCTGGGTTGAACAGGGTCTGTTCCTTGGGATGTCAGAGTTTCCTGTAGGCAACTGTGGTACCACTGAGGGCCGGAGCGGCAACACCGCACATCCGCCTCCCCTCCCCTCTTTGGCGACTCCCAGGCTGCAGCTGTGGGCATCGTGCGGGGATGACCACCCCACTGAGGCCTCCTAGTGTCTTCTCGGGCAGTTGCTGCTATCTCATTCAAGAGATGAGGGTGGCGAGGCGCCCAGAGCGGGGGCTGCCGCTGCCAAGTCACCAGGTGGGATTCCAGCTCCAACCTGAGCTTGGGGGTCAAGCCCCGGGAGGCTCCCCTCTGGGACTCCCAACAAGTCCTACCCAGGGGCTCCCACAGCGATGGGAGAGCCTCCCCAAGGCTCCTTCCGCTGGGCCTCTGGCTCTGGGTTCCCCCACACAACCCCTCCTAGAGCACATGCAGTTCTTGAGTTTGCTTTCTATGAAAACACTGCACCATTTACTGCCGCCGGGCAGCGGAACCACGGCTTCATTGTGGGCTCAGAGCTGGCTGGCTGCTGTCCTGACGCTTCCAAACGTTTGCTGGAGGCTGGGGCGGGGTGGGGGGGTGGCGAGCAGGGGAATGCTTGACCTTGACCCTTAGGGGCTCCAGGTGGGAAATGGCCAGCCAGCACGAGCCCCGGTCCCATAGCAGGTGCAGCTCTCCCGGAAGGAGAGCTCAGCTTAGATGGATCCCCATCCGAGGGGGCAGAAGGGGTTCCAAGCTGGGGGCAGCAGGTCTCCCACCTTGCCTCTCCTCCTGTCCCCCCAACTTGGAAGACAGGAAAATTGAAGTCTCCAGATCCCTGGTTAGAGGCTGGATGACCGACCACCCCATCCCGCAGGACCCACAGCCAGACCAGGCAAGGGCTCAGCTGGGACTCAGGCCAAGCCAAGAGGTCAGCGCTAATCTCATGCTAATGGCAGACCTGTCAGCCTGCCCTAATCAAGCCTTCAATGCCTGCGGCAGGCGTGTCCTGTCCTGCCTAGTGACCCAGGGAGGCCAGCGTAAGAGAAGGGGAGGGGAGCGGAGGGAAGGAAGGGAGGAGGGAGGAGCAGGGGGAGGGGCTGCACCCAGCCTCCTGCTCTCCCTCCCCCCACTGCCGCCCTGGTTAGAGCTGAACTAATCCACCCCTCCCGCCTCTCCACCCCGTAGCAAGCCTACTGCAAATTGAAATCACTGTTCAGGGAGAAAAGAACCAGGGGGAAAGAGAAAAAAGAAATCGGTCTGTTTTTAATCAACGCTCAGAGCCTCGGCCGCTAATGAATTCAAGGTGCTTGGAACCCCAAGGCGCGCCTGGGTGGAAACAAGCCAGAGGCTGCCTGCCCATCTTCCTGCGCCCACTCTGCCCTCCTCGGCAGCTCCCATTGGCCGGACAGGCTGCCAGCAGAGGTGAGCTCTGGCTCCAAACGGGTGTCCAAGCTCAGGACCAGCCCAGCGGGATCCCAGGGACACCCTCTCAACTTCGAGGGCGTTGCTCAGGGGTGGTCCACAGAGCCCTGCGTCCAGGTCTCTTCTGTTCCGGATCAGCTCAGGGGCAGCGCCGCACACCTGCTGGATTTTGGCAGGTAAGTTCTCACATGTGAACTACTTATTGTCATCAGTCCCGTTTCACAGATGGGAAAACCAAGTCTTAAGCAAGATTCACAAACCTGCCATCCTTTTCTCTGGGTTGAGGCTATGCGAGGTGAGGAGTGCTCGGGCGGGGAGAGAGCTGACCTCTGTCCTCCCAGTCCTCTTCCCAGAGGCCCCACTGGTTCAAGGTCCTGATTTAGGCCTCAGTTCCCCCTGCCCAGGTGCCCAGGAGCCTCTGCCCCTTCCCCACACATCGCACGGCCTCTCTCCTTTTTTGTATCAGCTTTGGCTTCAGGTGGGCGGGGGGGAGGCTCCTTTTCACAGGGTGCGCTCCCCCCCCCCAGGTGCTGGGCTCTGTGTTGCTTACCAGGAGTGTGGCACATGTAGGTCACCGGTCAGCTGAGCATGAACCCAGTGGAGAGGCGACAGGAAACATACAAGCGCCAGCCAGCCTCTTCACTACTTACCTCCCTCTGCACTGAGGCCCGGGCGGGGGCTCACTTACCAGGCCACCAGGTGTTGCCAGCACCAGCGTGCAAGGCCAGGAGCCAAGTTAAGCCTCACCCCTGCACCTTCTCTCCTCGCCACCAGATCGGAGCACTGGCAGGAGAAGCAGCGGAGTAAATAACGCTGTGGAAGGCATGCGTGGCCTGGGACACTTAGTCCCACCACAGCACCTTTCCCAGATCCTGCTGCGAAGGCTGAGACACGAGGGAACACCTCCATCCACCACTGTGCCTGCCTGGCCCTCTGTCGTGACCTGCCTTCACATGCCTAGCTCTGGCCCACCCTGTGTACACACATGCACATTAATTCAATCCTTCACACATGTGTACATGCAACTACATGCCTCCCTGAACATATGTATGCAGCTGTCTGCATGAGTTTGAACTTATACATGGATACGCGCAGGCACCCGTGCATGTATGCCCACACACCAACACATGCTTGGCCGGGCCCTAGACAGCCCAGCTGCAGCTGACCTCGGGGCAGCTCCAGTTCCATGCAGTGGGTATTGCCAAGGTTGAAAACACTCCTGACACCCACGAGCAGGAAGATCCTGATTTGCCTGTACACTGAGGGCCTTGTGGAAGGACAGGCAGCCACCTTGTGCCACATGGCGGACATTTGTTCATCCAATTCAAATCTTCAATAAAGCCTCAGCTCCAGGTTCAAGGGTCCAGCAGCCCCATGGGTAAGCTATGGCCACCCACGTGACCGTCAGTGCAGAGTCCACGTGTCCATGGGGTCAGAGGCCTCCCAGGAATGTGGGGAACTGCCTCGCTGGGCTGTCTCCTCCTCTGGCCCATGCCCCACCCATGCCACCTGTTCCAGAGCTGCACGGTGGCACAGTGCTGTCGCAGCCTCCTGGGTCCCAATCTCAAGACAGAAGGCCTCGTCAGCTCAGCAGCCTGTGGGTATGGCAGGTGCCAGTGGCTGTGGCAATGTCAGGGCTGTGCCTGGGAGGTCAGAGCTGGGGAACAAGAGCCAAAGGTGGGGACAGACATTTGGCCACCGTTAAGGTGCTCCTAGGGACGCCGTGTCTCGCACCGGAGTGCCTGGGGTTGAGGTTTGTCTCTGCTTCCGGCAGCAGGTCGGGGCCCTGATAGCCGCAGGGAGACCCAGAGTGGACTTCTGGACCCCTGACCTTGGCTGGGGAAGAAAGGAGGGGAATCCATGAACGGAAGAGCTTTCTCTCTCTTGGTCTCTTCGCCATTTCAGTGAAAATGAAAACAAAGAAGTGATTTTGCCAAAGGAGTGAGCTGTGTGCACCAATCCCTGGAGGGAGGGAGAAGGGGTCCCCCCTCTGCTGTCCCCAGCAACTCCGGCAACCCAGAGCTCCGATTACATTTCGCAGATAAGGAAGCTGCCGCTCCAGGCAGGAGAGTTCAGAGACCCAGCTCCGGTCATCAGCGAGTTCCAGAGCTCGGGTTGCCCAAGAGTGGGTCTGCCTGGTGTCCCAGGAGCAGAGGGCTGGCACCAGCGGGCTGGGCCCCACACTCATAGCCTTCCCACTGCCCAGCTCAAGGTCCTCTCCAGCCTGCGCCTGCAGCTCCCGCTGCCTGCTGAGTGCGCAGGGCAAAGGAAGCAGGGGGTGGAGCCCCTCAGTTTCTGCTCCTTCCAGAACCCCAGTTCCCTGAGGTGGCTGCCAGAATAGCCTCCAATCTCTGTGGCTCAGAGCAGGCAATTGGAAAGTGGGGTCCCCCATGCTGCTTCACACTAATGGCTCTGTAGTGAAGCTAGGGACCCCCTAATTATGTCGCGGGGCTTATGAACCCCGCCTAGACTTTGTTCGGGTTCTTGCCATCACACGAGCGAGGAGGCCACTGGGAGGAGCCAGCATAGCGGCTCAGCAAGCCCATCCTTCACCTACAGTGCTCACATTCCCTATGGGCCCAGTTCAAGTCTCAGCTGGCTCAGTTTCGATCTAGCTCCCTGTTAATGCAACTTGGAAAGCAGTGGAGGATGGCCCAAATGTTTGGGCTGCCACACCCACATGGGAGACCCAGAAGAAGCTCCTGGTTCCTGGCTTTGGACGGGCCCAGCTCTAGCTATTGCAGCTACTTGGGGAGTAAATCAGAAAGTGGAAGATCTCTCTCTCTCTGTCTAACTCTACCTTTCAATAAATAAATTTAAAAGGACACCACCAGGAGGCGTGGTCAGAGGGGAGGAGGAGAGCTAACACTGAGCCTGCCTGCAGGGAGAAGTGCCCAGGAGGGAGCCCTCTGACAGTGGGGGAGAAGGCACCGTCCACAGCCTGTCTGTAGACCCGGAGGAAGCGGTCAAGCGGTCGAGTGACACTGCAGGGCACCTGCCAGTATCCAGGATGGTGCTGTGGCAACAGGGGCCTGATGTGACAGGCGGGAGGAGCCTGCCAGCCTGCAGCCCTGCTGAGTGGCAGGGAAGAATTTGGGCATTGTGTGGTGTCTGTGGCCTGGGTGCAGGTGTCCTCGGTTTCCGGCCCCGCCCTGACCACCTGCCTGGCCACACAGTCCCCAGCCCAAGCAGGGGGCAGCAAGAACTCCTTCTTTAAAAGCTGCTTCCTAGACTGTGGCAACCACCCACTCCCATCTCTGCAATGCAAAAGGAACCACACATACACCCATAGGACAGGACCCACCTGTTCCAATCAAGCTTTATTTATTTATTTATTTACTTAAAGATTTATTCATTTTATTACAGCCAGATATACAGAGAGGAGGAGAGACAGAGAGGAAGATCCTCCATCCAATGTTTCACTCCCCAAGTGAGCCGCAACGGGCCGATGCGCGCCGATCCGAAGCCGGGAACCAGGAACGTCTTCCGGGTCTCCCACGTGGGTACAGTGTCCCAATGCATTGGGCCGTCCTCGACCGCCTTCCCAGGCCACAAGCAGGGAGCTGGATGGGAAGTGGAGCTGCCGGGATTAGAACCGGCGCCCACATGGGATCCCGGGGCTTTCAAGGCGAGGACCCCAGCCGCTAGGCCACGCCGCAGGGCCCCAAGCTTTATTTATAAAGACAGGCAGAGGGCTGGAGGCCCTGCTCTCCATGGGACGAGGAGACCAGGACAGTGCAAGCTCTGGGTCTCCCTTCCACCCATGTCCCATTGGCGCCGTCCTACTGCGAGGCAGGCTGGGGAATGTAGTCAGGACAGGTGGATAAGGCTGTCATTAGTCACCTGCTCCCTCCTCCTGCCACTGGTCCAGACAGCAGCCACTGCAGGCAGGAGCCTGCCTTCCCCACTCCCCACTCTTTGGAACCTTGCCTGTCCCAGCCTTGTCCCCAACCTTTTCCACCATGCACCTGTTGCGGACCAAGAACAAAGAGAGAAAGCATCGCATGACTGGGTGTCCCTAAGCTCTCCCTCCAGGCCCCTCCTGGGGGCCTCCTGTGCTCGTGGCCCCAGACAAGGGGCTCCCTGCAAAGACCCTGCCCTGCTCGAGTGGTTGAGTCCAGAGGTGGAAGGAAGGAGCACTTGTGTTGCGCACTCACCAGGGCCTGAGAGTTGCATGTTACACAGTGTCATTGTAGCACTAGCTAACTACCGCGGTCCTGCTCTCGCCATTTTGGAGATGGAAAGACTGAGACTTGGCTAATGTGTTCCAGGCCTTGCAGCAGAGCCTGGACCTGCCTGGTGTCTCTCTAAGCCCTGGACACACACATCCCCACCCCTAACAGGGGCCAAGCTTTGCCCAAAGATTTGACAGCCACTCCACCTGCCGGCGCTCTGGTGGTGTCTGGCCGTGTAGCAGGTGCAGTGTGTCTGCTCGGTGTGTGAAAGGAGATCAGGGGTGGGGGGAGTGGAGGGAGCCAGCAGCCAGCACCCCCCAGCCGTGGGAGCCTGGAAGCACGGCAGACACGGGGGACATGTTCCCACGCAGCTTGTACTTTGTTGTCTGGCAGGCCCAGGGGAGACAGGGGCAGAATCAAAGGATGAGACTCTTGAAACATCAAGGGGCTTTTGGATGTGATGACAGCTCCTTTGGGAAACACAGGGAGAGGAGGCAGGGTACGGCTCAGCAGGGGATCTCAGAGCAGGGGGTGCTGCCTCTCCGCACAGGCCAAGATGAGACCAAGGAACTGCCCAGGGGGATGGCCCGGGGGACAGCGGCAGAGACAGGCTTCAGTAGATTCTTCTCAAAGCGTCTTGCCTGTCCCAGCCTTGTCCCCAACCTTGAGGCTACGAACACTTCCCTGCAGCCCCCGGCTCCACCCGGCATGATTCCCGGGGACTGCAGGGAGGAAACAAGGTTTTCTCATTCGATGGAGTTTTGCACAAACACGTGCATGTACAGGAACAAATGGATACATATGTGTGAGCACACATGCGTACATGTACAAACACACTTGAGCACACAGTTCCAAGGGAGCATTCATTTACACTTAATTTGTTTTCCCTACAAGAGGCGAAGCCACCACCCAGCTAGAGGCGTGGAAGACACACTGACCCCAGAGGATCCCACAACCCTGGACCCTCCACGCCCCACGCGTCCCTTCCGGAGTGCAGGCCAATTCCAGAATGTGTCGGGTCTCTCTGAAAGTGGAGAATCTGGCGCCACCTACCGGCTGTGCCCTGAAGTCCTTTCCTGGTTCTGCAGACACTCCTAGGTGTGCTAGCCTGCTAGCCGGCATGTGCTTTATTCAGGACTCACTGTTACGCATAGTCCACGGCATCCAGTGGGTGTTTAATAAGTGCTCACAGAAATGCATGAGTCCCTAAGTGAAGGGTCAGAGGTTGTAACACTGTAAGTTAACAGTGGAGCTGGCCTGGCTGCTGGGTGCGCGTCTCAGCCACGGGCCATTGCCACAAGTCAGACAGACTAGCGTCCGGAGCAGGACTAGGCCCACCCCCACCCCCGCTCTCCTGCATGTAGGACTAGGGTCAGATACTCCTTGGCTCACCCCTCGGCTCTCCTGCGTGTTTGGCTTTGGACGAGTGGCTCAGACCCTCCGTGCCCCCTCACCTATGATGTGACAGCAGGACCTGTTCAGCAGAGTCATTACGTGTCTTTGGTGATGTGAAACATGGAGCGTGGCCACCTGTGGTAGGTAGTGCCCGTTCATGGGTGTTGGGGGAGGCGGTGTTGTTGCCACCGCTGCTGCTGTTAATAGTCCGCGTTCAGATTCGGCCCAACTGGGAGGAGCTGACAGAGAGCGAGAGCCAGGTCCCATGAGGGCTAATGGCAGGGTGGGAAGAAAAAGAAAGGTGCTGGGTGATATTGGAGAAGTGCCACTTGCTGTCCTTGGCTCCAGAGGAGGGCAGAGGGACTGAGGTGGCATGTGCTTCCTGGAGTAGGAGGCCCAGGACCAAACCTTGAAGGATGGAAGGGAGGACGGAGCGTGAGAAGGAACAGAGCATGCAGGGACAGCCAAAGCTGCAGGACCAGCTGCGGGAGTGCGAGCACACATCACCGAGGTGGTCTGACTTTGACCATGAGGACGCATTGGGGGTGCTTGCTCAGGAGAACCTACAATCAAGGGGAAACCCTCACACCCCCACTCTGCTGCTCCATTCCCTACAGGGCTGGGAATTCCTGAAGGACAGGCCTCCGCTGGGCCCAGGCAGCATGAATGCTGGTTCAGCACCACGGACAGCACCCAGGGCGCTGGACCTCTCTCCCAACCCTGGGGATTTCTGGGTCCCCAAGGAGCTGGTGGTGACTCTGCTGCACCCCCGTTGGCAACCCCATCTTGCTTCTCAGTCTTCCAAGAGGTGAGCTGATGTGCCCTGCCCTCTTCATTCCACAAATGTGTGTTGAGTCTGTGCTACGTCCCTCCGCAGAGGTGGACCACAGGGGTCTCCCCGACACCTCTGGTGGGTCTCCTGGGTGTCACCTGCCTTCATGAACTGAACTGTAAAGACACCCGGGGTCCAGCCCGGGGACTGTGGGACACAGCTTCCCAAGTGACCCCCACTTCCCCCGCCTCTCTCATTCCAGACTGTAGCCATTTCCTGATGACCCAGCTTGGAAGGGGATACCATGGCTGAGCGAGTACATGCAGAGGGGAGGGGATACTCTTGCTGTGACGGGGGCAGGGTCGTGCCCTAGGTCTTGCAGACAGCACAGGCAAACTGGTTTTCTCACACAGAGCCCCTGTGTCTGCCCTCGGTGCATGTCGGCGCTCGGTAGAACGGAATTTTCTGTGTTGGCAATGACTCCAGTCTCTGCTCACATGGTCTCACGCCCGCAGCTCCAGCCCCCTCGGCCCTTTTCAGCCCTCACCTCCACTCTCCGGCTGTCCAGCCAGGGGCTAAATCAGGAAAATGGGTAGATTTGAAACTATGGGAGTAAGTGGCATGTGTAAGCATGTGGGCATGACTTCAGCCATTAGTTGCTTTCCTGGCAACTAGGGGTCCCCCCGCACCCTCACCTGCCTTGAGCCCTCACCTTCAGTTTCAGATCCACATAGCTGGGTAGACACACAGGACAAGGCTCAGGAAGCGAGAACCCTGGGCTTCGATGTGGACATGCCAGAACCTTCCACGAGGGCCTTGTCTGGCGGGCTGCACTCTTCCCAGCTGCCGAGGGGTTGCTCCCGGCTCTGACTGTCAAGGACCAGTCTCCTGGCAGCTCTCTGACTGGCACTGAAGGAGGCAGTCCCAAGCAGAGTGGCCACAAGGGAGCGGCTCTGAGGTGGGGGATGAATGGCCCACCCAGAACTGTGTCCACCTTGTTCCCAGAAGATGACCTCGTGTGCAACAGAGTCCTTCGCAAGGGAGAAGCTTCATGACATCATCCCAGGTGGGCGTGGTCTTGAGTCCCGTGATAGCACAAAGGAGGAACGGGCATTTGGCACGGTGGTTTAGAAGCTGCTGGTTGTGCCCATCCCATATCGAAGTGCCTGGGTTACAGCCCTGACCCCTCAACTACCCAGCCAGCTTTCAGCTCAAGTACATACCCCAGGTACTGGCGTCCCTGCCACCCACAGCAAGAACTCAGATTGCAAAGGAGGACACACAGACACCTTGAGAGGACAAAGGCTAGGGTGACGCCAAGGTCACTGAGGCCCGCAGACACTGCCTGGAGTCTGCAGGGGGTCTGGAACCCACTTGCTCCAGGCCCACAAAGGGGCCCAGCCCTGTCGGCACCTTGAGTGTGGACTTCCGTCATCCAGCGCAGACAGAATCCTCTGTTGCTCTGAGTTACCCAGTGGCGACCCCCGGAAACAGGTGCACTGGAAGAGGTGTCAAGCCACACATCCGAGACTCCAAGGGCAGCAGAGAGCACCGTGGCAGGGGGTCAGCAGTGCAGAGGTCCTGGGGTGGGAAGGAGGAGCTGAACAAAGTGGACCGGCCCCAACTGCTGGTGCCTGGGGGGCAGGGCCGAGAAGCACCTGCCCCGCCCCACAGGAGCCTCACTTCCTGCTGAGAGGGTGCCACTCCAAGCAGGGAGTCCCAGCCCAACGGGAACCCAGAACCCCCACCTGGTGTCTGGGGATGCAGTGATTGATGGATCTCGTATTTGGGATGTATGCTTGGCCCTGAATGAGTCTAGTTGAGGTGCTCACCATGTCCCGGGGAGGCTGGATTACACTCCCTGTCCCACCGTTCTTCCTGGTCCTCTGTTACAGTCTCCGTTCCCACCCGACTCCTGTCACACACCTAACCTGCTTCAGATTCCTGGCCCCCATCCCCCACTCAGTGTGTTAACAAGCGACTGACTTTCCCTCGGTCCTCCTCGGAATGAATTAAAACGGCGTTGCTAGGGTGCCCGTCCACTGTGCCCAAGGGATCCCAAGTCTCCGTTGACTTTATTAGCGCCAGAGCCTTGAGTCACGAGCCAGCTGCTTTCTTGTCCCACCCCCCTCCCTCCCCCTCCACCACCACAGAGGGGGCCTCATTAGCTGGGAGATAGGAACCACTTAGCCGGTCCATTAATGCACTGCGTTTCATCTCTGCCTTTCTTTCGGCTCTGCCCTTTCCCCCGTCCCTCCCTGCCTCTCACTCATTAGCCAGAGGTGCTTCGCACACAGAGCCACTCACTCCCTTACGCACCTTCTCCCACTGCCCACTTCCCTCCTGTGCCCTCCCACCCCCATTCCCGGGGGCAGCCTCAGTGTCTGAGGACTTGGTCTTGGACCAGCACCTGCTCCTCCAGTGATCTCAGAACACACCCCAGACAAGAGCCTCCCTATTGCATCAGGGCCGCGTGCTCGACAGGGAGCTTGCAAAGTGGGCACTGCCAGCTACGGCCACCGCATGTCCTCTTGGGCCACTCCCCTCTGCTGTCCCCATTCCTGCTTCCAGCAAATCTGGCCCAGGACACACCTGCTTGCTGTCGGCTCCGGGAGACTGTGCACTTGGCTACATCCATGGGGTCCCCAGGCCTCCTGCTCCCAAGAGGTGTTCTCTCTCAGGGTCCCCTGGACTGTACAGTGGCCCAGCAGGTGTGGCCTGAGCCAGCAACTCTACTTCACTCTTGGTGTGTTTGGGGGGGGTGGAGGGGCCCTCAGCACCCATCCCAGGGCTACCAACCTGCCCCCTCTCTGTCCATTCCCTCTTGTTCATCCTCTAAAGAGGCTGCAGTGCCATGGACAGCATGTCACGGACCCTGGATTGAGGAGAAGGGGTTCTGGTCACACGGCTAGCAGCATCCAGAAGGCTGTCTCAGGATGGCTAATGTTCTGGGAACAGGTGGACAGAGCTGGAAGCTGGAGGAGGCCAGCAGGAGCTCCAGGCCCTGGGCTGGGCCTCCAACTGGATTGAACTGAGTCCTGTATATTGGATGTTTTCCATATGCCAAATTCTTTGCTCGTTGCAGGGGCCAAACGATTCTTTTTCTGCTTTTATTAAAGACTGATTTGTTTGAAAGAGAGAGAGAGCTTCTACCCACTGGTTCACCTCCTAGTTGGGACTATACCAGGCCAAATCCAGGAGCCAGGAGCTCCTTCCAGAATCCTCAGGTGGGTGCAAGGGCCCAAGCACTTAGGCCATCCTCTGCTGCTTTTCTCAAACTGTCAGCTTCTGGGCTGCCTGGGCCAGGCCAGGAAGTTTCCAGATAAGAAGCATGGGTGTGCCAGGCTCAGCATCAGGGCCTGAGCTCTCTGTCAGTAGCTGCAGGCACCAGGTGCTGCACAGTGCTAGAGTCCAGGAGGTCCCATGTACACAGAAGCCAGGATGAAGGGAGACCCTGGGGCGGTGCCAGGCAGGCTGTGATGAACCGTGAGACCAGGAACAACCTCTGGTCTCCAGTGTGGGAAGAAGGTGGGAGACTCATGACTGTGAACCCCTCCACACCAACCCAGAGCTGCCCAAGCCAGCTGCCTGGTGAGCATCTTCCGTCCCTACAGAGGGTGCCCTCTGCAGGGAGAGAAGGGGCACTGTTGGTCAAGGGTAGGCACAACAGCGTCCTCTGCAGGGAGAGAAGGGGACTATCGGTCAAGCTTAGGTACAACAGCGCCCCCTGCAGGGACAGAAGGGGTAGTGTCAGCCAAGGGTATGCAAACAGCGCCCTCTGCAGGGATGGAAGCAGCACTGTCAGTTAAGAGTAGGCACTGCTGCTCTGCCTGCACAGCTGAGTGGAACAGAGTGGTGAGATGCAGTGGTGAGGCCCAGAGCAGCCTGGGCAAGGGGGCCTGAGACCACACACATAAGCTATACCTCAGAAGAATGCGGCCACCTGCGGAGGTGTGGAGTGGTCCTGGGCAGAGGGGAGGTCAACCCTTTGGGGCCCAGAGCTCAGCTCCCAACGTGGGCAGCAGCCTAGAACCCATCACCTCCCCAGGGGTCCTGCTCTCAGCTGGCCCCAGCACCCTGGCCACCTGGCGCTGAGGAGGGCCAGAGAGGGGTTGCCGTCTGGCATCAAGTCCCTGGACTGGCTGTCATTCCTGGTGGTGTGGCCTGGAGGGCATCACTGGAACTTCTCACAGCTCAGTTCCTCTCTGGGCAGAGGGAGGTACCAGCCTGCTCCTCCCCCAGCACCACAAAGATCCCTATCTTCTCCCTGAGCAGCATCCCTGGAGGTCTTCAAGCCCCCTCCCTCTCCAGCGCCCTCCCTCCAGACACATCTGCTCGTCTCTACCTGACGGTAGCACAGAGGAAACTAAAAACCTTAGGAGCAAAGACAGTGCCATGCAGGATCCCACTCCTAGCCCGTCAGGTTCTACCCAGTGTTATTCACACAGCAGCACAGTGGATGTTGGAGCCAGCACAATGGCTCAATTGGCTAATCCTCCACCTTGCAGCACTGGCATCCCAAATGGGCACCAGTTCATGTCCTGGCTGCTCTACTTTCTATCCAGCTCCCTGCTTGTGGCCTGGGAAAAGCCACATAGGACGGCCCAAAGCCTTGGAACCTTGTACCCACGTGGGAGACCCAGAGGAAGCTCCAGCTCAGCTTTGGATCAGCTCAGCTCCAGCCATTGCAGTTATTTGGGGAGTGAACCAGCAGATGGAAGATTTTTCTGTCTCTCCTCTCTGCAAATCTGCCTTTCCAAAAATAAATAAGTAAGTAATTGAATAAATGGCTAAATCTTATAAAGAAAGGAAGGAAGCCTATTTTTCTATCCTGGCTCCTCTCTGGTTCCAGCCTCTTGTTACTGTGCACCTGGAGGCAGCATGTGATGGCTTGACCTTGGGATCCTGGCGGGGCCCAGGTTGGCTTGCTGGTTGCTGGCTTCAACCTGACCGAGCCCTGGCTGTTGCAGATATTTGGGAAGTAAACCAGCAAGACGAGAGTTCTATTTCTCTTCTTTTCAGATTGAACATATGTTCAACATCACCACTGTCTGTGTAACCATCCAGTGTGTAGCTTCTAATTCAGTCAACCATCCCCCAGTTGGGGTAGAGACCATGGATCGATGTGTCTGGCCATGCAAACCGGTGAGTCCGACAGGCAAACATCCAGTTCCTTGGCAACGCTGCTGGTGGCAGATGCCTACGACGCCCAGAGCAGCTACAGCCGCTTAGGTGGGCTTAGATTTTAGGAATCCTTGCCAAGGTCAAGTCCAAATCTGTCCCCTCCAATCACCCATACACTGGTGTCCTTTCCACGATATGTCCACCCCGGCTTTAGCCTTCTTCTCCCCAAAATCAGCTTGCACACCCAGCTGCTCTCCAGCGCCTCCTAGAGGTTGGAGGTTTGGGGATCAACAGCCTTGGTTTTGGAGCCAACCAGACGCGAGCTCCAATCCCAGCTCATTGCTTCCTGACTCAGAGGCACTCAGCATGTCCAAACTTTTGTGTTCTCATCTGTAAAATGGGCTTGCCAGCAGCACCGGCCTGGTAGAGCTGTCACAGAGCTTGAGGGAGTCTGAGAAGCAGCTCCTATTCTGAACAGGGGTGGTTACTGCAGAGCGCAGGGGTGGGACTGACAGAGCCCGTGAACCAGCACCAAAAGAAGAGAGAGCTAAAACGCAGAGCGCAATGCTTGCATAATTTAACAGCAAGAATGCAAATGAGGAAAAATTAACGAAGGCGTGCCCTCCGCCTCCCCACCCCCTCACTCCAATTGCTGACAAATTCTCCAGAAAATATCAAAACAGCCTCCGGCTGGAACCCGCCACTGGGCTGCGCCTGATCCATAATTGATGGGAACCTTGACAAGTCCTCTTTTTGAGGAAGACAAGCTGCTAATCTACGCTTAAAGGGACAGACTTCCCTTGATCCGAGGGCTGGCAGCCACTGGAGCCTCTGCAGGCTGCAGCGGGAGGGACCTGTCCCAGCCACGGCTAGACTGGCGTTGTGAGGGAGGAAGGGGGTGGTTGTGCTTCTGCGTCAGTTGTCCGGCCAGCGTGAGCGAGACAGGAGTCAGAAATGGCATCATCTGAGGGTGATGACGCCACCCCTACAACTGCATAGTCCTGCAAGACTGGGCCCAGGCTACTGCACCCCATCTATTCCCTGAGAGTACCCTCAGTGAGCTCTGCCTGGGGGTGAGGACGGGGTAGCAGAAAGGCTGTGCCTGGGCAGAGGAGGAGTGGGTGGATACCTCTGCACCTGCCGCTCCACTAAATCTGATCTCAAATCAGTCCGTTGGCCTTGGCTGTCAGGTGCAGTGGGTGAGCTGCACCCTGGCACTCTCACAGCACTTGTTGAGGGGCTGGGTTCCAGCACCTGACTCCAACCCTATGTTAAGGTAAGCCCTGGGAGGCAGCGGGAATAAACTATTCAAATGAAACTGTGTTGCCTAGGAGCTGTTTCAAGTCTGCACAGCCCTTGCCTCCGACCCACAGGACAGTGCCCCAAGGCTGGCACCTACGAAACTGTGGGTTGTTCTTTCCCTCCAGATGGTTGGACTTGGTGGTCCGTGTGAAGGAGAAACCACGGGAAAACGAGTTTCTTAGAGGGCGTGGCTTGACAAGAGGCTGCCCACCAGGGAGCAGGGCGTGTGGCAAGAAGCTATGAGAACAGAGGCTGCAGCATCCCCTGTGTGCTGCGACAGTGGCCTCCAGGGCACTGGACAGGACGTGAACTGGACCTGCAGGCAGCCAGGCCATCAAGAAAAGCACTCAAGCGGAACAGCATCACTGAGAGACCAGAGACACCCACACTTCACTCCCCAGGCAGGGCTGAGAGGTGCGAGAGCCAGAATTGGAAACTCTGAAAGTATATAATCCTGGTCACAGACTCCATCCCTAAAGCAGGCAGCCAGGTCCTGGAAAGGAGAGAACAGGGAGGGGCACAATAGGGCGTGGTGTAGACTGTGGCGAACTGGAGATCGCAGGCGTGGTCTGGGAAGGTAGCTGCTCCAAGCCCCAGGAGCCTGCAGCGGACGGACTGGCCCATCGTGGTCAGATCTTCATGGGATTTCCCAGAGATCAATATGGACAACCAGTTCTTATTTTGTGCAAATATTTATTTATTTGCTTGAAAGAGTGAATGAGCAAGAGCGAGAGATTGCCCACATGCTGGCTCATTCCCCAAATGGCTGCAACACCCAGGGCCAGGCCCTCCGCCCAGGGCCAGGCCCTCCGCCCAGGGCCAGGCCGTCCACCCAGGGCCAGGCCGTCCGCCCAGGGCCAGGTCCTCCGCCCAGGCTTCCCATGGGACTGCAGTGAGCCGAGCACCTGGCCATCTTCTGCAGCCTGCCTAGGAGTGTTAGCAGGGAGCTGGACAGGAAGTGGAGTAACCAGTGCCCTTCCCCTCAGCTCTGTGAGCAAGTGGGGCTCTGAGGTACCAAGCATCACCCCCAGGGGTGACAGCTGCGCAGTGACAGCGCTGGGCAGAGGCCCCCAGGTAGAGGCAGGAGGAGCCCCTGGCAGGACCCCAGGATGGGACAGGGCGGGGCTGAGGGCAGGTGTCGACTCCCAGATAAAACAAAGGGTTGGCAGCAAACATAGGGTGGCCAGTTGTTCCCTCTGCCTCCTACAAGCCGGCGGGGAGGGCAGTTGGGGGCTTCAACCAGCTCAGATGTGTACCAGTGCCAAGGAGATAAAAGGCTTTGGGACAGCCACCTGCATTCCAGGGCTCCGGTCCCTCTGTCATCTTCCAAGCCTGGTGCTGGGTGTCTCCCAGGCTCTGGGAGCCCCTCACCCCTGCAGCTATGGCCACTCCTCCCGCTAGCCTAAAGGCCGCCCCCACGCTGCCTCCTCTTCTACACTGGCATGACACTGGGCCCTCAGCCCCCCACCCAGGGCCATCCACCCACCTTCATAGCTGGAACCACGTCAGCCCACACTGTTCCTCTGCCACGCCGGGCAATACGGTCACAGGTCCCAGGGCCAGGACGTGGGCAGCTTTGATGGGGGCATCTCAACTGTTCTGTCTGTGTATCTGCTCTGCCGAGAGCCTGTGGAAAGACCCAAGGAGGCGGCAAACCGCCGAAGGCTGTGTGACAACCTCAACCTTTACCAAGCAGCCCCACAGACCCCTGGGAGCAGCCAGAACCAGCCGGGCCAGAAGTACAGTCACCCTAGCATCTGAGTCCCATAATCAGCCTTTGCCCCCCACCCTGAACCTGCCCCTCCCTCGGGGCTGTTGTAATGGCTGCCCTGGGCTGGAGGCTTCCCAGTCCCAAGGGGCTTGGGGCTCAAAGGACTTCCAAAACAGGACTACAGCTGCCTTCCGGCCCCTGAGCCCTCAGCAAGCTGCTACACCATGCCAGTCATGTCTTGCAGGCACGACCCACGCACCAGGCCCTGCCTCTGGGCAGGACCCATCCTGGGCAGCTGGGGGATGTAGAGGCAGATGGTGCCCATGCCCTTGGCACACAGCTGGTGCAGCGGAAGACATGAGCAGCACACACACGATCGCACCACGGCAGGTGTAGAAAGGACACCTGGGAGAGAGACGGCCTCACATGATGGGTTTTCCAGACAGCAAGAGGCGCCGCCTGTAGGAAGTGAGGTGGGGGAGGGAGGGGAGGGACCTTCCCCTGAAGACCCCCCCTTTAACCCACTGATTGCTTCTGGGTCTAGGCCATGAGGGCCTGACTGCTTCCCTTTCGGGCTCTGTCCAGTTTGCGAAGGGCTGGGGGCTCCAGCTCTTCTCCCACCATCTGGCCATGGCTGCCACTTCTCCCAGGAAAAGGGGCAAGGCTCTTGGGGCATCAGCCCCGTTGTTCCGCCACTGTGTGGGGTACCAGGACAGGTGCCTGCCCCGTGGGCAGGGGCAGGAGGGGCTGGGGAGGGGCAGGAGCGGAGAGCACCAGCTGAAGTGGAGGCCAAGCCGCAGTGCCCTGGTCCTGGGAGCTGTCCAGCATCCTGCACAGGGCCTGGATGGAGGATGGTGGAGCCTGTGACCCTGGGCCACCCCAGCTCCTCACAGGGGGCTCCCCGCTGTGAAAGTCAGGTAGCATAGATGAGATGGGCTTGTGGGGCTGCTGGGTTCTGAGAGGGCCCTGGTGTGCCCTGGCCTCTTAGGATGTCAGCACCGTGGCCTGTTGGGGCTCAGAGTGGATGCGCCTTAAGAAGATGGGCACAGACAGCATGCCAGGCAGCCTGAGGAAGTGCGGGCTTCTCCGACATTCTCAAATGATGCCTGCAGGGGGGCTGGCACAGGCCCAGTGGCTGAGGCCCAAGGCTGCATAGCACCCCACTGGGATGTGCCATCTTGCTGCTCCATGGGGAACTGCGGGCATGCTCTGACCTTGTAGGTGGAGAGGAGCTGGGGCCGGCTGGGGACTCCCAGGGCTGGCACCTGCGTGGAGACCCACAGGGCCCCCACACTGGGCAGTGGCTCTTTCTCAAGCAGCCTTTGGGAATGCTTTACTGTTGAGTTTAACAGCCCAGGGTTCAAGTCCTGTGCTGGTTTTCTCTCTCTGCCCAGTGACCTTGGGAAACTGACATTACCTCCAAGGGCCAAGGTCTTTCCTACCTGCACAAAGGGGCACCCACTTGGCACCATCAGTAACAAGGCTGGCAGATACCGCAGGATCCGACAGAATGCCCAGCGTGTTGTAAGTGCTGAATAAGCCAACGGCAGTTCAGCAGTGTGACTCGGAGGCAGTCCAGCAGTGTGACTCGGAGGCAGTCCAGCAGTGTGACTCGGAGGCAGTCCAGCAGTGTGACTCGGAGGCAGTCCAGCAGTGTGACTCGGAGGCAGTGCAGCAGTGTGACTCGGAGGCAGTCCAGCAGTGTGACTCGGAGGCAGTCCAGCAGTGTGACTCGGAGGCAGTTCAGCAGTGTGACTCGGAGGCAGTTCAGCAGTGTGACTCGGAGGCAGTCCACGGCTACCCGCCCACTCGAGCCCTGTTCTCCAACAAGTGGAAAGGAAGGGGTTCGAATGGCCTCTGGACTCCTTCCAAGCTCAGTTTGCGACCGACACAAGATGGTCCCCCAGCCTCCCATCTGGCCACCCAGCAGACAGGAACACCCCCACCCCCTACCGCGCCGCCCCCACCCCCAGGGTAAAGACCGCATTCCAGCAAGGCAGGGGAGAAGCCCCACATTCTCTAAGACAAAGGCCATTCCCTGCCCAACCAGGTCAGAGGTTTTCTCCACTCAAGGTCAAGGACAGAGCTCAGCTTTCAGTGAGCGGAGAGCTTTCTCTGGCTTTAAGAGCTTAGGTGGAGTTTAATTAAAGAACCTCGTTACTTGTGAAAAAAAATCCCTCTGTCTGCATTGATCCTGCTTTGAAAGGTGTTTGCTCCGACCGGGTATCAGGGGAGGATGTGGGGAGCAGGAGGGGGGACGGGCAGGAAGAAGGGGGTACAGGCCGGGACGTGACAGGCGTGGGTGAGAAGCCTCACACCTGGGGTCTCTGGCCCAGTGACTGAACCCTGCCATCCCGGGGAGGTTGGCCACGTACCAGCAGGGCCCCCCAGGCTCACTGCCTCCTTCAGGCTGCCACTCTCTGGATCCTGGAGTCCAGGAAACGCAGATGGCGGCTGTGGTGACACAGCAAACCGTCTGGGCCCCAGGCGAGGAGCTTGGGGGGCTGAAGTGCTCTTGCCCGGGTCCCCTGAGGCCTCCAGTCAGCGGAATGCTGGCTCAGGGAGGCTGAGTTGGCAGTCCTGCACTCGCTATCCCCAGCTGAGCTGTGTGACCAGAGCGCTGCTCCAGCCCCAGCCCTGTGACTCCTCCCCAGGGACCCCTTCCCCACGGGTCACCAGGGCTCTCCGGAGGGCCCCAGGCTCCATAATGTAACCCCCGTGTCTAAGGGCAAGCGACTGTCTAAAACAGCGAGGGCAGTGCGGGTAAAAGGCATGCACCTGCAGGCCAGGGCAGCACTGGGGGTACTGGGGTGTCACCCGGAACCCCAGGAGCTTCAGGCAGCCCTAGAGAAGGGCTGTCCTTCCCTCTGTCCCCTCCACCAGTCACCAGTCGGCCTAAGTGAGCCTGCTGCCCAATTCTGAGTCTCCCTCCCCACCCCCAGCGGCCTGGCCAAGTTCTTGAAAGAGGGAATCTGACTGGCCTGTCTCAGGTCAAGTGCCTGCACCAACAAATCAGCTGAGGACACAGTCTGAACTTTTGGCTGAGAACCCAATCATGAAAGTGAGAAAAGTTTTCAGAGGCGGGCGCTCCTGGAGCCGTGGTGGCTGTGGCCAAGGTTGGGATGGGGTCGGGTGTGCAAGCGCCGAGTCGGGTAGGGGCAGGTGGGCCACCCTCTCAGCACCATGGAGTCACCCCACTCTATTTTTGTTCTTAAACATTATGCATTTATGTATTTATTGAAAAGGCAGAGTGACAGAGAGAGGGGATCTTCCATCCACTGATTCTCTTTCAAATCGTCACAGCTGTCCACACCGGGGCCAGAACCCGAGGGATTGCAGAGGCCCAGAGTACCACTCGGATTCCTAGGGACAGAGGGGACTGGCCAAGGATGTTTCACCTGCAGACCACCCAGGTCAGCACACCAGAGCGCTCCACATCAGCAACCTGGCAGCTGTGCCGCCACCCCCCGCCCTCTGGGACACTGTTGAGCCTTGGCCATGCAGCAGGGCTGAGTACAACCCTCGTGGGGGTGGGGGGCAGCTCCCCGGCTGCAGGCTGCGCCCGGCCTAGCGGCATGGATTGCATTCCCAGCCTGCACGCTTTTGTTTGTCACAGTTCCTGCCAGGCAGCCTGGGGTCACCTTTGAGTCTCCTGCAGCCCACCATGGGGGCTATCAGCTACAGACAAAGGCAGTGAAGAGGAAGGCAGGGCCTGGGGAGACCCCAATCGATCGGGGTCTTTCTTCCTCTGCACCAGAGTCCCAGGCCGGCTTCTGAAGGCGGCAGAGGCAGGAAGGGGCTCTGTAGGACAGAGGGGCAGACGCCATCGCCAAGGGGTGAGCCACAGCCTGGGCAGGCTCCCAGAGGCCACCA
Source organism: Ochotona princeps (assembly GCF_030435755.1). NCBI lineage: Eukaryota > Metazoa > Chordata > Mammalia > Lagomorpha > Ochotonidae > Ochotona > Ochotona princeps. Next base: position 2,522,374 of record NC_080845.1, read on the forward strand.
AAGCCAGGCCGGAGGATGGCACAGGCAAAGGCCAAGAAGATCTCTCTCTCTCTCTCCAAGTTGCTTTGCCTTTCAAATACACAAATCTTCTTAAAAAAATAAATAAAGTAAGCCAATGTCAGGATGGGGGCTTGGCGCAGTGACAAAGATCTTGCCTGGCATGGTCTGTTCGTCGTGCCAGCTCCCTGCTAATGCACACCTGGGAAGCCACAGGGGTGGCCCTCATGCTTGGGTCTCTGCCACCCTCCTGGGAGACTGGGGCTGAGCTCCAGGCTCCAGGCTTCAGCATGGTGCAGCCCAGGCCATGCTGGGCATCCAGGAGGGAACCAACACATGGGGCTTATCTCTCTCTCCCTTTCTTTTCTAAGATTTATTCGTTTTTATTGGAAAAACAGATCAGATTTACGAAAAGAAGGAGAGAAAGATCTTCCAACCGCTTGTTCGTTCCTCAAATGGCCACAACCGCCAGGGCTGACCGCATCTGAAGCCAGGAGCCAGGAGCCTCTTCCGGGTCTCCCACGCAGGTGCAGAGTCCCAAGGCTTTGGGTCGTCCTTGACTGCTTTCCCAGGACACAGGCAGGGAGCTGGATGGGAAGTGGAGCTGCCTGGATTAGAACCGGCACCAATTTGGATGTTGGTGCTTGCAAGATGAGGACGTTAGCCACTGAGCCTCTCAAATAATTAACTGCAACATTTCAGCCCTGTTTCTGGTTGTTTTTATCCTCGCACTCTGCATTCTAGCCAGCCGCTTTCCCTCTGTTTCTGGAAACATCCACGTCACCCCCCCCCCCCCCCGCCCCTCTCCTCAAGCACGCGCCATGCAGTGACCTGCTCCATACCTGGCTGTTCTTACCTGGCTTCTAGGGCACGCCCTCCAGGAAGCGGTGTGGCCCTGGCACCTGGGCTTTGTGGATCCCAGTGCTCCTCAGGGGGTCCTCTTACCACGCAGGGATGGAAGATGAAATGATCCCAGGGTTGGAGTGTTGAGGGAAGGGAAAAGTCGCGCAGGACCCCGCGGCTGCATGGCCCATTGAGAACAGGGGCTCCACTCCCAGCTCGCCCGCTTCCTCCTCCGGGCCTGCTGGGCTCCTCTTTGATAAAAAATGCATGCTACAGATGACTTTTCAGAGAATTAACTGTGATGTTCAAGTACCTAGCAGAGGGTCTGGCACGGAACAGGTGATCAATTTTTAAAAAGCAACAAATGTTAATTTTTAAAAAGAAACTATAAATCAAAAACATGCTTTACATTTTCTTCCTGGTCTCTCTTTTTTTCGGTCAATCCTCCACGTGCAGTTTATAGTTCCTTCCCTGTGACATGATGCTCAGAATCATGTTTTCGATTTATAATCATCAGCGTCCTTCTTCTCCCCGTGCCTGAACCTGGAGACAGATATCTTCAAGTTTGGAGCTAAAGAATACAATCAACAAAATGAATTTTTTAAATTGAGGGGGAAAAAAATCTAACTTTGGTGACTGGTTTGGATGGTGTGGGTTAACAAGAAGATTCTTTGGCCTTCTAGGCGCTGTGGGAGCTGAGGACTGCATCCCTCCCCCCAACCTCAGGGCCAGGGGTTCCCCAACAGGAAAAGGGGGGCACTTGTAGCAATCACGCTGGGGCTAGAGCCATAAGCCAGGCCCCTGCCCCCTGGAAACTCCTGGACTCAACAGTTTCGTTCATTCTGCTCCTGGCCCCGTTTGTACCTTCTGAGAGACTCTGAGAAACAGGTATTGTGAATGCCACTCCTCCTTCTGGCCACCACAGGCAGAGCCTCGGCAACCATGGGAACACTCATGGTCATGGCATTCGTGGTACCTGAATGAGCTGCCTTGATCCCTGGCATTTGGGATGCCCTGAGGTAGCCCCTACCGCCTTTTCTTCCTTGTCATTTAACCCGGGAAACAAGAGGACCAAAGATTAACTCTCCACTACACATTTCTGGCTCCAACCTTACCCCCTCACCCCCCGCCATGCAAGGCCAAGCCGAGCACCCCTGGGCGATGTTCCTGGGCCAGCCTCCTCTCTGAGCTCCCCTGGGCTACCCCCTCCCTGTGACTGCTGGAAGCCTCCAGCCTCCCCCCACCACGTAGTCCTCTTCCTTCATTGCTCACAACCGTACCTGATGCATGACAAATCTGACTGCTTGCTTTTCTGACAACTTGAAGGGCATGTAGCAAACCCACATGGATCTCAAATCCCTTGTGCAGGACAGTAGGACTTGACTCCACACACAGCCAGGGGCCCTCACCCCTGTCCAGCACCTGCTGGGCGCTGAGTCACGGCCCTCAGAATGTGGCAATATTTCAAGACAGGATCTTAGCAGAAGGGATTAAGTGAAACAAGCCGGGCTGTTGGGATGGCACCAGTCCCACCCGACCTGTGTCACGAGCAGAGGGAAGGCAGAGTGAGGCTGTGGGGTGGAGGCAGCAGCTGCAGCCCCCAGTGAGGCCTGAAGCCACCGCTTTGCCCTCTCTCTCTCAGCCCTCGGAGGGAACCAGCCAACATCTCTGTCTCCTGGAACTGCGGGAAAATCCATTCCCGTGGGAGACAGAACCAGCCATGGAGCAGCCGCTGTCACTCCCAGCGTGGGCTCAGGTAGGAGGCCCTGACATGCCCCAGACCTGCTTGTCCTGGGTCTGGCTTCTCGCACCCGAGGCCTAAGTGTCACTGAGAGCATTTGTTGTTAATTTCTTTTCCTCACCAGGTGCTGTTCCAGCCATTGCCAAGTCACAGCAGTGGCAGGGCTGTTTGTGTTTCATTTGCAGAAGCTAAAAGCCAGACAAGCAGCTCATGCTGCAAGGAGGCGATCCCTCGGACAGGGCCTTCGCTTACAGCCGCAGCCCCAGGGTGCAGGAGCTGAGCAGCTGGAGGGTCCTGAGCACAGAGGGGAGGAGCACCCGGGAGCAGAGGTGTTACCTGGCTTGTTTTTGATTTTGCGGACAGAGCGTTGGCTGCTCCCCTTCTGATCCTGCTCCCTGCTAATGTGCCTGGGAAAGCAGCGAAAGATAACTCAAATGCTTGAGCCCCTGCACCTACGTGGCATATGTGGCTTTGGCCTAGCCCAGTGCAGGTCATCACAGCCATTTGGGAGAAGCACAACTAATACCCAGGCCATGCTCCCTGAGCACATGCAGTGCTGGAAACCCCACAGCCCGCCACCTCCTCACCCAGCAGCAGCTCAAGCCTTGTTCTCGCCCTTGCTGTCTTGACTCTGTACCGGGGCCGAGGACTGCGCTTCCAGCACGCCAGCTCCCTGACACCGGGCTCGGAACACTCCCAGGTCCTGGACTGATTGATTACCCACCGGCTGAGGCTGATGGATCATCTCATTGGTATGCCGAGGAAGGACAGACTCAGTGGCGAAGGTGCTGGATCTGTCCTGGCTGGGGACAAAGTTCTGCGACATGCTCTCCTCCAGGCTGGACTGCCGCTCAGCCTGGGAGGGAGTTTATCTCAGGCCACACTGCCTCTGTCCACACTGCGTTGTTCCCCAACAGCGTAGCAACCACTGAACGTGCTCTCAGATACAGGGTGGTCAGCATCGCCCCTTCCTAAGACGCCTTGGAAACCGCTCAGAGCCAAGGACTGAATTAAGAGCAAATGGATTCATCGCTGCATTCAAAAGCTGCAGGCTGGAAAGTGCTGGAAAAGGGCGCCTTTATTCCAGAGCGTCTCTCTCGCCACGCACAATCTCTCTCTCTCTCTGCTTGCTAGGACTCGTTAATGACAAATTCGCTTCCTCCTGGCCCCCGGTGACCTGTCCCCGGGACACAGGACGCCCCATGGCCTTCCAGAGACTGCTGTCTTTGTCTGCAAGGCCGGTGGTCATGTGGGAAGCCCCGGAGGGAGCGATCAGGGCGCAGCCTTAAAGACACTGCACCGTGAGGTCAGCCAGAACAGGTGCCCCTGGGAAAAGAGGCCGTGAACTCAGGAGCACCAAGCTGGAGCTGGGGGCTGGCAAGTTCCTGAAATCTGAGAAAGAGATGACACAAAAAAAGAAGAGGAACCAAGCACCCAGTAGGCAAAAGGCAAATGGAATGCACCACCTAAAAATATAAACAGGTTCACAAAACGTTTTTTCATAAAATATGTAGGACGGGGAGGGGCCTTGGGAACTATCTGGTCTGGTGGTTTTCAATGCTTGCTGTTGCTAATTTTAGCAATATGACAGTGTACCAAGATAAACTTGCTCAGGCTAAGCAGCTCCCCTGCCCCCCCCCATAGCCCTGTCTACTCCCAAGCCCCCCGGGGTCCCTCCATGGGGCAGGGAACAATACCGACTTCCTTCTGCCCCTGACGGCCACACGAGGATGCACCCCAAAGTTCCCAGGGATACAAGGCCCAGGCCCCCTCTGGGAGGCTGGATTCCAGTCCCACCTCCCCTCTGAGAAGGCACACCTTGGGGTGCAGGGTGCTAAGCTACCACTTGGGGCATTCCTACGCCATCTCAGAATGCCAGCTCCCCCACTTCCAATCCAGCTTCCTGCTGACTCAACCCAGGAGGCACAGAGAGTGGCCCATGTGCTTGAGCCCCGGCTATCTGCATGGAAGCCCCAGACGGAGTTCCTGGCTCAGCCAGGCCCAGCTTTGGGGGTGGGGGAGAGGAGCATTTGAGGAGAGAAACTATGGAAAACCTCTGTCTCTCTCTCTCAAAAAAATTGAAGTTCTTGGAAAGCAGAATTGAGAGATAAGTTTATTTGGTGTAAAATGTTTTGGAATCCACACGTAGCTTTTCCATATAACACTTTCATGAACTTTTAAAATAGGGTGATTTAGTTATTTATTTCAAAAGGCAGAGTTACCACGAAACAGAGAGAAACACAGAGAAACAAAATCTTCCATCTGCTGATTCACTCCCCAGATGGCTACACCGGCCAGCACTAGTCCCAGCCAAAGCCGGAAGCTTCTTCCAGGTCTGCACTTGGGTGCAGGGTCCCAGGCGTTTGGGCCATCCTCCAAGCTGTTCCAAGCACATTAAGCAGGGAGCTGGATGGGAAGTGGATTAGGCAGGACTTCAACCAGCATCCATATGGGTGCTGGTGTCATGGGTAGTGAATTTGCCTGCTGTGCCACAATACAGCCTCCTCCCTGAGCCAGGTACTTTTTGAAGACTGCTGCACAGGTAACCTGGCCCTGGGCCCCTGTGTGTTGGGAACCGTTGCCTCACCTGCCGAGGTGGCGAGCAGAATAAAGGCAGGATTAGGAGCTGCCCCTGGGGCGAAGACATCACTGAGGCTGCATTCCCCCCAACAGCTCTTCAGAGTGGTTACAGGGACTTGGACCAGAGGAGGCTGCAGGAGTGCCAGTGAGGTGTCCAGCAAAGACATACAGACACTCAACAGAATGCGGCTACCAGTGCTGTCTCGCAGGCTTTGATGGAGGGGGTGCGGGACTGCCCACTGGCCTCGCTGTAGCTTTCCCAGGGTGATGGGTGTGGTGGGGGGGGGCTTATGTCCTTCTGTGGGCCTGTGCTGCCCTCTGGTGGCTGCAGCAGCAACAGGACTGTGTCCGGCTGCCCAAGCTTGGACTGTCACCGTTGGTCCACGCCCCAAGTACACTCTAGCTTGGGGACCCAACGCTGCCCTATGATAGATGGGAGGGACGATAGGGTGACTTCCTCACCCAGAACAGGTGCTGGAAGCCCTGACAGGCTGTCCTGGATGCTGGAGTCAGGGCCTGACCAGAAACTGGAATTGTGTAGTGGCTCCGTCCAGACTCCTATAGTACTCACCTGGTGACCACAGCCAGCAGCAGCTCCATGAGGTAGGCTTACCTGGCCCCACTGACCTCCCGCCTACCAGACCCAGGGCATCTCAGGGGGCCTCACTCAGCCCCCTGGACTTCCGGTCTGCTTGCCTTAAATCCAGAAATGGTCTCCCACCTGCTCAGCTAATGCTAATAAGGCGCAGGCACGCGGAATTCTTCCTCGGCATCCTAGAGCTGCTACCACTTTTAGCCCAGGTGGTAAAATGCCTGGTTGGAAGAGAAACAAAACGGAAAGCCAGGGAGTAGCATTTACAGGTGGTGGGAGAAGTCACGCCCCCAGAGCCCACACACACAAGTCAGAGAGCACAGGTGGAGGTGGGGGGAGAGAGAACCCCTGCTTGCAGCTGGCGGTCCGGGCGCACACACTCTTACACCCCGTGGCACAGGTGCCAGGGTCTTCGTGGCTGCTTTCTTAGAACAGGTCATGCCTGGAGGCCAGCAGCCATCAGTAGCGGGAAGGACGAGATGAGAAAGTCGCAGATATACCAAACGATGGGCAGAAAGCCCAAGCAAACCTCACGGACACGACAAATGACGTCAGACCCAAACTTCCTGCAAAACAGGGTAAATATGTCCACAGTGGGAGAAGCCAGGCAGGGTCATCTCTGGTGGAACAGGGGCTCTGAGTGGGAGACAGAAGGGAGATGCAGGGAATCTGCTAGATTTTGCTTTGGCTACAGCCTTGTTGATTAAAAATCAGTCCAGCTGTATAGTTAAGATTACTCTGATTTGTTGTCTGTGTGTTGATCCTTAAACACAATCTGGAGCTAAGGTGCTATGGGTTATGCTGCCACTTGCTGTCCAGGCATCCCACACTGGAGCCCCGCTCCAGGTCCCAGCTTCCCAGCTGGATCCACTTCCGGTCCAGCTTCTTGCCAATGTGCATGCGAGAGCAGCGGAAGATGGCTCAGGTACCTGGGCCCCTGCAGCCACATGGGAGACCTGGCTGGAGCTCCTGGCTCCTGGCTGTAGTCTGACCACCCGACTGCTGGCCATCTGGGGGAGTGAACCAGCAGATGAAAGATTCCGCCATCTCTGCCACGCTGCCTTTCAAATAAATTAACTTTTTTTAAGCTGTGAAGTAGCTATGTGGCTTCTCCCTTACCTTCTTTTTGCTTATCCATGGTTTTTTTTTCCTTCTTTTACAATGATTGTGTTATGGCTTTTGGAATATGAAAAAAGGCAGCAGTAAAAAGCTATTTCAATTAAAGAAGGAAAAAAGCTGCGAATGCAGATTCTGATTTGTGGATTCCGTGGAAAGGCCGCACTTGGAGAACACTGCGGTTATCCGAGGGGGGAGCAAGGGTGGGGTCTGCCTCTGTCACCCCGCCTGCCCAGCAACTAACAGCCTTCTTATCAATGCGATTGCAGGCAGCGAGCCCATCTTCATCACACTGAGCGCTCAACTCTGTGCGCCACAGGTTTTGCACCCAGTTAGAGACAGGTGCTGCGATCAGTCGCGGTTGGAAGATGAGGCGTGGGAAGCAAGCCACCGGGCACCCTGCAAGACCAGCAGGTGCGTGTCTCAGAGGTGCCAGCGGGGAGGGGGACTCCACCCCTTCTTGACAGTAGGGGGTCCCGCACCTCTCCTTTTTCCCTTTGATCTTTCAGGTTCTTTTATTACCAGCTGTCTCCTCTCCAGGAAGTCTTAGAGAAAAGTTTCCAGAAGGTTCCCAGGGAGTTAGAAAGCCAAACTGGACTGGCTAATGTCAGACTGGGCACTGGGCAGACAGCAAAGACACGCGTCCTCACCCCTTCTGACTCCCAGGACTGGGTGCAGTGGGGAGACACTGAATTGCTTACTGGCTGTGCCCTTTGCCAATTTTCCAAGTGCAGACTACCAAGAAGGGTCGCCTCAAGTTAGACCCGAGCCTAGACTTCAGGGAAGAATGCAAATGGAAGCCATCTTCCTGGAGGACCAGTTGGTAGCATTCTTGACACTGCGCCCTGTGCGTTTTATCACCCACACAGATCACCTGCAAGCAGCAAGATGGGGAGCAACCACAACATCTAACAAGGTAAAATCCACCCCATCAGGCCTGGCACAGCCCGGGGTGGAAAGCAGCACCGGCTTTGAAAGTCAGCATCGGGGTGCCCGTTCACCCAAGTGGCCAGGACCTCTGCCTCCCACGGGGCGTGCCTAAGGGCAGTGCCCTGCTCCAGCTGTTCACCTGACTCTCTTGATGCCCACCCTGGAAGGCAGCAGTTGGTGGCCCAGCCTCACAGGTGAGCAGCTCTCAGCGTTGACCCCAGGCCCAGGCGCTGTGGGTACTTGGGGATGAACCTGGGGTACAGAATTCTTTCTGTAAATGTGTCTGTCTCTCAGATAAGCGAGAAAACAAAACCCAGACCCAGAAACTGACGTCACTGGTTTCAAAATTGTGCTTACAAAATTGTATCATAGTATCAAGCAGCACATAGCTCCCGGGAGCCAGTGCCGTGGGACAGTGTGTTGGGGACAGTGTGTTGAGCTGTTGTCTACAGTGTCAGTAGCCCTCCTAAGTGCTGGTTTGGGTCCCATCTGCTCCACTTCCAATTCAACTCACTGCTAGTGTGTCTGGGGAAAGAAAAGCAGAAGACGGCTCAGGTGCTTGGGCCCCTGCACCCACGGGGGAGACCCAGACGGAGCGCCTGGTTCCTGGCTTTGGCCTGGCGCAGTCTTGCCTGATGCAGTCACTTGGGGAGTAAGCCAGCAGGTGGAAGCTATGTTTCTTGCCCTCTCTGTGTAACTCTGCCTTTCAGTCAATAAATCAGCCCCATCTCCTCTCTGTTGGGCAGGTGGCCCTGGAAGCAGCTCTCATCCTGTTGCCCTGACCTGAGAGCTCCCTGGCCCCTCAGTTCCACAAGTCTGCCCGGGTCTGCTGGGCTGCCTTCCCCATGCAGACAGCGAGGCTGGGAAATGGGAGGGGACACCTCCTTCGTGCCCAGCCTCAGGGACCACTGTCCCTCACGGCCTGAAAGCTTCTGCTCGGTGTGGTTCGCCACTGTTGTTTGAGGCCTGGGGGATAGTCTGGGCACTGGCACTCCATTTTTGCCACATACATGAGAGAAAGTCTGCTATCTAGTGATTTACTCTCCAGATGGCCACAACAGCCAGGTCTGGGCCAAGCCAAGCCAGGAGCCCAGAACTCCATCCGGCTTTCCCACGTGGGGGCAGGAGCCCAAGCATGTGAGCTGTCCTCTGCTGCCTTTGTAGGTACGTGGAGAGGGAGCTGGATGGGAAGCAGAGCAGCCAGGATTCAAACGAGTGTTCCAATATGGGATGCTGGTGTGGGAAGTGAGTTAGTCTGTGGTACCCCATTGCACCCTATCTTGGAGGGAGAGACAGGAAAATCTTCCATCCGCTGATTTACTCCCCAAGCGGCCACAATGGCCAGAGCTGAACCAATCCAAAGCCAGGAGCCAGGAGCCAGGAGCTTCTTCCAGATCTCCCACATGGGTGCAGAGTCCCAAAGCTTTGGGCTGTCTTCAACTGCCCTCGAAGCAGGAAGCTGGATGGGAAGCAGGGCCTCCAGGACACTAGCTGGCACCCATATGGTATCCTGGTGCATGCAAGGCGAGAACTCTAGCCACTAGGCTACCGTTGAGCCCCACCTCTCCCTGCCCCCTTCTGTGCTTTTTAAAGACTGAGGGCTCGCCGTGTGTCTGGCCCTAGGATGGGCGATCACAGGTGTGGCTGTGTGCGCAACTGGAAAACTTCTGTAAGGCTGTGAGCTGTCGTGGAACAGCGGCATAACCTTCCCTTGCTTACTTGTCTTGTCTGGAGTGCTTGGTTCTTTCAGTGGTGAGCCTGCCTTTCCCAGATGTCCCTGTTCCCAGGTTTGTCAAAGGGTCTGGAATGCCAGCTGCTGTCTAGGGGGCAGAAGAGAGACACAGCGCCCAGCAGGTGCAGGCACGGTGTGCCAGTCTCTGTTTACTACGCTGTTTGCATAATCTCTCCATTCATCAAGATGAAGCACTGTCTGGGAGGAAATGAATGTAAACCTCTCACGGTGGCAGGCGTCAGCCATGGGTCCAATAACCCATCTCACCCGCACCTCATTTATTTTTCCTATTTATTATTATTATTATCATTTTATGATACAGTTCCATAGGTCCTGGGATTTTTCCTTATCCCCTTCCCAAGTTCCCTCCTCCTCCCTTTCAAAGAGTTCCCCTATATCATTACTATAGTATAGTTCTTCTTACACAGTCATATGTCCATCATTGCGGGCATGGACAATGGCAGAGAGTCCAGCATCCTATTGGCAAGATATAGTTAACTGGGCCCTGTGGCGTGGCCTAGCGGCTAAAGTCCTCGCCTTCAACGCCCCGGGATCACATATGGGCGCCGGTTCTAATCCCGGCAGCTCTACTTCCCATCCAGCTCCCTGCTTGTGGCCTGGGAAAGCAGTTGAGGACGGCCCAATGCATTGGGACACTGCACCCGCATGGGAGACCCGGAAGAGGTTCCTGGTTCCCGGCTTCGGATCAGCGCGCATCGGCCCGTTGCGCTCACTTGGGGAGTGAATCATCGGACGGAAGATCTTCCTCTCTGTCTCTCCTCCTCTCTGTATATCTGACTTTGTAATAAAAATAAATCTTTTTAAAAAAAAAGATATAGTTAACAGTTTCATTGGGAGTCCATCTTTGATCTGGAAGTAGAGATGCATACTGCATTGTATCCTCACATCTGGATATGACAGTCACCATCACACAGTTACTATACATCCCCTTAAATGAAAAGCCACAAAACAAAATCAACAGAAAGAAAATAATTTAAAAATGCCATGAAGCTAAATAACATGGTACTAAATGACTAATGTGTTGCTGAAGGAATGAAAAAAAAAAAACCTTCTTGAAGAAATCTCTGAGTCAGTGAAGAATTTAATGCAAAAAAAGTGTTTAGAAGAGATGAAACTACATTAAAAATCAAAATCCATGAGATACAGTTTCTGCTGATTTTTGTGGGTGAGATACGTCTTCTGTAGGCAACAAATAAGATGGATTTTATTTTTTAATTCAGTCTACTAATCTATGATGTTTGATTGATGTGTTTAACCCATCCTCATTCAGGGATAGTATGAATGGGTGGTAATTTGGTCCTGTCATTTTAGCAATGGGTTGTTCATTGATTTAATCTCCTGTTGTTATTTTACTGGGATGTTCTTCACATTTGCCTTTGATTTTGGTGGGTGCTATTCCTCTTCTCTGTCAAGAGAACATGTTTAAGTGTCATTTGTAGGGCAGGTTTGGAAGAGGCGTATTGTTTTAACTTTCCTTTACTGTGGAAGAATTTTCTTTCATTTTCAAGACAAAGGAAAGCTTTGCTGGGTACATTATCCTGGGCTGATAATTTTTTTTATTAGAATTTGGAATGTGTCCCTCCATTCTCCTCTGTCCTGAAGAGTTTCCTGTGAGAAGTCAGCTGCGAATTTAATTGCCATTCCTTTGTATGTCGATTGATTTATTTCACGTGCACTTTTAAGGATCTTGATGATCATGTGTTGGTGGTGAAGATCACTTTGAGTCAACCCTGTTGGGAGTTCTGTGCCCCTCCTGGATATTGCTTCCCAATTCTTTCTCTAGATTAGGGAAAAATTTCCCTCATTATTTCATTGAATGCCCCTTTAATCCCAGCTTCTGTTTCTGCACCTTCTGGGACTCCCATAACTCTTATATTTGGCCTTTTAATCGTGTCTTTCAATTCCTGAATACTGTTTTTGGCCTGACCCAGCTCTCTTCCAGCTTTGTGTTTGTTTCCTCCTCATGACAGGAAATATCTTTCAATTCTGAGATTCTTTCTTCTGCCTCCTTCATTCTATTTAGGAGACTCTCCACTGTACTTTTAATTTGCTCCACTGTATTCTTCAGTTCTGATAGATCAGTTTTCATTTGACTCGTTTCCAGCGTGACATATTCCTTGAATTCCTTGAATGCCTGCTTTACGTGCTTCTAGTTGCTGATAAATATAACAAGTGTTTTGAATTCTGTGTGCCCCATTTTCTTGATGTCTTCCTCAGTGAACTGTGAGGCTGGCAAAAGGTTTTGTTCCTTTGAAGGGATGTCTTCAGTAGTATTCATTGTGCTTTTGTCTCCTCTTTTGCTGTTGGCCATTGTACTTCTGGTTATCAGATTCTGCTCCTTGGAACAGGTTTCTGAGCTGTGTCACCCACAGGTCTACAGTTCGATTTTACTTATTTGCAGTCATTTGTGCCACTCCCTCCAGCGAGTTCCAGGTCTGGGTTCTTATGTTAGATTTCCACCGTGGTCTCCGTAGCCCCAGCTCCTGGCTCACCACTCTCCACCTCCTGTGATACCATGCTGAGGCTGCACCGTTGTCTGTACAACCTTTCTTCTACTTCCAGTTCGAGCAGGTCCCAGGATCAGGAAGACACCAGGTGTCCTATATAACTAGATTGTTAGTGGTGCTGATCTTGCTGGAACCTGTTGACTATTAGGTCTGAGGGCAACACAGACCTCTTTTGACCTGTATGATGCCAAAGTCTGCGTTATTTTCCCTGTGGGAGCAGTACAATGCAATGAGCTAGGGAGGTCGCTGCCAGTTCAGTGTGCATGCAGCTCACGTTGTCCCTGCATTCTTAAAGCCTTTGCCATACTGTACAAAATGGTGCCTGATATGCCACTACTGGAATTTTTGATCTGTTGGCCGGCAGGTCTGAGGGCTATGCAGACCTATCTTGGGTGGAACCTGTAGGATGCCACGTGTTGCAGTTCACTGAGTCAGAAATGAGTTCACTCCCAGCTCAGTGCATGTGCAGTCCTGTCCCATAGCCTTTGCCTCCCTTATACAAAATGATGCCCAATTTGGCTCTCAGAGGCAGACCAGGCTGTGAAACCTACCCTGTTCCTGCACTGCCAGTCTGGGACCTGCCGCTCTATCTCTGCTCCTGGTCAAATCAAACGGACCAGCAGGACAGGCAGTTCTTCGTCCGCATTCACCCCCTTCCTACCTTGTTGCTGGTGGAGTTCAGATTGCCGCCTGCTGAATGCTGCTGGGGTGTCGGTCACTGCAACACCACACCACTGTGTCCACTGCTCTCCTGTGTCTCTCAGTCTCCAGGTGCCCCCCTGCCATTGTTCTGTCTTCTATTTCCTGGAATGTGCCCTCTCTGCTTCACACCGGCTAATGTTTCTCTGTCTGTTTAAATGTGTCCTTATGCTATTCCACCATCTTGATTCTCCTCCATTAAAAAAAATTATGATGAATTACACATGACACAGAAGTTACCGTTTTAACAGTGATACCAGCGGCAGCCGCAGTGCTGTGCAGCCCTCCACCTCCCGCGCTGTGGCCAGGCGTTGGTGCCCCACTCTGCCCTCCCGGCCCTTGGTGTCTGGGGTGTTTCATTCCTGCAAAGCCCTCACGTGGGCCTTGATGCTGTGTGGCTGGCTATTTCTCTCACTTTGCACAGCATCCTTAAGAATTATTCATATTGTAGCAGCTGGTAGAATTTCCTCCATTAAAAAAAAAGATTTGTTTTTATTTGAAAGGCAAAAATCAGAGAACGAAAGAGAATCTTCCTGCAGGGGTTTACTTCCTAAATGACCACAATGGCCAGAGTTGGGCCAGTCCAAACCCTGGGGCTTCTTCTGCAACTCCCACATGGGTGCAAGGCTCTGGGCCGTCCTCTGCTGCTTTCCCAGGCCACAAGCAGGGAGCTGGATGGGAAGTGGAGTAGCCAGGATACGTACTGGCGCCCATATGGGATCCTGGCACTAGCTGGTGGAGGATTGGTCTAATGCTACCAAATCATCTCCAATTTTCTTCTTCTTTTTTTTTTTATTTTTAAAGATTTATTTATTTTTATTGCAAAGGCAGATGTACAGAAAGGAGGAGAGCCAGGGAGGAAGATCCTCCATCTGATGGTTCACTCCCCAAGTGGCCACAAGGGTTGGAGCTGAGTCAATCTGAAGCCAGGAGCCAAGAGCCTCCTCCAGGCCTCCCATGTGGATGCAGGGTCCAAAAGCTTTGGGCTGTCCTCGACTGCTTTCTCAGGCCATAGACAGGGAGTTGGATGGGAAGCGGGGCTGCCGGGATTAAAACGGGCGCACATATGGAATCCCAGTGCGTTCAAGGCGAGGACTTTAACCATTACACTATCGCACCGGGCCCTTCTCTCTTTTTTTTTCTTTTTAAGGCTGAATAATATCCTATACATGGATGAGGCTACTTGATAGAATCTGGGGCTCAGAGTGTGGCGCAAAGAGCTAAATTATCACTTAGGACGCTGGCATGCCCCTTTGGACTGTGGTGTCGAGTCTCAGCCACTCTGCTTCCGGCCCATTCCCTACTGATGTGCCTGGGAAGGCAGTGGGACATGGCCCAAGTGCTAGGTCACCAGCTACCTGCGTGGGAGACCACGTGGAGCAGCTGGACCCTATTTATTTATATTTAAAAGGCAGATTTTGCAGCAAGAGAAGGAGAGAGAGAGAGATCTTCTATCTGCTGGTTGATGCCTACCCAGGGCACTGGAGGCCCCTCCCCAACCCTTCTCGAAGCTGCTGGCGCTCAGGGCCTTGCTCATCTGGGTGGGAGGTGGGGAACGGTCTGTGTGAACTGACTGTGACACAGAGCTGCACACTCCAGAAACACCATGGGTGGGCCTGCCGGAGTGTGGCCCAGGGCCTTGGCTGTGGGGGTTCCAGCCTGTTATGGGGTGCGAGCAAGATCACGCCAGACATGTCTAAGGTCTATAAGGAGTCTTTATTAACCAAGCTTGGTGATAACAGAGCAGCTAGAAATAGCAAATCACAAGTCCATATGGCAATCCAGTCAATCGTAACCCCAAGAGAAACAAACAGTCATTACCCTCAAGTCCATCCGTTAAGCTGAAGACCGATGTCCCAGCTTCCCCAACAATATAAGTTATCCTAAGAGACGTGCAATGAATAACCTGGACACACTTCCAAAGCTGCAGACAGTCACCTTTCCCTGGCTTCTCTGCCCACATATTAGAAATTTAAAGCATCTTAACATTGCTGTCTTCACTGTCCCGCCCAAGCAGTGGACAGAGAGTGAGGAACAGACACACAGGGCCACGTTCAGGGCACACCTGTCCTCAGGAAGCCAGAGAGCAGGCAGGTGCTGGGGAGGCCAAGAGTCGGAGTGCCAGAGCGATGGAGGCACATGACTGACCAGGAGATTGAGCCCCTCCCTGTCAGGGGCCTCGATGGGCTTGTGAGGGAATGTTACACAACACTACAATACCGCCTCCTCTCGTGCCTGCCTCCTCAGATCTGCAATGAAGACCCCACGGAGCCATCAGCCATCTGCGTCCCCAGGGAACTGACAACCCCATCTGAGCGTCAGACAGGTGCCTGCCCACTGAACCCCAACAACCAGAGCTGAACTAACCCCTGGGGCCGGCAGCCTCATGCTGGCTGTTTTTGGTCATGGTCTGTCTCAATTCCTGTTGTCCAGATGGCCAAGGGTTATCAGCGAATGCCGTGAAGCAGGGGTGAGCTCTGGGGGCAGGGCCCCTTCTAAACCAGGCTCCATCAGCAGGCTCCTGGCCATCTGACAGGTTCTTGGCCCTGGGCAGTCTGGCAAGCTGCTGAACACATCACCCAGTTCAGCCTTGCCGGGGACGTTAGGAGAAGGCCTGGCAGCCCCATGGGATGTCACACAATCACATCAATAAGATGCCTTATGGGTACAAGCAAGTCATCCCAGCCTACGCAGAGCTCATGGTGCCTGGGATGGGGGTGGGGAGGGTGGACAAGAAGTAGGCACCTGTCTGGAGGCTGGCACCAAGACGAAGAGGTGTAGGACACAGCAAGGCCACCCAGAGGCCCAGATGGGCACCTGCTGCCTGGGCTTGCTCTGTGCAGCTGCTGCTCCCCCTCCCAGCGGCTGTTTCCACTCCCAGAATTCCTTGCAACTGGCCCAGTGCCAAGGCCTGGCCAGTTGACATATTCTAGCGCCTTGCCTGCAGTCACCAGCTTGGGGGTAACATGTGACTCCCATGGTGCTAATGAGAGTCCACTATGGGATCTTTCTGGAACTCTAGAGGAGAGAGTGAGAGAGAGGAACCTCATTGTTTTTTGGGGTGTTGAGCAGGTGGGGGGCAGGCTTAGGATCTACTAGCCTTCCCTTGCTGTGGTGTAGAGGAGCCATGTAAGAGATCAGTTGGCGCGGAGGAGCAATGCTCTCGGTGGCTGGGCTTGGAGCCGGATGCACCTTTGGCTTGCTGAGTTTGCCCTCTAAAAATTGCTTTTGGCACTAGCAACATCGTTGAGTCTCTGCAGTAAAATCTCTCATTGTGAGCAGTCCAGGGAGACGACACATCACAGCCCTACAGTCCAGCCTGCTCCTCTGTGCCTGGGGTTCGGGACTTGATATCCGGGTCCTTCCTAGCTTGGAAGGCTGGCCCGGCTGAGGGCAGCATAAGGGTGGGTGACGGAACTTTGGTTGCCGGAGACTTGGCGCCCAGCAGCCATTCACAGCTCAAGATGGAAATTAATCTATCTATTTTTAGTTTTGCTTTAGACCTCTTGAGGGCCAGACTGGCCAACTGGCTGTTCTGGAAACATACCTGCACTCTGTGGGCAGCTTGCCTTCAGGGGAGTGGTGACCCACCAGAGCTGGGCAGGGGAGGGACACAGGAACCTCCCGCCATGCCAGCCACTCCGTCCTGCTGCTTGCACTTGCCTCAAGTCCCGCCTCATCACCAGCCTCTTTCCTTCATTCATTGCTGGGGTGGGGGCGGGGGGAAAGGTTGGAAAACCAGCAGGGGGCTTCATTCTATCCCTCTGTGACCCATTTGGGCCGGGAACATTGAGGAGGAGGTAGGCTTCCCCCAAGTTGTGCAAAACACACCCCTTGTGTTACTCAAATGTGTTAATAATTAGTGCTGGCATTATGTGATTTAACTTTGATTTCTTGATCGGTGGCAAATTCTTTGGCGGGAAGAATCAATTGTGCTCACAGTACTGGGTGTGGCCCTCAGCGGTCCTTAGCTCCAGCAGCTCCCTTGAGCTTGACAGTTTTGGGGCTGGTGTCCCATATCGAACAACTGGATTGAATCTTGGCACCCAGTTCAACACTCAACAGAATGTGCCTGGGAAAGCAGAAGATGGTGGTCCAGGAACGTGGGTTCCCCACACCCATTTGGAGTTGCTGGACCCTGGCTTTGGCCTGAAATAGTCCCAGCTATTGCAGCCATTTGGGGAGTGAATCAGCAGATGGAAGATCTCTTTCTTCTTCTCTGTCTTTTTGCTTTTCAAGTAAAACAAATCCTTAAGATCTTCCGACTCCTAGTTCATTCCGCAAGTGCCCCAACAGTCAGGGCTGGTGCAGGCATGAGGAACTCCATGTAGGTCCCGCAAAGGGGTGGTCAGGACCCTAGAGCTTGAGCTATGTCATCTGTGGCCTCCTGGGGTGTATTAGCAAGCAGCTGGAAGTGGGGGTGGAACTGGCACCCTACGCCAGGCACTCCCTCACTGAAACCCTGTTCTTGGCTCTTCCTTGCTTAAATGAATTTTGATGAACTCATCACCATGCCAAAAAAAAAAAAGCCCAGAGCTGGGTCCCAGGGTCCCCACCTGGAGATTCGAGGCACAGGGTAGGGTGGCATTGCTGTGTTCGCAGTGGAACTGTGCTCAGGCCTGGAGACGGAGGCTGTGGGCTGCAGGGGGTGTGCACGTGGGGTCAGCCCCTTGGCTCCGGCTTTGAGCTCCGAGGGCTAGATTGGGGTTGTCCCCTGTTGTGAAGTCACTGAGCTGCTGCAAGGGCTGTGGGAATCACTCCCAGGCCCCGGAGTGGATGACCCAGGGAAGGAGGGTTGTGTGTCCCTGGGTGTGCATGGTGTTGGGGAGACACCAGGACAGGTTGCCAGCTGGCAAAAGATGCGGAGCCTGCTTTGTGTTGGCTTGGCAGGCTCTGGCATGCAGCCTCTGGCCCCCAGAGGAAGGGTGTGGGTGGCCAGCAAGGGCACATGTGGTTCCGAGGAGGAAGCATCCCAGACTCCGGGCAGTGCGAGGCCCTGATTGAGCCCCACGCCTTGGGGGTGTCAGCTCCGTGGGTCTGGCTGTGGAAGGCTCAGAACAGGCTCCCAGGGGAGCGGGCCCTGGCGTGGACACTCCGGGCCGGCAGGGGGCGCTGCGCGCGCGGGGCCGGCTCCGGGCCGGCAGGGGGCGCTGTGGCGGCGCGGCGGGCGCCGGCAGGGGGCGCTGTGCCCGCGGGCGGCTGGCTGGCTGGCTGGCTCGCGGGCCGGGCGGCGGCGGCGGGCGCGCAGGACGCGGCGGCGGGCGGGCTGGAGCGCGGTGGCCGAGCGCACGGGGCCGCGGCCGCGCGGAGCCCGCCATGCCGGCGCGGCGCTGAGGCGCGGCGAGCCAGGGCCGAGGCGAGCGGCCCGGCCGGGGCCCGATGAGCGGCGGCCTCGGCCTCCGGCGCAGCCCGGAAATGTCCGGCAAGCTCGAGAAAGCAGGTGAGGCGCGGGGCCGAGGCGGAGCCGGAGGAGCCGAGCGGGTCGGCCCAGGCCCCGGCCTCGCTGCGCGCCCGGCCCCGGCAGGGCCATCTTGAGCCGGGGCCTGGGCGCGCCGGGACGCCGAGCGGCCGGGGAGGCTCCACGCTGCCCGGGAACCTGGCGGTGGTGCTGGGGAGACGGCCCCAAAGCAAGCCCGGGGCTCCGGGGCCGGGCTGGATGGGAGGCGGGCGGTCCGCGAGCCCTGAAAAGGCGTCCTGGCTCGGGAGTCTCGGGTTGCACAAGTGGAAGCCCGGGCCGGAGATGTCGGGGTGCAGCCGGACCTCCCCCCTCTCCCGGCCCCGGGCTCGGGGTGCGATCCCTGCCGCGGCTCTTTGTGCGCCTCTGCGTTACCTGGGTGTTGCCCGCCCTGGGAATCGGGCCCCGGGCATAATGGAGCGGCGACACCTTGCAGGGTTGCCCCCCTCTCCGCCCCGCACCCTTGGAGCCCGAGGTGCCGGGTGGGTGCCTGCTCAGCTTGGCAGCCGGAGCTTGCTTGCGGGAGCCAGACTGGGAGGCGGCTGCGGAGCGGGGCGGGTGGGTCGATGGCGTTGATTTTTGGAAGCGGCTGCGGTGGCCCGGGCTGACCCGGCTCGGGCGGCTCTGCAGTGCACCCGGAAGGCAGCGTCGCTGGAGGCTTTGCCGTGTGTGTGTGTGTGTGTGTGTGTGTGTGTGTGTGTGTGTGTGTGTGCCTGCACTGTGTTGCCTGCTCCATCCTAGGGGCGCGGTGGTCCCGGTGTTTCAGGCCCAGAGGGGCTTAGGAGTTCTTGCAGCCCAGAGCCTGCTGCGTGGACCCCCTGGCTCCAGGACCTCGGGGCTGGCTTTCGGAGGGGGCTAATCCTCGGGCCTTTTCCTGGCTGCTGCCACCCCAGGGGATCCTGCACTCCAGAAATATGTGTGCACTGGGGGTGACGCTGGCGGTGAACCCGCAGGGCTGGTTGGCGCAGTAACACCACCAGCGGTTGTAAGAGTAGTGTATGTGCTATGTGCGTGTGTGTGCGCGCTAGGGCGTGTTATCAAAAGCTGGGAGATGGCAGGGAGGCAGAAGCGCAGCGCACAGCCTCTTGTGCCCCTAGCTGCTCTCCACAGCTCAAGCCTCCCACCCGGACATGGCCCTACCCCTGGCAGCATCCCCGGCCTCGGGCCCTTTGTGCGTTTCCATGCGGGAGTAGGTGTGAGCCCTCTGCCAGGAGGCTGCCTTGACCGGTGCAGACAGGAGCATGCCTGGGCTGCCAGGCTGCAAGAGTGGCCCTGCTGGGTAGACACAGGCAGAGAGGGCTCTGAGGGGGCAGTGTCTGGGTGAGGCTAGGGTGTCTTGGGTGGAGGAGACCACAGGGGACAGGATGGAGAGGAAGGGGCTGGGTGTGGCTGCTGAAGGGACCAGGGAGGGCAGGCGGGGTGGGAAGTGGCCGCAGCAGGACATTCTGAGGTTGGGAAAGCCAGTGTGGGTGCCTTGCTTGAAGTCAGGGGCATCCCAGCCAGGCCTCCTGCACCTGCTGAGGAAGTGGGGGCACTCCTGCGGCAGGGGCGCCCCTGCCTGGTGGCATCAGCTGCTGGCCACTGAACTCTCTTCCGACGGGATTTTCTATTCCGGTTTCCTTTGTCTTTCTTAGAATCTTTTATAGATTTTTAAAAAATATTCATGAATTTTCCTTTTTTTGAGATTTATTTATTTTTATTGGAAAGTCAGATATACATAGAGGAGAGACAGAGGAAGATCTTCCGTCCGATGATTCACTCCCCAAGTGGCCACAATGGCTGGAGCTGAGCCAATCCGAAGCCAGGAGCCAGAAGCTCTTCCGGGTCTCCCGCATGGGTGCAGGGTCCCAAGGCTTTGGACGGTCCTCGACTGCTTTCCCAGGCCACAGGCAGGGAGCTGGATGGGAAGTGGAGCTTCTGGGATTAGAACTGGCGCCCATATGGGATCCCGGGGTGTGCAAGGCGAGGACTTTAACCACTATGCTATCGCGCCGGGCCCAGAATCTTTTATAGATTTAGAATGCAAATGGAAGAGGCACAGAGAGACTGTCTGTTGGAAGACCCCACCCCAGGTGGCCACAGCAGGAGCAGGGAGCTTCATCTGGGTCTCCCTCCAGGCTGGCAGGAGCTCCAACGCTTGGGCCATCTTCTGCTGCTTTTCCCAGGGAGCTGGACCAGAAGTGGAACGGCTGGGACCATATGGGATGCCAGCTTCTCAGGTGGTGGCTTTATCCACACTACCACAAGGCTGGCCCTATGAGAGTTTTCCACAGACTTGTTAAGTCTGCAAAGGAGTGTTGGGGTCCAAGGAGGGCCTGGGGTGGACCACAGTGACTCCTCGTGGCGGGTGAGCGTGCCTGGGAGGCAGGGCCAGGCCCCCAGCCACCAGCTGGTGCTGGAGTTTTCTGATCCTGGAAGCTGTGGGTGCCGCTTGCACGTGTTTGTAATCGCCTCTCTGACAGGAGGTGGACTTTTCGGGGGGCTCTCTGGCTGCACAGGAAAGCTCCTTTATGCCCTCACACAGGTGCCCTAGTCCTGGTGGTTTGCCACCCCGCCTGGTGGGCGTGCCTGGCTGTGGTGGGTCCTGCCACTCAGATCAGGAGGACATTGTGGGCTGCTGGTGTCGACAGCAGCAGGCGGACAGCTCGCTGGTAGGGTTGCAGGCTACAGGCTCCGCGGGGTGAGGGTGCTCCCCGGGGAGGGGCTCCTTCCAGAACACTTCACCACCCCCCTGCCCGCCAGAGGGGCCTGCAGGGTCCCGTGGCCTCCTTGGGGACACGTGACTGTGGTGATGTTTCTGAAGTGATACGACGGAGTCTCACAGTTGGTGGAGAAGCAGGTGCAGGCTTGGGCCTGGTCTGTCGATGGATCATGTCTGAGCCCCCGCGTGTTCCTAAGGAAGAGGTGACGTGGTGGGGGTCATTCCCCACCTCTCCCACCGGCTGCCGTGGACACTGGTGTTTGAGTTGGCTGCCCCCAGGGTTGTTGGTTGTTGCTCTGGGCGGAGATGTCTGTGCCCCGTGCCGTCACTGTCTGAGCGCTGATGGAGCGGCTGTGTGGCCGGGTTCTGTGGGAGCTCAGGGGTGCTGGCCACGCGAAGGCGGCTGAGGAGACAAGAGGTCGGGCCGTGAGTGTGGGCTGGGGCGGTGAGTGTTCGCACGTACGTTCACGTGACAGGTGAGGTTGAGAGTGGTGTTGCTGGGCACAGCCAGAGGATAGGAGGGGCTTCAGTGGCCGTCAGATGGTCCCCTCCCAGGCCTTACCATCCAGCTGGGGAAGGTGACAACTTGACAACTCAGAAGAAAGCAACTTTTTTTTTTTTTTAAATTTTTAAAAATAGTTCTTTTCCCCTCCAAGCTCCCAGCAAACCACAGTCTTTCTAGAAGTTGGTCTTTCACTGAGCCCTCCGGCCAGGGTGCTAGCTCCCTGCGGCCTCTTCATGGACCTTTGCGGTTGTGGGGGCATGCTGGCACTCCCACCCAGCACTGCCCACAAGCAGAGCCCTGGGGGGAGTTCACACACAGTGAGTGGTCTTGGTCTTGTTCATGTGTGTGCGGTTCCTCTAGAATAGAAAGGAAATTGACGCTTGGGGGCCTAGTAGTAACTTCTTGTCATTTTGTATCTTAGAGTAAATAGTGTTGTTAGCTGCACCTTCACATTTTCTTTATGGCCAAAACATTCTTTTCTCTTGGCAGCTAGGGTATTCTGATCAACTTTAAACTCCAACTTAGTATGCCTCCTCCCCCCTTGGCCACCCCCTTGGGACTTATTGTGGTCAGATTGTTCTCGGTGAAGCCTGTGACCTTGGGACAAAGCCTGCCCGTTGCTCCTGCTGCCTTCTCCGACACTTGCTCGGGCACCTTGGGCTGGGCCCTGGGTACAGGGGTGGCATCCGCCTGACCCTGAGACGGCTACGGCTTCCAGGATACATTCACAGACCGCCAGTCCACCTGGTCCTCAGGGCTGGACAGGGACAGCCTCCCTGTCTGCACCTGATGGTGGCCAGGGCGCCGGCAAGTTGGGTAACTTGTACAAGATTGTAACCCCTGCACTTTGCGCCTCTGACTCCCCTGCACCCCTGTACCCCTGAGACCCTGCGCCCCTGCACCCCTGTGCCCTTGTCGGGTCTGTTCATTGGTAGCCATGTGGTCACTTTCTGTCTTCTGGTTGGCGCTTCCACGTCTTTTGGTGTCAGAGGGGAAAGCTGCTGGCTCAGTGGAGTCGCCCAGCTGAGTCCCCTGGTCACCCAGGTGCCCTGTGTGCGCCTCATGAATGCCATGCAGACATAAGGAGCTGAGACGTCATGTTGACACAGGCCTGAGCGGGTTTTTGTTTGTTTTCACCCTCAAAAATCACACACCCAACACAGCAACTGTCTGTTCCCTGGCCTCTGAGAGCAGCTGTTCGCAGAGGCCGCTTGAATGGGATTTTTTGCAGCCAGGAGACCCGATAGGGGCCTGTGAACATGAGTCACATATGAGCTCGCAGAAAAACCACTTCCCAAATTAGCCTGGACCTCAGATGGCCTCGCAGGCTGGGCTGCGTGTGCCACCTGCTGCCATAATAACATGACACATTGACAACACCGGGCCCTGCCACCGGCACAGGTGTCCTCTCACTGTCCCGCACTGGCACCCAGGGACGTAGCCCACAGGTGCTGGGTAGAGAGCTCTGTCCTGGGCGGCCGTCACCTCCAGCTCCTGGCTGTGTGGTGCTGTGTCCATGGCGACCTGGTGCTTTTTGGAGCCTTGTTTGCTGCATTGGTGCCAGGAAGGGGTGACGCTCCTGTTGCTTTATTACTTGCCTGTTTTCTAAGCAGCAGGTGCCCCCCCAACGCCGTCTCACCAGCAGTCCCCTAGGTAACTGCCAGCAGAGGCCCTGGCGGCTCGTCCTCGCCTTCCGCGGGCAGGGTGCGGCGCACTTCCTGGGGGCTCAGAGCCACCTCTGGCTTTGCGCTTCCTCTTCCTCCAAGGGTTAGTACATTCCAAGGAGAGGTCCCAGACAGGCACATGAGGGGAGGATACTGTTTATCTCATTCAGAAATCAAAGCTGCAGTTTCTTTTCAGCAAGTATGAAAAACAACAAATGGAATCTTCTGCAGTCGGTCGACTCCACGCTCCCTGTAGGAACGCTGCGGGCACTGTGCCTGGCACGCTGCGGGCACTGTGCCTGGCACGCAGGAGGTAATGGCTGTTCTAAAAGGAGTTTAGTCACCGTTCTTATGGAACTCACGTGGCTGTCCGTAGCCTCAGCCGGTTGTAAGTGGTCCGCGAGCCTTACGGGTGAACTGGTAGGAACTTGGAGACACTTGTGAGTTCTGTAGTCGGTGTTTGTAGCCCTCTGAAAACCAACGATGAGACCGAGGTTAGGTTCCTGGAGCGCTGTGCTGAGAGCTGTGGGACACGGGACTGTTGCCGCCACTGGGCCTGGCAGCAGCGCGCCTGAGCTGGCGTGTGCAGTCTGCGTGTGCGCAGTCTGCGTTCGGCCCATGCTGTTGCGCAGGAGCGAGGGACTATGGGCAACGCTCATGCTGCGTGGAGGCTTATAATTGTGCCTCACATTGACTAACCAAAGCACTTTGCCCAGCCTGGGCCCGCCAGGAATCCATGACGGAAGACCCCGTCCTGATCTTTTTTTCCCCTTCTGTTTGGCTTTTGAACGTTCTGACTGCCTTCCCTTCACTGACACCGAGCAGGGCATGCTCTGGGCACGGAGGGGTGCGTTGGCTGGGTGCGTTGGCTGTCTGCGTTCCCGGCCCCCCCTTCGGGTGTTGTCCCCTCCGAGAGCTGAGAAAATGAAGAGGCTTGTGGAGTGGGTTAGAAATTAGGCATCAGGTGGTTACAGTTCCTCTTCTCCCCCACCACTCTCCCTCAGGCTCTGGCTTAACACACACACACACACACACACACACACTCTCTCTCTCTCTCTCTCTCTCTCTCTCTCTCTCTCTCTGACCCAGGTCCTGGACTGCCACTTCCTAACCTGAAACACCTCACAGCGGCTCACCTTAGTCCCTCGGAGGCAATTGTGCCTGCCACAACCAGGGTGGGGCCAGACTGGAGCCAGGAGAGCAGAACTCCAGCTAGGCCCACCTGGGTGATGGGGCCCCAGATGCTGGACCCTCATGCCCTGCCCCCCAGGGTGCCCGCCTCACACCAGCACCCTGCTAGGGGAGCTGGCATCCCAAGTGCGCTAGGGGCCGTGTAACTTGCTGCACCACGGCCCGCCCCTGGCCAGCTCTGGATCCTAGAGGCCTTGGAGCACGGGCCAGGGCACGGTGCTTGCCAGGCTCATGCCAGGCACTCGCTTGATCACCTGTGAAAATTGAAGCTGGTGGGCCCGACAAGTTGGTGCGCAGCCAGAGCAGGAGTGCTCGAGAGCGGGGGTGGGGAGAGCTGTGACCAGAGAGAGGGCAGCTGAAGCCCCGTGGAGCGGACGGCCCCAGCTAGACGGGCAGCCCGACAGACGTGGCCCTTGCTGGGAACACTGGTGGCATTTATTTGCTGGTTGTGGGTCGTGCTGTGTGCCTGGTCTCCTTCAAGTGGCTGTGAGTAAATAGTGGATTGTGAATGAGTCGTGGAGCCGACTGCTCCTGACCCTGTTTCCAATGCTAGATACAAACGCAGTACCAGGCTGGGGCCTGTGCGTGTCACACATGTGGTCTCGCTTGACGCCTGGGCACAAGGGTCCAGTCACTGTCCCCAGTCCCCAGGGAGACAGTGCTGCTCTCTGAGGTCTGGGCTCGCCGAGATTCCTGCGGTCCCGGACCGAGCCGGGGCGAAGCTAGGACCACAGTCCCCATGCCTGCCTTGCTTCTCTTTGCTCCCATTGGTGCTGGTAACATCCTCTTTCTGCTGTGACTTGTGTTAAAAAGCGCCTCCACGTGTCCAGGGCCCAGGCCACTGCGAGGCCACCCAGGGGTGCGGGAGCTCCCCGGAGGCCGTGGTGGGGGAGGGGCACCAGGAGCCTTGCTCCAGGCTAGGTGAGCACATGCAGTCACACGTCACTTACGACTGGGGTGGAGAAAACTCATTTCAGAAATTCTGTCTTTGGTAGTTGGGAACTTGGGCGTGTTGAGGTTTCTTTTTTAAAAATGTTTTTATTTGAAAGGCAGAGTTGGAGAGAGTTATTCTACCCTTTGGCCCACTCCCTAATTGGCTGCAATGGCCCGAGCTGGGTGGATCTGAAGCCAGGAGCCAGGAGCTTGCTCTGGGTCGCCCATGTGGACGTAGGGTCCCAAGCTCTCGGACCATCCTCAGCTGCTCTCCCAGGCCATAAGCAGGGAGCTGGATAGGAAGTGGAGTAGCCAGGACTCGAACCAGGGTCCCTGTGATACTTCAGGCAGTGCTTCCTCCACCACACCGTGGACCAGCTCCTGATGTGTTGATTTTTTGTGTGTGTCTTAAGGATCATCTTATATATTTGAGGCAGGAAAGAACACAAACGAGTAAGAGCAAGCTTCCATTTATCCACTGGTTCCCTCTCAGACGCTGCCAGAGCCGGGGCTGAGCCAGCCACGCCAGGAGCCAGGGCCTTGCATCAGGCCTCCCACGTGGATGGCATGGACCCAGGGACACGAGCCATTGTGGCCAGGCTGTGCGTGAGCAGACACAGTGACACGAGGTGCCGGCGTCCCGGGTGGTCCCAAGCCAGGCACGGTGCTAGGTGTGTCTGGCTGTGCACAGGGTTGAATTCATCCTGTTCCTGTGGTGAGGGGCCTGGCCGGGTGTGCTCGTCTGGTAGCCGGGGGAAGGAGGCGGGGAGGGGGATGGTGACCGGCCACATGGCTCTTGCTGCCCTCCCACTCCGTCTCGGATGCACCACCCCTTATCATCGGGGTTCCCCTGGGGCTTTCCACACGCCCCGTGGGACTGGTACAGTAACCCCACATCTGCCTACAGATTTATGAAGCAGTTTCTGGTTTCTCAATCGTAAAAGCAGCCTAAAAAGCACATTTGCTAAGAAGACTGCATACATATTTGTTCCAGAGAAGCCTCTCGCAGATGGTGCGGAAGTGGGAAGTGGCCCTTGTGAGTTAGGGTAGTTCCACCCAGCCAGCCAGCCCCGCATCGCTGAGTGCCAAGCAGCCTGCCAGGATGGCGCGGGTGCTGGGCAGAAGCTGGCAGCCCGGCCTGGTGCCTGTGCCGCATGTCCTCAGTGGCAGGGGTGTGAGCTGGAAGTCAGGAGACCGCCTCCTGAACTCGGGCCTCACCCATGCCCTGGACCCATGGGTGCCTCTTGGAAGTCCCTGGTCCCTTCTGAACAGCGGCAGTCAGGATGAAGCAGGGACTGCCAGGGTGGGCCCAGGGTCCTCAAGTCGGGTGTGGGCTCCCAGGTGGAGGGCTGAGCAGGATCGTTGAGGGAGTGCCAAGCACGCTTTGGCAGCCTCTACATGGCAGGAATACTCAGCTCGTGTGCTTGCCAAAAACCCTTTTCTGCCTTAGAGTGACCATTTTGTGGGAAGTGTGACCATGCGGCAAGAAACGTTGAGGCCTCGCACTCCTGGAGGAAAGGAGGTCTTTGGCCACCGAGGGCTGTCCTTTGTCAGTCTGCTGCTCTCCGCCTGGGAGCAGGTCGGGTGTCAGGGGCCTTGGGATGTCCACAGGTAAGGCAGAGACCTGTGCAGAGGCCGTGTGCGGGACGAGCAGGTGCCGCTGGCCGACAGCCGCGGGACAGGCCCAGGGTGTGCAGGTGGACCAGGCAACGTCCTGATCTGGCGTCTCTTCAGTCTTCCAGAAGAACTGTGCCTGAGCTGACTGAGCCACCTGCGCATGGAGACCCACCCCGTGACATAGTGTCTGAGGCAACTTTGTCCCCAAAGACGCTGCTTTTCGGACAGTCTCTCCTTACCGGGTGCCTCTCGGGGTCAGCTCAGTCGTTGGCTCCGGGGGTAAAGCCGTCACTGTAAGCGTCACTTTGTTCAGACTGGGGTGGGCGTCTCGGCACAGAAGGTCAAGCCCCCTGGGGATGTCCATGTACTGTGTCAGAGTGACAGTGTCCTGGTACCCTGCTTCCCTCCCAGCTCTGTGCCAGTGAATCCTGCTGGACAGCAGGTGATGGTACGAGTGCTTGGGGCCCGGATGGGGCCTGACCCAGCCCTGCCTGGGCATTTGGGAAGTGGATGAGTTGGGAACTCTGTGTGTGAGAGTGTGTGTGTGTGTGTGTGTGTGTGTGCTCACGAGTGTCTGTCCTCTGTAGCTCTATCTTTCAAATAAATAAGTCAATTAAAAAAAATGCTACAAGCCGTGCAGGCAGGGTGACCTGTGGTCTCGTACCCTTCCTCTTCCGCTCTGATTACCGTTCATAGTTAAGATGAACCCAGACATGCCCGTGTGTTCGTAGCTGTCCTTAGCCCATGCTCTCCTGGGCTTCTGCCGGCCCAGCCGTGAGAGCAGGTGCGTGCAGTTCTGTTTCTCACTTCCCAGAGCAGGGAGCCCGAAGCCCAGGGAGCCCTTCTGCTTTACTTCCTCGGCAGGTCCTGGAGCTGCAGAACCACTCAGGCCGTTAGCATAGCCACCCTGGTTTGTGCCTGTGCCTCAGCTTGTAAGGAACGCCTCAGAGCGCGACTTCTGCAAGCATGCGAGCCTCAGCTTGTCGGGAACGCCTCAGAACGCGCGTCCCCAGGCTGCAGCGTGCTTTTCTGTGTGCCCTGGCCTCGCCATCGAGGATCTGAAATGGGCAGGGTGGCAGATGGGGTTTTTGTGTGCTGACACAGGAAATGGACTGGGGATGTGGCCTCCATTTTAGTCCTGTGTTACAGGGAACCCCAAGTTCCCCAGCCCCAGGTTAGCGGGCGAGACGCACCTGGCCCTGAGGAAGTCGTGTTGGCAAAGGCATCACCGGCAGGGTGAGTCACTGTGCCATCCACGCGTGGAGCTGTGGGTGATGGCCAAGGGTTGCACCTGGCACTGCCCAGGGCTGGCCCTGTGGATCGAGGACCTGGACCTGGAACAGAGGCTCCCCGGCTTCTTCGGACTGCAGGTCTGCTGGGGGTCTGATGTCCCCAGGTTCCTGCCAGCTGCGTGTGTCTGCCGCTGTGTGACAGGCGAGGACCTGCGGGCCCCCTGGGTCTTGGAGAGCCTGGCTGGAGTCCCCAGGGTCTCCAGGCCTGTTTGGCTTGGGAAGGGAAGCGACCGTGCTTTCATGGGGATTTTAGGAGGTGGTGCTTGGTGGCTGCTGGTGTCATGCTTTGTAGATGACATTCGGTCACATGACTGGGGAGGGGCGCAGATGCAGTCCCGTGAGGTGGACGTGCAGACAGCAACTCCACCACCTTGGGGGGAAACTCCTGCTCTTCCTGACAGCCGTGGAGGTGTTCCCCACCTCCACCAGCCCTCCTCTTCCAGATCATCGCAGTGAAGTAGTCAGCTGCGGGTCGGCTGCCTCTGAGAGTCACCAGGCTTTCGTCAGAGCCTGCTTCTTTTGTCGCGGAGTAGTAGTGCATTGTATAGCCATGGTAACGGTTTATCTGGATGAGAATCTGACCTTGGTTTCCTGGAAGTAGAATAACAACGACAACAACACAAAAATAGCAAATGCCAATCCTTAAAAAGGGGCAAGGGACGGAGAGGGACATTTCCTTGGAAGGATCGGTAGAAGGCCAGCAGCCACAGGAAACTGCTCCGTGTCACTGGGCCTTCATGGAGCGCCCACCCCTGGCCCATGGGCGGGGGCCTCCAGCCACACTGCAGCTGGCAGGGACTGCAGGAGGTGTGCAGGAGCCCTGGTGCCCTCACTCTTGCTGGCAGTGTGGAGCGGTGCAGCTGCTGTAGGACAGGGTGGCAGTGTCACACGCAACGTACTGAACGTAACATCCCCACCTGATCCAGCAGTGCATTTCTGGGTGTGTCGGCCAAAAAGAAGTGAAAGTGGCATGCCCGTGAACGTCGGTGCACCTGCGCTCCTAACAGTAAGATCTCAGTGCCCTGGAGTTAGAATCTGGCTGTCCCCCATGGCAGCCCTGGGCAGCAACTTGGGAGGATCCTTGAAGCAGCCAGCACAGTGGGAAATATTAACCTGCTCCTCAACCTTCAAAGGGATGAGGGGAGAGCCCTACCACCTGCTACAGGGCCCCTGAGCCCGGAGGATATTATGTCACCAAGAGCCAGTCTGTGGGATTCCCCGGGAGCCACCCCAAGGAGTCTGGCTGACCAAGGTAGAGGACGGGGCGGGGCTTGCCGGGCTGGGAGAAGAGAGCTGTGGAGTGTTCTTGCGGCGCTGGACAGAGCTGCAGTGGGCGAGGTGGGCCCGTTCTGGATGTGGGTGATTGCGGTAGCACCACAATGTCAATATGACTTCTCGCCGCTGAATGCTATGCCAAGAAATGGTTAGGGTGAGAGAATTGAAGCTATGTGCACTTGAACAGTTTTTAGCATTTCTATGGATACCAGCTATTGGTCAGCATTCTAGACAACCAAGAAACGATATCAAAGCCTTAAAGAGATGGTATGTGGCTGCTGCATTGCTAGGTAACCTGCTGATGGTAAAAATGATCTCTGCTTAATGCCCCACTTTTGAGCTGGGAGGAAGACTGGAGATGAGCCAGGAAGGCTCGCAGGACATCCTCTCCGGGCCTCTGTGGGTGCGCTGCCCCTATACAGCCTGTTGGGGCCGTAGGAAGCTGTTCAGCCAAGGTGATCCCAGAGATGGTTGTGTGACCCGGAGCTTTTCCTCGGGTGGGATCTTCCAGGGACCTCCTGAGGAGCTGCCCACGGCTGCCCGCTGCTGACCCCCAGCCCACTGCGCTTCCACCTGTGCCAAGGCTCCGCTGACGCCCATCCTGGGCCCTTACTGCCTGGTTCAGTCGAGCCTCTGGTGGGTATGGGACCCATAGTGCCCAGTGCAAGCTGGTGTGTCAGGCTCCCGCCCCACGGTTGGCACCTGATCTGATGGCACAGATGGCATTTGCTCCAGCTGCCTGTGACAGGATCCCAGGCCGTGAGCCACATTCTGGAGGGGGGAGGAGAGGAGATTGAGGCCCCTCTGGGCATGTGCTGGCTGGCAGCCCTGTTAGGTGCAGTGGTGTCTGTGTGGGAGATGGCGCACGGAGACGGCCCCAGGAGTGTCTCGGGCCCCACGTAGTATCAGTGTGTGTGATCCCAGCTATAACCAGTGAGTGTGGACTTGGGGCTTTTTTGTTTTGTTTCCTCTTTGATACTAAGACACTGACATTTCTCAAGAAATGAAAAGGAGAACCTACTAGGGTAAAGGCTAAGACAGCACCTTTATTTCAGAGTTTTAACTGCAAAAAAGAACGCGGCCACAAGTGGCTCAGGACAGGGTAGGTTCCACACGTGCCTGCTGCATGATCCTGGCTTCTGCAGTCATCACACAGCAAACTCACATCACTGGGCGGGGCGTCCCCCTCCCCCGCTGTCCGCATGGCCCTTGGCTGGTGGGCGTAGGCAGCCGTGGTGGTCTTGGCTGGAGGAACACAGCCTGCTGCACGCGCATGGGTCACGGTGACAAATGTCTGAGATGCCGAAAGTAAGTCGGGCTCCTGCCGGCCCAGCCCCCGCTGGGAGCAAGGCTCCGCCTCTGATGAAGGCTCGCCTCACACCTCTGTGCTTGGATGTTCCCCTCTGCCCTGGCCTCAGAGCTCATATCTGGACTGAGGAACATCCCTGGGCGGTCGCTTTGCTCCTGTGGTCTGACAGATGGGGTGGTGCTCCCTGTCCCCTCAGCAGTGTCCCAGTGTGGGTTGGTCACGGAGAACTCTTCCCCCAGTGGTGTTGGCAAGGGTCTGGTTTTGCTGTCAGGGACTGTTTCAGAAATGGGTCTAGTTCCAGTGCAGGTTCAAGCCCACGGAGTCCACAGCAGGGCCACGCCAATCTGGTTTTGGTTCCGTTTTCTCTGTGGCATGTGCTGGTTCTCACGATCCCATTCCTCAAGTTGTGGGGAAGTACAGTTTCAGAAGCAAATCACAGGGGCAGGAAGTTGGCCCCGCGGTGGCGGCGTGCTCAGGACACCTCCCTCCCTCTCCAGCGCCAGCGCTGAGGACGGCCAGGTCGCGGGGTTCCTGCACCTGCCTGCAGACCTCGGTTGAGATCATGGAACCTGGCACCAGCCTGGCCCTGCCCCAGCTAGTGCATGCTCTCTATTTCTCAACAAATACATTTAAACATCTTTTTTTTTTTCAGATTTTTTTTTTTTATTGGAAAGCCAGATATACAGAGAGGAGAGAAAAAGATCCATCCACTGGTTCACTTCCCAAGTGGCCGCAATGGCCACAGCTGAGCTGATCTGAAGCCAGGAATCTGGAGTTGCTTCCGGGTCTCCCACGCAGGTGCAGGGTACCAAGGCTTTGGGCCGTCCTCGACTTCTTTCCCAGGCCACAAGCAGGGAGCTGGATGGGAAGTAGAGCTGCCGGGATTAGAACCAGCACCCATATGGAATCCCGGTGTGTGCAAGGCGAGAACCTTAGCCATTAGGCTACCATGCCGGGCCCCACAGTCACTTCTAATAGCATAAACATGAGTAAACAACAAGAAAATTGCCATTTGACACGTCTGCCCTTGGTACAGGATGGGTGTGTGTGTTCAGGGTGTAAGACAGGCAGCAGTGGTCTAGTTAGCACTGATAAGAAGGTGGCCAGACAAAGTGTTCTGAAGCAAGCCCCTGATGAGTCTCACTTGTAATGCGTATTGGGTGATGTGTTAGTCATCATGATAAGGAAGGCATTGGCAAGTTAAGCTTTGGGAACTTGAAGATAATGGGACTGTGGAGTTTACATCCTGTTGAAAGCCACGCAGTCCGTCCCAGTGTGGAAGAGAGGTGGTGTTCTCACACTTCCGGTCTTCCGCGTGGGTCTCTTCCGGGTAGTAGTTGGGATGCCCCCAAGCTGCTCATCCCACACTGCCTTTCTGGGTGTTGAGCTCCCTAGGACTGAGTCTTTGATCTCGTTCTGGGCAGGCTGGTCCCGTGGCACTGAGCCCTCTAAACCGTGGTCCTCCCTGGCAGGCGTACACTGGCCGCACCTGCTTTCCCTGCAGCAGACTGCCAGCTGCCTGCCTGCCTGGTCCTCTCGGTGTTGTCTTGGTCGGCCTGGGCTCCCGGTGGCGGGTCGCAGAGAGGCTCGCGACATCCGGTGTTGCTTCTCCCAGCTCTGGCAGTGGCCTCCTGCCCTGGACTCACAGCATCCTCTCACAAGGGCACTAACGCGTTCAGGAGAGCCTCCCCGTCCCCTCCAGAGGCTCCGCCTCCAGAAGCCCTCCCTGGTTCAGCATGAATGGAAAAAAAAATTACCTGTTTATTAGAAAGGCAGAGTTACAGAGAGGCAGAGAGATCACCATCTGCTAGTTTATTCTCCATAGAGCCTCAGTGGCCAAGGCTGAGCCAGGCCAAAGCCAGGAGCCTAGAACTTCATCCAGGTCTCCCATGCGGGTGCAGGAACCCAGCTCCCTAGGCCATTCCCCCCTGATATCCCAGGCACACTAGCAGGCAGCTGCATATCTGGGAATTGATTTGTTGTCCGTGTCGGATGGTGGCACTGTGGACAGCAGGCGTACGTGCTATGCCACAGCAACTGGCTCCTCAGTGTGAACGTGGAGTGGAGCACAGCAGATCTCTTGGGGTCTCCAGCTTCTCCTCTACTCAGACTCCACAGGTCGCCTGCCCATCACAG
Source organism: Ochotona princeps (assembly GCF_030435755.1). Taxonomy (NCBI): domain Eukaryota; kingdom Metazoa; phylum Chordata; class Mammalia; order Lagomorpha; family Ochotonidae; genus Ochotona; species Ochotona princeps. The sequence goes on from NC_080845.1 coordinate 2,555,210, forward strand.
TACAGAATTCCACTCTGACCCCTGCTGTTGGTCTTGGCTCATCTTGACTGCTCTCTGCTGACCCATAAGCCCCCTAGGGTTATCACTGGGTCAGTCCCGGCTCTGACCACCCTTAGCGCCTGCTCCGCGGAAGCCACTGCCTCCTCCCCTCCCTGAAGTGTTGGGCTCCCCCGTCTTCTCTGTCTCTGCTCTGGCCTCATTGACGACCGGTCTTCATTCAGCAGTCAAAGTGTAGACAGATTAAGTCGGCCGTGCTTAGAGCTGCCCACTGGCCTCCACCACGTGGGAGTCAAATGCCAAGTCTGTGCCGCAGCCTGTGGCACCTGTCTGCCCGGCCCCTCGCTCATTCTCCAGCCATGGCACCTGTCTGCCCGGCCCCTCGCTCATTCTCCAGCCATGGCACCTGTCTGCCCGGCCCCTCGCTCATTCTCCAGCCATGGCACCTGTCTGCTCGGCCCCTCGCTCATTCTCCAGCCATGGCACCTGTCTGCCTGGCCCCTCGCTCACTCCCCAGCCTCCTCTCCTTGCCGCAGCCTGTGGCACCTGTCTGCCCGGCCCCTCACTCATTCTCCAGCCATGGCACCTGTCTGCCCGGCCCCTCGCTCACTCCCCAGCCTCCTCTCCTTGCCGCAGCCTGTGGCACCTGTCTGCCCGGCCCCTCGCTCATTCTCCAGCCATGGCACCTGTCTGCCCGGCCCCTCGCTCACTCCCCAGCCTCCTCTCCTTGCCGCAGCCTGTGGCACCTGTCTGCCCGGCCCCTCACTCATTCTCCAGCCATGGCACCTGTCTGCCCGGCCCCTCGCTCACTCCCCAGCCTCCTCTCCTTGCCGCAGCCTGTGGCACCTGTCTGCCCGGCCCCTCACTCATTCTCCAGCCATGGCACCTGTCTGCCCGGCCCCTCGCTCATTCTCCAGCCATGGCACCTGTCTGCCCGGCCCCTCGCTCATTCTCCAGCCATGGCACCTGTCTGCCCGGCCCCTCGCTCATTCTCCAGCCATGGCACCTGTCTGCCCGGCCCCTCGCTCATTCTCCAGCCTGTGGCACCTGTCTGCCCGGCCCCTCGCTCATTCTCCAGCCTGTGGCACCTGTCTGCCCGGCCCCTCGCTCATTCTCCAGCCTGTGGCACCTGTCTGCCCGGCCCCTCGCTCATTCTCCAGCCATGGCACCTGTCTGCCCGGCCCCTCGCTCATTCTCCAGCCTGTGGCACCTGTCTGCCCGGCCCCTCGCTCATTCTCCAGCCATGGCACCTGTCTGCCCGGCCCCTCGCTCATTCTCCAGCCATGGCACCTGTCTGCCCGGCCCCTCACTCACTCCCCAGCCTCCTCTCCTTGCCGCAGCCTGTGGCACCTGTCTGCCCGGCCCCTCACTCATTCTCCAGCCATGGCACCTGTCTGCCCGGCCCCTCACTCACTCCCCAGCCTCCTCTCCTTGCCACAGCCTGTGGCACCTGGCCACGCAGCCCCTTGCTCGCTCCCCACCCCCCCGTCTCACCTGGGTTGCGACTCCCGCGCAGACACACAGAGTGCATCTCAAGGCTGCATGGTCGGATGTGGCTCAGCCTTTGCTTTGCTGGCTTTTTGTGGTGTTCCTCCTTACAGTAGGGAAGCTGCTTGTCAGCCACTGTTCCAGCAAAGCCCCAAATAGTGTTTGGGCCATCCTGGAAGCTCACTAATTTTTGTTAATGACTAGGAAGTACACGTTGGAGGTGGGCCAAGGCTCATTCCTGGAGGGGACTGTGCGTCATCACCGCTCGGGAGTGTTGCTTGATCTAATTGTGGAGGTGCACACCATGGTTGGTTCTTCCTCTTTCTGGGGAAGTGACAGGCGTGAAGGGCAGCAGGCAAAGGAGCCTGGGCACCGAGTGTGGGTGGGATGGGGCACTGGTGCGTCTGCGAGGGTGGGTGTTTCCTCTGTAGACACCCCCATCCACATGAGGCCGGGATGGGGGGACCCCTTTTTGCATGCCCACTGGGAGACAGCTAGACGTTCACCGGAAGGTTTCGTTTGAGTCGCGGGAGAGGAAGGCCATGAGAATTATGCCCAGGCCAGCAGACGTCATGCTCCTGGCACTGAGTCTTGGCGGGGAGTGGGAGGAGGGATGGGCGGGTAAGTTGATCCAGCCTCGCCGCAGGTGCCTGGGGCCTAGGCTTGCCTGGCAGGTGTCCGGCACGCACCAGGAGTGTAGGAAGTGGCCTGCACACACTCCTGAGTGTTCCAGATGCCAGGAAGAGAGTGGCATAGAAGTATTTCTGTTCACTCTGTAATGCCAGGGACTTTGTAGCACAAGGGGTTTGGGTTAGCTGGACTTAGTTGCTGGTCCAGTCATAACTTTGAACTGCAATGAGCAACTTCCTCAAAAGGATATGCCCGCGTGCCCCTCGCAGCCCTCTGTGGGGGCTATGGATGTGCAGGAAACCCAGTCGCCTCGAGTGGCTGGGCAGTGGCTCTTCAGAGTCCCGTCCCTGCCCAGCTTGGGGCAACCAAGGACTTGACCATTTCTTGCACGGGTCATTGCTGGGCCTGCCCGTGCAGAGGAACAAAGCGACCTTGTTTGAGATCCAGGGTCAGTGTTCAGTGGGGTTGGCGTTGCTGTTGACACTTGTGTTGCAGATGCAGCCGCTGGCTGGCTGGCTGGCAGTGGGAAATCCTTGCCTGTATGCCGTTGTGGGCTCTGGAACTTGCGGAACGTCTTCCCGGGGCCGCGCTTCAGTTCCCTACCACGTCAGGATGGGTTGGACTGCCTTGGCGCTCGTTGGCCTTCTCAAGCTCTTCAGAACTTTGCTGCAAGCCGTGGCAAAAGGAGCTCACTGGCTTAGCCAGCCCCTCAGGCACCCAGAAGCCAGGGAAACAGCCTGGATCATTTCTAAACAAATGTGTTTGGAAGGCAGAGAGAGAAGAAATTGATTGATTTTCCATCTGCTGGTTCACTCCCCAAATGGCTGCAGCAGAGTTGGGCCAGGCCACAGTCAGAAGCTGGGAGTTCCATCCAGGTCTTCAGCGAGGGCCCGAGCACTTGGGCTGTCTTCCACTGCTTTCCCAGGCATGGCAGCAGAGAGCTGGGTCAGAGGTGGAGTAGCTAAGGCTTAAACGGAGCTTGGGCCCGGCACGATAGTGTAGTGATTAAAGTCCTTGCCTTGAACGTGCCGGGATCCCATATTGGCGCCAGTTTTAATCCCTGCGGTTCTGCCTCCCAGTCAGTTCCCTACTTGTGGTCTGGGAAAGCAGTGGAGGACAGCCAAAAAGCCTTGGGACCCTGCACCCGCACGGGAGACCTGGAAGAAGCTCCCATGTCCTGGCTTCGGATTGGCTAAGCTCCGGCCATTATAGTTAGTTAGGGAGTGGAGCAGCAGACGAAAGATCTTCCTCTCTGTCTCTCCTCCTCTCTGTATATCTGCCTTTCCAATAAAAATAAAAAAAAAATTAAAAAAAAAAAAAGACTTAAACAGAACTCCTACGGGATGTTGATGTTGCCAGCAGCAGCCAAACTTGCAGTGCCTGGACCTTCCAGGGCTTTTGCCTGTGTTGCTCTCAGCCCTTCCACTTGGGCTGTTCCTGCTCGCTCTTCAACTCCGCTGAGCCCAGAGTGGGCTGGCTACCCCTGGGGCTGAACTTCCCTGCACTCCCTGGCACGTGGGCGAGCCTCTGGGTCTTCTCCTGCTCCTGGGAGCTACCAGGACCCCTCCAGTGGTGACATTCCTGAGCAGTCAGTGAGTGAGGCTGTCCTACCAGAGTCCCTGCCTTTCCGGTGGCACACCTCAACAGGACGCCTCTGCCTTCATGAGTTCCGCCAGGGCTGGGCCCAGAGAAGGTGCTCCCCGCATTTCTGGCGCAGTGCTCAGCCAGCCTGCCCTCCCTTGTTTATGTTCTGTGCCGGCCTGGGCCTCCCGCTTGGAGCATTCCCACAGTGCTTGGCGTTTCCTCGTATTGTTGTAGTTTTCTCCAGGAGGGAAGTGACCAGAGTCAGGCTTTCCTCCCAGCAGACCAGTTCCATACACAAAGCTCCTCGTCAGCTCCCGCGCACCCACCCGGCCCACCTCTTTCTGAGCCCCTGAGAGGTGAATGTGCCCTTCCCAGGCCCCCGCACGCCTTCGGTCCTGAGCCTGTTGAGCCTGTCTCAAATCTCCCTCACCAAGGGAGCTGGGCCCTCCAGCATCCCTCCTGAGCCCGCTCTGCATCAGGCAGCGAGCGCATGGTGGGACACAGCCTATGCAAAGTTTCAAGCATTAGCAGCCACAACATTATATCTGGCTTACACTGCTCTCCACAATCAGAATGTGCCTACACTACAAGCGTTTGACTCCCACCGAGGGGACCGGTGCTCTGCACTCTTCTTGGGTGGCCGGCGAGGTCGTGCCGCTTTGTCCTAGCACACAGGACCTGAAGCTGGGAGGTTACAGGCCATCACAGAACACAGCAGTGTAGCCCTTCCTTACTGAGGACTTGCCCATTTGCCAACACTTGGCAATACATCTGATTTGATTTGACCTCTAACTGCTCTGTGAAGTGGTGGCATCATTGTGTACATCTTACCTTTTGAAAAAATAAAATTAATCAAGGTTAAGTTTCTCTTGCAGTTGCCCTCCAGGAAGTTCCAGTGCACAGAGCTGTGCTCCAAAGTGAGCCCCTTCCCACTCTTCTCCTGCCTCCTTGGGTCCCAAGGAGTGGGGCTGAGGCTGGCTCCCTCACTGAACACGTAGACCTTGTGGAATGGGGAAGGGGCTTGTTGGAGATTACCTTGCAAGTGTGCTAGTGTCCTTGGGTCCTTCTGGGGTGTGTGTGGCTGTCTGTAGGCTGAATGGCAACACGTGGTCCAACCTGGTGTGACTGAGAGCAGCCCACACATCCATGGGGCCTGGGAACTGCACCGTCTGAGCTCTGCCGCGAGCCTGCTGGGGGAGCAGCTCACTTCTGCTTTGTCCCATCTGCCTGTGATGGGAACTAGCAAGGATCACCTGCCGGTTTTGGATTACAAGCACATTCACCTTGAGGGATGACTCGGAAAAGACACCTTTCTGAGCTGGCCGGCCATCCCACCCCCACCTCCTGTTGGGAGTCCTGACTTTAGGTGGCTACCTTCCTGAGAAGCTCTTGGACCTAGGCGCCCAGCTCAGTCTGAAAGCTTATTGTGCCTGTAAATTAGTGTTTGGAACTTGGGCTACATTTTCTCATGGGAACACTATTAGGGATGTGGGAGCCTTCAGCTAAGAAATAGCAGCGCCCAGCCAGGGCCAAACTGTGGCCTGTTGTCATGAAGCTCCCACCAGCAGGGGCCCTACAGACTAACGGGGGGAATAAAAGACTCCAGGGCTGGGGGACTCTGGCAAGGGCAGTGGGAGGATAGCAGTGCTGGGTCAGTTGATTTGTGAATGAGGAACTATGGGCAACCCATTCCGGAACCTGGTGACGCTGTGGGTATGGCATGATGGGTTCGAGAATGTGCGTGCGTGTCTGCCTACCTATTAATCACAGACGGTGTTAGGCACCCGTTGTGTACCAGGTGCTCTGTATTGGGCAGTACCTGTGAGAAACCTCTGCTAAGCTGTTTGCTGGTAGTTTAGGAAGTAAAGCTCTGCTTGTATGTAAGGCGGCAGTATCAACAGGTTCATGGTCAGCGCCTTGATCTGTCATGGTTCTGAAAATACAGTAAACTTGCTGTCTTATGGAGAAATGAGGTCACTTCTTATCTGACATTGAAAGTGTGCCTGAAAAAAATTGTTATGGTGCTTAGTTGGAAAAGAGAGAAGGGTCTTGCTGGTTTGAACTGGCTCTTTTTCCACCTGTTAGGGTTCGGAGGACTCCTGGTGTGGGAGGGGTTTGGCCCTTTGTGTTTTCCCAGTTTGTTGTTGCGGTTTGATTTGGGGCGGAGCTCTGGTTCCTGAGGGACACAACCTTAGTGCATTCAATGTGGAATGTCAGGCTGTGATTTTTTGTGAGAGGCTTTCCCTACTGGCAGATCGGATGTGAGGCTTACATCTTGCCGTGATGTGGACTTGGCTCCACTCCTCCGGCACACACAGGCCACATCATTCTTCCTCCTTCCCACTGGGTAGGGCTGTTCCCCCCGGCCCGTGCTCCCAGCGGTGCCTCTTAAACTCAGCCTTCTTGGTTCTGTGTGTCCTTCTCAGAATGTCGTCTTCAAGTGCTACTCCATTTCCGTGCTTGGCTTTGCCCAACTCTGTAGAAAAAATATATGTATACTTACTTGAAAATTGAATTAGTTCTTCTGGGTCTCCCATGTGGGTGCTAAGACCCAAGCACTTGAACCATCTGCTGCTGCTTTTCCTGGGCCATCAGCCCAGGGAGTTGGATAGGAAGTGGAGCAGCCAGGACTCTGCCCCATACAGGCTGTCCCACCACGCCAGCCCCACAGACATTCTTTTTGCTTGGTCTTCATTTCAGCCAAGGAGGTGGTGAATGACAGTTGCGTCCCTTAAACAGGCCACGATGCTTATTGGCCGAGCCAAGTGGCAGAGCCGCAGTGGGTTCTAAACGGGCTTGTCTGATCTCTCCCCAGGGACTGAAATAAAGGAAATCTTTTTTGTCAACCTCAACATTTTCTTGCGTTCTGCCCAAGAGCTTTTAATGGTTTCTTGACATTGTTTTCTTCCAGGAAATCCACGTTCAGAATTGAGACGGTGCAGCGCTTCCTGCTGCAGTGTGAGGCAGAAGGTGGGGGGCCGAGGGAGCGGGGCTGGCCCCAGAGCCTCTTCTTTGGAAACGGAGGCGTAACTTGCCTTTCGCTGTTTGCTTTGGTTCCCCCCTCAACAACGCAGTATCGACAAGATCAGCCTGTTTTACTCTGCCTCTGCTTGTGGCATGATGCGCACTGGGCTGGGAGTGGGACCCTTCGGTAGAAGGCGTGACCCAGGGCCTGTAGGAGCGTTTCCTGAGGCACGCCCAGCATCAGCTCCTAGGACTTCCAGCTTTTGCATGGCCCGACGCCCCACTCCTGTCCCAGGGAGACTGAAAGCGCTTGGAAATATCCACCATTCTTGGGGGCCCGCCTTGGCCGTGACTCGACTCACGGCAGGGCGGGACCTTGCCTTTCCTTCTAGTTTCCTCCCCAGGACTGAGGAGCATTGGAAAGGCCACAGGCAGAGGTCGCCGGGAGGAGAGTTCCTTCGGAATGTGTGAGAGATGAATGCCCCTGCAGGCCAGGGACTGTGTGTTCCTCCACAACTCAGCAGGGACCCTGGGGCTGCCGAGGGGCCTCTGCTGCTTTTGCTGTAGGATGGGCAATGCAATTGAAAAACAGAAGCCCCGGAAACGAAGCCCTCTGTGCCCCTGGAGACCAGGTAAGAGCGCCCTGGGCCTGGCTTCCCTGGAGAGCTGAGGAGCTCCTGTGGCCAGGAGCCTGGACCCTGCTGAGGCCCCTTCCCTGTCCTGCCACCACTCCCTGAGGCCATGCTACTGAGAAACCAGAGGATTGTCTGGTGGCTTGTCTGGGAATTCAAGACAGCTCAGGGGGGTTTACTCAGCAGAGCCTGCCTGTCGGCAGAAACAGACCGAGTCTTGTGATACATTTGATTGAATGTTATTGATAGCTTTAAGTCCATAGGCCCTTTCGTCTAGAGTTCAGAGGACCTTCCATAACAGAAGATCCTGTCCATCCTAGGCTGCCTCAGTTCAGGGCCGCTGCTGCTACTGTCAGCCCCCTGGTCTCTGGGGGCTGCTCTTGGTGGCAGTGTGGGGAGGAAGAAGCCGGTGGGGCTGCCGGAGGAGCCCGGCTGGGGCCTGAGGACCTTGCAGCAGTACCCTGGGCAGTCCGGGCCTTGGCAGCAGGCTCCTCCTGACCCGTACCAGCGGGTGGCCGCCATGTGTGTAAGGGTGTGTGAGGAGGAGGCGTTGATGGTACGGTGGCTGTCTTGAGGGTCTGGCTGTAGAGTTTATTTTTTTCTTTAGACCAGGATAAGTAAGCGAGATGTGGCTCGACCTCGTGTTCCAGCCCTTCTGACTTTCCCTGTCCTGTCGCCTCACGGTTAACTTGGTAAAAGGCTCTCCTTTGTGGTCAGATCTCAGTTTGAACAAAGCACCTATCAAAGATGTTATTGGGGAACAATCAGGAAATATGACCACGAACCCTGTGGTCAGTTCATGGGAGAGTGTATCTGTGAGAAAGACATTTGCATAGCAGAGTTCTGCTGTCTACAATGTACTCAAGTGGTGCAGCGCAGTAATAAAACTGAAGGGACCTACAGTAAACAAAATAGGATTTGGCTTAACAAGTGTTAAAATTCAAGTAATATGGAACGAAATGTTAGCAGCTCGGTGTCACCTGCCACAGTGGGACAGTTCTGAGTCCTTCGGGACGAAGCTGTCCCCTCTGAGTGCCCCGCCCCATGGCTGCTTCCTCCATGGACGCCTGGCAGGTTAGCATCTTTCGTCTAAGACAGGCTGCTTGTGTCATGGTTGCTTAACGCCTTACTTTTAGATCATCTGGGTCTCCTTAGAGAAATGTCAAATTTGTTATAGTTTTCATGGCGGGCAGCTGGGTATACAAACAAGATTGAAGGAAGACTTGATGCCGTGCTGTGTTGGTGAGTTCAGTCATTTAGTCAGGACAGGTGGGGGGAGTCCAGAGTGTCCCTCCGCAAGTCGGGGAAAGTTCAGCTGTCCAGTCTGCCTGTGCCCCTCAGCCCCAGCGGAGACCAAAACCCACCACTGCCACAATCACAAGGGCGTGGAGTCATTCCTCTGCTGCTTTTGTCTTTGTGTGTTGCACGTTGGAAGTCAGGACTCCCAGGCTCCGCCCTGGCCCTGAGCTCGGTGTGTTCCCCACCGCCCGCATGCAGCCCAGTTGTGCAATCCTGGCGGTGGAGTGCTGGCTCCAGGCTCCAGGCAGGGCGAGCAGGTGAGGGGGTCAGCCCTGGTGGCCGGTCACCCTCCTGGAGAAGAGGGAAGTCAAGCCCAGAATCCATTCTTGCAGGTGACTTTGAAGGAAACCACAGTCCACACTTTAGGTCATTGTTGAGGGGGGCAGTGTGAAGAGGCAGAAGCAAGAGCCCGCCCGCCTGCTGTCGCCTGGAGGACGTGCCTGCTGTCCCCTGGACGACGTGCCTGCTGTCAGAGCAGCTTCCTGACTGTTAGCTGCGAGGCAGCCACCTCACACTCTGTTACTGCCCTGGCTGGTAGCGTCTATAGGAAGAAATTGCCTTCAGGACCTGGGACACAAGCCAGTGTTGTTGTTGTTTTCAGTACTGGGTGCTTTCTGTGGTTGACAAATCTGAGTCATGTTTGTCGCAGCCCCCCACCAGATGGGCAATAGCACGAGGCAGCGTCTGCCAGCAGGAGCCTGCTGCGGCAGGGTGCTGTCTCAGGCTCGCTCCGTGACCGTGATGTTAGCTGCTCACCGCCCTTACCTAATGGCCCTCTCCAAAGGACTGCATCTTGGGTTGGTTCTTCCCTTCAAATCTTGGGGGGAGGGGTTGAAAGTTTATCTCTGTGCTCCCTGGTTTGTAAACCGCCTCGGTGCTGACGGCAAGACTTGTCGTTTTGTCCTCAGCACCGGTGCGGAGAGGCATTGGTGCCCTCTGAGTGCCCCGTGGCTCACCGCGTGCTGTGAGCTGTGTGTGCAGGCAGGTGCAGGCAGGTGCAGGCAGGGCAGAGCCTGGTGGTGCCCGGTGCATGGCGCATGTGCAGTTGAACAGTGGCTACCAAGCCCGGTGGTGCTGCGAGTGGGCGAGACTGGGAAACCTGTCTTCCTAGCTTATTTTGTCCAAAAATACAGCTTGAGTAGTGAAAGTAGGTACTCGTTTCTCTGTCGCACAGCCGTGCTAACTTGCAGAGTGGATTTCCCGGCCGTTGTGCGCCGTGCAGGAGATGGCTTTCAGAAGCCTTCCTCCCTCCCCTGCTCTCGCCCCAGAAAGAATCACTCACTCGGATGTTTGAGCAGACTTGGCATCTGGGGTTCAACGGAACTTCTCTGAAATGGACTTCACAATTCTGGCCTCCCAGAAAATAAGCTGGCCGGCTTTTCCTTTTCTTTTCACAAATAATTTGAGGGACTGATTTCAGTGTTTTTAGTGCCTTCTGGGACTCTAACATGGGAAGCAATCTCCTCGGGCATTAAACGTTGCAGTAGTAATTGCAAATTAAATTGTGATCTCCTTCAAAAATCCCAGCAGCTGGAGGCCCTACCAGCCTGGTAAATGATAATTTGCATGTTTGTACACAGCCAACGGAAGGTCCTCAGCTGAGAGCCCTTGGCGCAGGCCTGCCTGCTTGGGGCGGGAACTGTTGGGGGCAAGAGGCAGCCCTGGCCGCCCTGGAGCCCAACATTTGCATTGCTCCCACAGTGGCTCCTCCCTCCCAGGGGCCACTTTCAAAATCTCTGGTCCTGGCCAGCGGAGACGGTCAGACCTGCCTGTGCAAGCCAGGTGGTGAGGAAGCAAGTGGTGCAGCTGGGTACCCATGTGCCAGGGAGTTCAAATTGCTGCGCCTGTTTCAGGTCATGAATATTGATCCAGGGTGCACAAGGCTGGGTCAGTTATTTCACATTTTTCTAGGCCTGTCCCAGATCTTCAAATGAGGTCAGCAAGAGTGCTTGCTTCAGAGGGCTAGTGTGAGCGTTAAGAGGTGGTTCTGGTCGAGGGGTTGTTAGCCCTTAACGCACGGTAGGCATGGAGTGAGTTATAGCAGTTCTTGTCGTAGTGCGTGGCCTGGCAAAAAGGACTCTGTGTGTACAGGCTCCCTGGGCACGGGCCCCAGGCCTGGCTGGGCACGTGGAGCTTGGTGAGCTCCTTGACCGCCTTCCTTTTCCCGTGGGGGTGAGTCGGGGAGCAGCAGCACTCTGTCCCCAGGCAGGAAAGGTGGGTTCAGGTGAGCTCCCAGGGATTGGACCCGCCGTGAGTGAGGACCGGACCCACCAGGAGAGCCCACGGTCCCTCGCAGTGCACCAGCCCTGCAGACCTTCTGTCCTAGTGACGGCGTTAGTGGTTGGGGGAAGACTGCGCAGCTCGGCCGCCAGGGTGGAGTCCTGGTGCTGCCGCCTTCCAGCTGGCTGGCCCGGGCAAGCTTCCTGCCTGCTCCATGAGTAGCACCTGCCTCAGGGGGTGCGTGAGGAGGAGCCGTTGGCACAGGGAAAGTGCTTCCAACAGTGACTTGGGAGCCAGTGCTGACTGATTCTACCTTTAGGTCAAGAGAAGTTACATTTTATTTTCATTGGAATTGGCAAAATGAGAAGAAGGACGCGCACAGAGGGGGCTCTAAGGGGCGTGAGGGAGGGATCGGGTGGCAGCAGGGCTCCCTCCCCAAGCAGCCACACGGGCCTACACACACGCCCTGCCTGTGCAGGGCCGCTGCGGCCCCTTTAGTGTCCTGGCTCTGTGTGGTCTTCATTGCTGCTGTGATGTGGGACAGCCATCTTATTGATGTCCCATGCTGCTGGACGGTGTGCGTCTTTTCCCTCGTTGCATAGGTGAGCTTCCTTAGAGGCTGTGGGATTCTGCCAAGTGACTTCCTTAGGAGAGGACCCCGATCCAGAAATAGCCTTCAAGATCTTGCCATGTTTTCCAAAAGGGATGCACGTGTTGTTCCCTCCATGCCTGATGCCCGAATTCCCCAGTGAGTCATGCTCCCCTCAGCATTGAATATTACCATTTTGATATTGTTCCTCTTGTAAAAGTTAAATCACACTGATAATGCCTGAACGGTGAGTTATCTGATGGCATGGGGCCAGGGGGAGGTTGTGGGAAGTTCAAAGACCTTTATCAGTGCTGAGGATCTATGCCTATTGTAAAATTCTGATTTCCCACACTCCCTTGCTTTGGGACCCAGGCAGTGTGAGCCCAAAAAAGTGACAGCCCCACCCAACGCCCCACCCTGCCTGCTGGCCGCCTTTGTGCTGGGACACCAGCCCTTTTGTTATTAAAATTGACTCCTGTGCCAGGCTCAGAGGCCTAGCAGCTAAAAAGTCCTCGCCCTGCACTCTTAAGGATCCCATATGGGCACTGGTGGCTCCACTTCCCGTCCAGCTCCCTGCCTGTGGCCTGGGAATACAGTTGGATGGCCCCAAGCCTTGGGACCCTGCACCCACATGGGAGACCTGGAGGAGGCTTCTGGCTCCTAGGTTCGGATTGGCTCAACTCCGGCCATTATGGCCGCTTGGGGAGTGATTCAGCAAACGGAAGATCTTTCTCTCTGCTTTCCTGCTCTCTGTATATTTAACTTTCAAATAAAAATAAAATCTTTTTAAAAAATTGACTCCTGGGCCCTGCGCTATATCGTAATGGTTAAGGTCCTCGCCTTGAACGCCCCGGGATCACATATGGGCACCAGTTCTAATCCCAGCAGCTCCACTTCCCATTCAGCTCCCTGCCTGTGGCCTGGGAAAGCAGTCGAGGACAGCTCATAGCATTGGGACCCTGCACCCGCGTGGGAGACCTGGAAAGAAGTTCCTTGCTCCTGGCTTCAAATCAGCTCAACTGCAGCCATTACAGCCACTTGGGGAGTAGACCATCGGACAGATCTTCCCCTCTGTCTCTCCTCTCTGTATATCTGCCTTTCCAATAAAAATAAATAAATCTTTTTTAAAAAAATTGACTCCTGTTAAGCAGCTTATTGTGAAGGAGACTTGAATCCAAACATGGAGACTTAAGGGTGTCACAAAAGGAGTATATTGGCTCCAGACCACATTCACCTGTTCCTTGGTGAGGCTCAGTGCTAGCTTTTTTTTAATACAGAATTTTAGAAGATTTATTTTTTTTAAGATTTTTTTTAATTGTAAAGTCAGACATACAGAGAGGAGGAGAGACAGAGAGGAAGATCATCTGTCCCCTGGTTCACTCCCCAAGTGACCGTAACAGCCGGTGCTGTGCCGATCCGAAGCCAGGAGCCAGGAACTTCCTCCAGGTCTCCCACATGGGTGCAGGGTCCCAAAGCATTGGGCCGTCCTCGACTGCTTTCCCGGCCACAAGCAGGGAGCTGGATGGGAAGTGGGGCTGCCAGTGGGGCTCATTCAAGGCGAGGACTTTAGCCTCTAGGGCACGCCACCGGGCCCAATTTATTTATTTTTATCGGAAAGTTAGATTTACAGAGAGTAGAGACAAGAAGATCTTCCATTCGCTGGATCACTCTCCGAATAGCTGCAACAGCCAGAGCTGAGCCAATCCAAAGCTGGGAGCCAGGAGCTTCTTCCAGGTCTCCCACATGGGTGTAGGCCTTGGATTGTCTACTGCTTTCCCAGGCCACAAGCAGGGAGCTGGATGGGAAGTAGAACAACCGGACACAAAGTGGTGACCATCCGGGATCCCAGCACGTGCAAGGCGAGGACTTTAGCCGCCAGGCTACCACACTGGGCCCTTGGTCAACACTAGGTCTTGATGTAACCATAAATAAGGTTAGGGAAAGCACACTATAGAGGGAAGAGGGGATTTCGCCTGCCTTGGGAATCCTAGATAGCCTGAGCTGGAAGGGCAAACAGGCTCCTGAATGGATGCCCTTCTTTTCCCAGTGCGGAAGCTGAGGCTCAGCAGAGGGAGGTTACTTGTTTGATGTCCTGCAGCTGGTTTGTGACTTCAGGTCTGAATGTTGGGATGAGTGTCAAACAGCGACACCATCATAGCACATGCATGTTACACTATATTGTATGTATTTTATATTGGTACATTCTAGAATATCCATACATTGCATATACATCAGATTCGATATTAAGTCTCATACATGCGATATGTAATGCAGTTACAGCTGTGACAGTGTTGCAGTGGTCACATGTTCCATCTGTGCACCCTCATGTGATTCTCTGTGGAGGCTCTCTAAGCTTCAATGGGATGCTGTGCTAATAGGACATTGTGGTGTTCCTGTGTGCCCGTCACCCGTACTATAAGATCTGTACTCCTCACAGGCTCTGCTTGTGAGTGGCTAACAAGCAACTCAACTCTTCCATCAATTATTTTTTTATGATTATTATTATTATTTTTTAAAGATTTATTTATTTTATTACAAAGTCAGATATACAGAGAGGAGGAGAAACAGAGAGGAAGATCTTCCGTCCGATGATTCACTCCCCAAGTGAGCTGCAACGGGCCGGTGCGCGCCGATCCGATGCCGGGAACCAGGAACCTCTTCCGGGTACCAGGAACCTCTTCCGGGTCTCCCACGCGGGTGCAGTGTCCCAATGCATTGGGCCGTCCTCAACTGCTTTCCCAGGCCACAAGCAGGCAACTGGATGGGAAGTGGAGCTGCCGGGATTAGAACCGGTGCCCATATGGGATCCCGGCACGTTCAAGGTGAGGACTTTAGCCTCTAGGCCACGCCGCCGGGCCCTATGATTATTATTATGAAGTGAAAGAGAGAGAAGTAGAACATGGAAGCTGTAAGTATGAGATAATTTTTCTCATGAGACATGTTGGGTGCATGAGACATGTTTTGGGTGTAGGCAAGAAAAAGGAAGGAAATTTACTCTGTCATCAGATATCTCCAAATTTAGAACAATGTCTGTCCCTAGCCGTTGGCCTCAGCAGGACGTGTGGAGAACACATCGCCCCGTGTGGCTGTTTCTTTCCCAGCTATGTAGAGGGGTCACCATGATCCAAGCTGATAGCAATGACAGTGGCCAGTTCTTATCTAATTACTGGCTAAGTGACTTTGCATTGAATGTACTTGTTTTCAGGAGTCACTTGGCTGAAATGCCATGGCCACCGGTTCACATCACCCAGAAGGGTTTGCCTGGGAACGGTTCATCTGTGTTAGGGTTCAGTAAACATCTCAGATGGCCAGACGGAATGTTCTAGGCTTTACAGGGCCAAGAAACAAAGTCAAGAATATTGTTTAGACACTTACAACCATTTAAAGTAAATCATTTGAAACTGTGAGGGCAGCAGCCTTACAGACAGGTGACCACAGGGATGGGGTAATGGGTGGCTGCTGGCCAGCTGGGCGTGTCCTCAGTGGTCAGCTCTCCTCTGGAACCAGGTCACTGAGTCACAGAAGGTCATAGGTTCTTCTCATTTCCAGACCAGAAGAGTACTTGAATATCATCCTCCAGGTGCCTTACTTAGCAACAACAACAACAAAGTTTGAAAGATTGAGTGACAGAGAGGCAGGTTCAGTTACCCAGTGGCCACAACAGCTGGGGCTGGGCTGGGGTGGAGCCGGGCACCAAGAGTGCCCTCCGGGTCTCCCATGTGGTTGGCAGGGACTCAAGCACTCAGGCCATCTCCTGCTCCTGCAGTGCCAGCCTCACATACGGATGCCAGCTTGAGACCAATCCATCTCCCTGCAGCGGAAGATGGTCCAAGACCCTGGGCAGCCACATAGGAGACCCAGGTGAAGCTCCTGGTTCCTGGCTTCAGCTTGGCCCAGTCCTCGCCGTTGTAACTGTCTGGGAAGTGAACTGGCGGATGGAAGGCCCGCCTATGTCTCTTCTGCTCTCTGTAACTCTGCCTTTCAAGTAAAATAAATCATGAAGACAAGCAAAAGAGTCGGACAGGAAAAGGGAGAGCAGTGACTGGCTTGTTTGAGGAAGCCCCTGAAGCCAGTGTGGTTGGGGCAGAGTGGCTAGGGCACCTAGAAGGTGGCATCTATAAATGGAAGGGTGCCCACAGAACAGATGCAGGGCTGGTCAAGAGCCGAGTTCAAGAAGGCTGTCGGCATCTCCCAGCGGTGACCACCAGACTACTCGGCAGAGGCCTTCCTGAGAAGGTGTTTACAGGATGCTGGGTGAGTTTACCTGGGCAGTGGGTTACAGGATGCTGGGTGAGTTTACCTGGGCAGTGGGTTACAGGATGCTGGGTGAGTTTACCTGGGCAGTGGGTTACAGGATGCTGGGTGAGTTTACCTGGGCAGTGGGTTACAGGATGCTGGGTGAGTTTACCTGGGCAGTGGGTTACAGGATGCTGGGTGAGTTTACCTGGGCAGTGGGTTACAGGATGTTGGGTGAGTTTACCTGGGCAGTGGGTTACAGGATGCTGGGTGAGTTTACCTGGGCAGTGGGTTACAGGATGCTGGGTGAGTTTACCTGGGCAGTGGGGTACAGAAGAACAAAGTCAGGGCCCAGGGAGCCCATGGGTGGCAGGAGG
This sequence comes from Ochotona princeps, assembly GCF_030435755.1. Taxonomy (NCBI): domain Eukaryota; kingdom Metazoa; phylum Chordata; class Mammalia; order Lagomorpha; family Ochotonidae; genus Ochotona; species Ochotona princeps. The sequence continues at coordinate 2,571,226 of NC_080845.1, forward strand.
GAGGTCGGACCCTGGCCGCCGCAGACAGGGCTCTGAGGAGAGCAACAAGCGGAGGCGCAGGGTTGGGGGGACAGGAGGAGGACTGAGATTTGACGGGGGCTCAGTAAGAGTGGCCGCTGGGGACCTTCCCAAGGAGTGCCAGCTGAGTGTCAGGGCACAGAAAGCATGAGCGGCGATTAGCCACAGGGTGGAGGGAGGGTGGCGTAGTGCCCCGGGGACTCCAGGTGGTGGCTGTGGAGGCGGAGCTGCAGCGGCCCGAGTGCTGCAGAGGACATCGCTGGCTCCCGCCCCTGCAGTTGGTACTTGAGGCTGGACCGCTGGGCATCTGGACTTGACCGGGCTTCCTCAGACGTTAGAGGGCTGGTGAGCCGGCCGGGGGTTACTCACCTGGCAGCTGGCAGGCTGCCCGGAGAGCAGCCAGCAGCCGGGACTCCTCTGTGGCCTCGGAGCCAACGGGCATCACCTCCACTTCATTGCATCGGGTTGAGGGAGTCCCAGGCCAGCCCTGCTCTTGTTGGAAAGTGTTAAGTCACTGCAGAAAGTTGGGGAGGCGGCTGCGAGCCTGCTGGCCGTTTTTGCAAGCAGTCTACCTGGCTCTCTTGGGAGCATTTGTTCCTCGCGAGAGTTCTGTGTGGTGGGTCATATTATCTTCATTTCCCAGGGAAGAAAACGGCCTCCGCGCTGGGCCCCAAAGCTTGATCTCTCTGTGTCGGAGTCCTTGCTTTGTCCCGTCTTCTTCCAAAACACCCTGGAGGGGCCTCCTCTCCCCCATGTCAGGCTTGGGAATAATGCTTCGGGAGGAGATGATTATGTCATAATTAGAATGGACTGAGAGATGATTATCTTGTTGTAGCTTGCATGTTTACCATGTGGGAGTTGGACAGCTCTATTTATTAGAATCTCACTGAGGTCACAGTGCAGCGTTGAACTAGGGCTTTTATTGAGACAACCATGTCTGCTCTCAGCGGATCCCTCAGCGTCCTCTGACCGTGCGTCCACCTGACCTTGGCCTTCTCCGAGGCGGAGAAGTCTGCATGCGTCCGTCCTCCCTGCCTTCTGACTTCCCGGCGCCCGCCTTCCTGCGTGCCTGCTGTGTTGGTCCTGGCCCGAGAGCACCCTGCCTGTAGCCAAGGTTAGCCCTCTGTGTCCTGGCCCACCTTGCTTCGCGCCTCATTGTCATCTGCCTCAGCCAATCAGGCCTCAAGTTTTTCTGGAGCAGAACCTGCCAATTGAGGAAGTCGAATCCACATCTCCCTGGCCGGAAGCACTTGCACTTGGCCCTGCCGCTGTCAGTAGCCCCGGGCTGTTCATCTCCCCACAGGCTCCTGAATCCCAGCCAAGTGCTGTGGGTCATGCGGGGAGAAGTCTGTGGCCACACTGTCCTGGGGCCTGACCTGTGCGCAGCCAGAGCCCTCTCCCTTCGTCCCTGCGGGGAGAAGCCCTGGAGACACGCAGCTGGTACTGTCTGCTCCACCTTTGCGGAGACACTGCACTGGACAGCTGCCTTGAGGGAGGGTGGGTCATCTCAGCACCCTCGCTTCTGCACGGAGCCTGGGAGCTTTGTCCCTTCTTGCAGCTGCTGGGATGGGGTTCTGCGAGCTGGGCTGCGGGAGGGCAGGCTGGGGAGAGCCTGGGAACCTGCGGATGGCATAAGGTCGTGCATGCAGTGAGAGTAACTAGTCCTGTTACTTATTTATCATAGAACCTTGGAGGCATGACTCGGTATCTATTCACCTCAAAGCTCTTATCAGTAAAACAGTGGCAGCTTGTAGACCTTCTAGAAAGCCGGTAGGAGGAATGAATGAGAGAAGCCAGGCAGTGTGGGCTTAGAGTTAGCTTGACAAACCTCAGCTGTGATTGTTATTATTCTTTAACTCTTGTTGTGCTTATTATAATCGGTATCTCAAGATGTTTTCTTACCTTTGTGGTAGCTCTGTGCCTGGCGGATACGTCCTTGTGTGTGTGTGTGTGTGTGTGTGTGTGTAGTCAGCAGGTACCTCCAAGGCCCAGTGCGTTGTTTTTCTGCCCGGGTTGAGGTGAGCCGCTCCTTTCTTAGTGGAAGCTGGTGGAACAGCATTCGCTGTGGTGGCCTGAGCACCTGTTGACTCAGGATCCTCCGGTCAGGGCTCGGTCAGGGCGGGGAACAGGGCGCAGAATCTAAACGCTGTGAAACCCGCCGAGTCATCAGGGCTGCGGGTTCCCTTCCCAGGTCATGTATGTTCTCTGTCAGGCACGCGGAGGCACTTCAAAGAGTTCTTGGAAAGTGGAGTTAAAAGGGAATGTGTGTTTTTCACAAATTTTTGAAGTGCTCCCCGTTTCATTGCTAAAACCCTTCAGAGGATAAACACTCCGTGTTGGCTCTGGTTCCAAACAGCCACGGTCTCTGAATATTCTGGCGTGAGTGTCTGAGGGGAGCAGCGGCCCACCTGCTGGTGCTGAGACTCAGTGTGGCCCCCCACCCTGGCGTCCGTCCACAGCAAGGGGCAGTGGGAGGCGTGCGTGAGACAGAGAGGCTCGTGTCCTTGTGCCTCCCTTGGGGCCCTTGCTGTGTGGGGACCAGACCCCTCTTCTGCTCTGCTGTGAGGAGGTGAGGAGGCCTGCAGCTAGGGACACGTGAGTGGCCGCTCCAGTTACAGCAAACCTTAGGTGACCACTGCCTGGGGGGAGCACTGAGGGGCACCCTGAGTCAGAAGCACCTGACTTGTGGGAGTGATTCTGCTTTAAGGTGATGGTAGACCCGTAGCCAGTGCAAAGCCACAGTGCAGAACTGTAGAGGATGTCGGACTGCCCACTAAGCTGCGTCTTCATTTTTTCCACAAAAATTTTATTGGACCTTGTGATGTGTGTTTGTGACAGAGTACTTGAGAGATCCAGTGTGTGCCTAGAAAAAACAAGAAGATGAAGGGCAGCGGAAAGGGGGTCTGCGGGCTGGGTTTGTCTGCAGATGTTGCTCACCGGGCTGAGGGCGGGGAGCTGGGATGGCTTCCCCAGGGTTGGGGAAGTTGAACCAGAAGCAGGTCGAGGGCCTGAGTGGGAGTCGGAGACGCCCCGGGCTGCTGCCTGTAAGGGCTGCACACCATCTGCTGGCACAGGAAACATGGGAGGAAACGTGTGTTTATTGGTGTATGTGTAAACAGTGGTTTGTGGTTCTTTTAGGAACTTTTTATTCTTTTATTAGCCACAAGAATCCAAACTGTTAGGTGTTTTGCAGATTCGGAATACCTGACTTCAGTACCTCCTAAATTTTTTTTAAAGATTTATTTATTTTTATTAGGCAGATTTATGGAGAACGAGAAAGTGATCTTCAATTAACTGGTTAATTCCTCAAAAAATGGCCAGAGCTGAGCCAATCTGAAGCCAGGAGCCAGGAGCGTGTTCTGAGTCTCCCACATGGATGCAGGGACCCCAGGACTTGGCTCATCCTCTGCTGCTTTCCCAGGGCATCAGCAGGGAACTGGATGGGAAGCGGTTCAGCAGCCGAGACACAAACTGGCACCCGTGTGCATGCTCGCCTATACCAAGAAGCTGAAATATTTTAACTTGTGGGATTTGAGGACTTTGGAAGGACGTGACTTGAGGGGACAGTGTTCAAGTCTGGAGAGGTGTCGCCGCTGCCTTCAGTGCACCTTGGGGTGGCTGTGCCAGGGAGGCAGCCGCGCATGCGCTCACCTTACAGAGCACCCAGACCCGGCTGCGACTTCTCTTAATTTGTGTGCAGGGACAGTTGGGCTCCCCTTAAGAATGTCCCTCCTCAGGAGTTCCCAGGAAGCCTCCATCCTGGAGTGACTGCCATGGTGACAGCTGTCACACCCGGTGTCCTCGTGTGGGTAAGGAGCACTTGCTCCAGGCACCCTTCAGGGGTTCTTGTCTAACTGAGGGGACATGGTGATGATGGAACTCAAGACTGGCAAGTTAATTTGTTTTTCAGCCCTGCAAGTGGAGGGGCCTGGCATGTGAGGCTTGGAGGGTGAGACGATGGGGTCTGTTGTGTGGCCTGGAGTGTTGGTCAGCTACGTGGAAGCTGCCGTCCGTGCACCAGCCTGGGGCCTAGGCAGGTGCCAGATGCTAAAGGGGTCACAGGAACTGGCTGGACCAAAGGGTCGGAATGTTGTCTGTCTCCTTTGCTTCTGCGTATTAAGAAAAGCCCTACAAATAGCTTGCTTTTGAGATTTTTTTTTTTTGAATTTGAAATATAAAGGAGACATGCTCACTGTAGAACAGGTTTGGTGGAAGAAGTAAAATAGACCCCCTATTCAGGTTACCCCTTGGCCACTCAGAATTCTAGATTGATTTAAAAAAAAAATATTTAGTTACAGAGTTAGGGAGAGAGAAAGCCAGGACGAGAGGAGAGGACCAAGGCGAGAAGAGAGCGCATTCCTCAAATGGCCACGGTGGCCAGGGCTGGCCAGACCGAAGCCAGGAGCCTGGGACTGCATCCGTGCCTCCTGTGCAGGCAGCAGGGGCCCAGGCACTCGAGCCCTCCTCTGCTGCCCTCCCAGGCGCATTAGCAGGTGGCTGGACCAGACGTGGAGTCACTGGGACCCTGACCAGCACTCATGGGACTGTTGCCACCGCAGGCAATGACTGACCTGCACCACCACACGTATCCCTGGATTGGCTTTTTGCGAGGGCAGTGAGAGTGCAGTGTGAAGTGCTTCCGTGAGCTGTGAGAGCAGCCAGAGCCGGAGCAGCCTGAGGCCGGGAGCTGCATCCCGGGCTTCTGCGAGGGGAGAAGGACTCAGGCACTCTGTCTGTCTTCAGGCGTTCCTTCTCGGATTTCCAGCATTGCTGAGAAAGGCTGGAAACCTGCAATGATTGGATTTGGCATAATGTTTAACATAATGGATACTATTCATAATTTTATCATTTTTGCATCGGTTTGTACCCCAACAAGTTTAAATGTTCAGCTTATTTTAGATGTTTCCCTTTTCCCAAATTCTGTTTATAGTCCAAGTAAATTACATTGCGACTATGTGAGTATGTTGAAGTATGCCTGCAGCTGAGGAAGCAGAGAATGGACGCCAAGCTTTTACAGTCACAAATATGTGTGAGAACCGTCTGGGTCTCAGGCGGATGGAGCAAGAAATGATGCAGCCAGGCCCTGGCTGCCGGTGGGGAGGAGGTCGGGAGCTCCACCTGCCAGGCACAGAGGAGTATCTTGGCAGAAGGCATTGTCCAGGCAGAGCAAGCCTGTTGTGGACCGTGTAGACAGCGTGTCTGTGTTGATCTGAGGCCGTTGTGACCACCCTGGGAGTGGATGTCCAGTGGTGTGGTGGACTTGCAGTTCGTACAGGCAGGGGGCTGAGTGCGTTTGGATCACACCCCTTAGACCAGTGAGGGTGTGTAGTCACAGTCATCGTCGGGAGCCCTGTTGGAGACCGTCCAAGCCAGTTGTCCTGTTAGCACTGGAACCAAGTGCTGTTCCTTCATAGCAGGACTCAAGACCACGGGGCAAATCCAGTCAAGCTGTGCCTGTCCTGTTGGAACACACCTACCTCCATTGGTAGGATCTGTGCTGCTTTCTCATTGAAAGAGCGGAGTTGACTGCAGGCCCCACAAAATTAAATATTGGGTCTCTTGCCCTTCAAAGGAGGAGTTTGCTCTCTTCTACCTTATAGCAAATAAAGGAATTTGTTTTACATATGGGCACTGTATTGTGAGAATTGTCAGCGTTAACCACCAGCGACCGATGGACAGGCATGAAGTCACTGAGGAAGCAGTCCTCACGTCTTCCTCCTCCCTCCCGCTGTCAGGTCAGCCCAGGGCACATGACGAAGTCTCCTCGGGCAAGCGTTGTGTCATCTGCTCTGGTGGCCAGGAGGGAGGACAGAGACAGTCCCAGTGTGCACAGGTCGTAGTGTCCTTGCCAAAGGCCGAGTTGATGCCCTAGTGACCCCAGAGGGAACAAGCGGGGAGAACCAGTGGTCGTTCTGACAGCCGAGGCCGGCCTGTTGCACCCAGAATTTGCGGAACGCTCCTGTCCCTTCTCCAGCCGAAGCCTGCTCTGTCGAGAAACGGCACTTGTTCGTGGCACTGTGGGGGTAGGGCTAGTTGTGTTAGCATTTCATTATCCATGTGATTGGGTAGCAGGTGACAGGCAGATTTCATGGTGGCCTCCATGGAGCCCACTCCCCTGGACTGTCCACGGGACTGTGACTGAGATGGTGGAGGCGATGGGAGGGGTTTCCCAGGGTTGGGCTGCGTGGCCAGCCTACTCTCTGGAGGCCGCCAGCCTTCCAGCCAGCAAGCAGCTGGTCCCCCCCTTCTGAGGCTGTGCAGAATAGGAAACCGTCACTACTACCACCCTCCAGGTTCCTCCACTGGCCTGAGAAACCCATGTGGAATTACATATGGATTAAGAAGGGTCAGCTGGTGGACTCTGATGTGACATCTCAAGCTGCAGAAAGACAAAGGGGTGGTCTGGGCTGGTGGGGCTGCCGGGGCTGCCGGGGCTGCTGGGGCTGGTGGCGACACAAGTTTGGGGACGGTAAAAAAGAGCAGTCCACTACTGCACAGACATTCCACCAACGCAGTTTTCCTTGGTCAAAAGCCATGACTTTCGGGCCTAGTGGCTAAGGTTCTCGCCTTGAACATGCTGGGATCCCATATGGGCACCTGTTCTAATCCCAGCAGCTCCACTTCCCATCCAGTTCCCTGCTTGTGGCCTGGGAAAGCAGTCGAGGACGGCCCAAAGCCTTGGGACCCTGCACCCGCGTGGGAGACCCGGAAGAAGCTCCTGGCTCCTGGCTTCAGATCAGCTCGGCTCTGGCCATTGCAGTCCTTTGGGGAGTGAACCAGTAGATGGAAGATCTTCCTCTCTGTCTCTCCTCCTCTCTGTATATCTGACTTTGCAATACAAATAAATAAATCTTAAAAAAAAAAAAAAAAAGCCGTGAATTTTTTTGTCCAAAGGACAGGTTTTCAGATCCACCCGTGTATCTGCAGCTTCCTACAAAAGCTGGCCAAGTGGCGCAGACAGGCCCCGTTCAGATCCTTCCCTAGGCACATGCTCTGCTGCACCTTGCAGGGGACCCAGCTAAGGTCTCCTGAGCGCCTGACCCCCAGAAGCTGTGGGTGAGAAACGGGTGTTGTTTTAAGCTGCTAAGGTTGGGGCTGTTTGCCATGCAGCAGTAGGAAAAAGGCAAGTTGAAGCAGTCTGTGCTGTTGGTCACAGATGCCTGTTTTAACACTGCAGCTCGCTCCCTGGGAACCTGCAGGTGGTCATTGCCCTTTAGAAGGTGTGCTTGGGCCAGTGTGAACATGCAGCAGGCTCCCACTTCAGACGCTAGGCATCCCATACTGGAGTCTTGGTTCAAATCTCGGCTACTCCACTTCTGATCCAGTGTCCCGGAAGGCAGCAGAAGATGGCCCAAGTATTTGGGTGCCTGCCCCCCATGTGGAATACCAGGTTCGAGTTCTTGGCTCCTGGCTTCGGGCTGGTCCTAACTGAATGTGGCTGCTTGGGAAGTGAACCAGCAAATGGGGTGGCTCTGACTCACTGCGTCACTCTGCCTTTCAAGTAAACAAACAAATCTTGTTTTAAGGAAGTTGAACTTAAGGCCAGTGTTGTAGTGTAGTAGGTCAAGACTCTGCCTGCTTGTCCGCACCCCATGCGACTGTTGGTTCTCGTCTCAGCTGTTCATTTTGCATCCAGCTCCCTGCTAATTTGCCTGGGAAAGCAGCAGAGGATGGCCCAAGACGATGGTCCCCTGTACCCACGTGGGAAACCTGTGAGAAGTTACAAGCTCTGGCGTCAGACCATCCAGCTCCAGCCGTTGTGGCCATTCGGAGAGTGAGCTGCCAGATGGAAGATCTCCTTCTCTCTTTGTCCTCTCTCCATAAATCTAACTTTCAAATAAAAATAAGTCGTTAAGAGAGAGGAAAATCGAGTTGACCCTAAACTGTTGGAGTCATTTCACAAAAATTAGAATATGAATGGTTACTTAAGATGAAAGTGTTGCATTATTGATTAATCGGTGATGAAGTTAATGTGGTTGGTCGATGTTGGTGGTTAAAAGGGAATTACTCAGGGAATATTTATTTATTTGAAAGTAAACAATGACAGAGAGGGAGGGACAAAAAGAGGGACCTTCCACCTGGTGCTTCCCTGTCCAGATGCACATGACAGCCATAATTAGGCCAAGCTGAATCCAGGGGCCAGGAACTCTGTCCGCGTCTTGCGTGTGTATAGCAGGAACTCAGAGGTTCAGGCCTCCTTCCTGCCTTCCCGGGAGCATTGGCAGGGAGTTGGTTCAGAAGTGGAGCAGCCAGGTCTAGAAGAGGTCACGGCCACGTGGGAAGCCAGTGCTCCCCCTTGGGAGAAGGTGCAGGAGACTGGTGCCAAGACAACAGGCCGACAGAACCGCCCTCCCCTCCACCACGGAGTGGGTCACTTGTGTGAAAAAAAAAGCCTCATTGTTAGGAAAATATCTACTCCCATTGACTCCTAGCAACAGACTGTGGTTCAGCCCGGCTCCACTCTGCTAATGAAGATGTCAGATTAATCGCCCATGCTTGTAGAGCTGCTGATGTGACGGAGCCAGGCTCTCAGGCTGCCTGGCAACCCCAGGATCGCAGGCCGAGAGGGACGCGCCCGTCTGATTTCCTTCCTGGTTTAAAAGCTCTGTCATGACACTGTAGCTGCGTCAGTTTACCCGCAGTGGAAGCATCCCTTCCACAGCCCCGGCAAGGCCCCCAGGGGATAGACAAGTTGTGTCTGGCGAGTCATGGCGAGGGTGCTTCCAGGGTCACAGCGGAGGCAGGGTGCCATCCCTGCCAGCCCACGTTGATCCACTGCGGGGCTGGGCAGGCCAGGGCCGGTGCTGCTCTCCTGAAGGCAGGCAGCTCTTCGAGACATGCTGTCCATCCTTCGCACGGCTGCTCCTGAGCCTCCGTCCACAAGTTCTGTGGGTGACCTTTCTCTGTGTGAGCCCCAGGCAGAGGAGTTCCCTGCAGCCCTTTGAGCGGCTTCTCCCGCAGGGCTGGTTCTTGGCCTGCCTGAGTTTTGGATGGGCCCTGCTTCTGCTGGCCTGGTTAACCACTGCCCTTTGAACCCTTCCCAGTTTCACTCATGCAGACAGGAAGGAGAGGTAAAACCAAACCTCCAGACCCCTCCAGTGTCGCCCTGGCTTCTGTAAGATGCTGAGCTGGGCAAGTTGCCTGGGTCCCAGCCACCCAGGGAGGTGGGCTGGGCAGCGGGGCTGGCCCCCTGACGGGGTACTGCTGGCGTGTTCTTTCTTTCCTTTTTTTTTTTTTTTTAAATTATTTTTATTGGAAATTCAGATGTACAGAGAGAAAGAGAGAAAGATCCTCCATCTGCTGGTTCACTCCCCAAGTGACCACAAAGGCCAGAGCTGAACTAATCCAAAGCCAGGAGCCTGGAGCCTCTTACGGATCTTTCACACAGGTGCAGGGTCCCAAGGCTTTGGGCCATCCTTGACTGCTTTCCCAGGCCACAAGCAGGAAGCTGGATGGGAAGTGGAGCTGCCGGGATTAGAACCAGTGCGCATATGGGATCCCGGCGTTGCATACAAGGCGAGAACCTTAGCCACTAGGCTATTGTGCTGGTCCCTAGCTATTGATTTTTTAATAGAGCACAGCTATTGAACGGTATTTATAGAACATGATCAATCTTGTAAAGCCAGTTAATGACTCAGTTTGCAGTTACTTGATATCCTCCTTCATATGCCTTCCAGAATGGCATCCTGGGAGAAGTTCCTTCTTCTGTTGAGTTCTGTCCTGTTTACTTTTACGTTTGCCTCTGGGGAACTCAGAGCTGTACTGCAGCCAATCTTGTGTTCTAAGCTTTTGATTCTGTTTGCTTTCAAACTGTTATATTTGTTATGCGTTGAGTGTTGCCTAAATAAACACCTCCCATCAGGGGAAGAGCTGCTCTGTGAGCGCATGGTGGCTCTGTGGTTTGCTTGGACCCTTCAGAGCAGGCGCAGCTGTGTGCACGCCACACTGCCCCTTGTGCCAGAAGTTCCTGGAACTAACCTACAGGAGCCTTCTGCCCTGCGCTCTGCCTTAGGACTCACGCTTTCAGGGGTCGCATCCCACGCATGGCTCTCAGAGAGGAGCCTGGAGCTCCAGGCGGACTGAGGCCGCGGGGTTGGCGCAGAGCAGGCCGAGGAGAGCAGCGGGCACCGTGCAGCAGCCGCACCTCAGGAGCCGAGCTGCATTTTCCTCTCTGCTCGGACCAAGGAGGAAAAGCTCCGGTAGATGTTTTTGTAGGAGCCTGGGGCCCAGGAGAGGAATCTAATTTTAGTTCTGTTTTCAACATGAGGGGAGGCTAGCCACATCCCTGCTCTCAGAGCACAGCCTTTGCATTTCCTGTGTACACCACCTAAAGCAAAGTGGACTGCTAAATGTCACTTGGTGTTTGCTGCTTTGTGCCTAGAATTACATGCAAGGCCTGCAAGCATCATGAGTCCCTAACATAGCTGCAGGGGAGAGAACTGTCATCCACACTACCCTTGCCTCTGGTCCCTTCTAGAATCTCTCCATTTCATTTTGTGTAATTTAATTGGCCAAAAAGGGTTTATTCCTTTCATCAGGAGCAAGGCCAGGGGTGTTTCATATGCTGGCACCTTGAGCCCGTCCACATGCACACGCCTGATTTTGGAGAATAAGGCAAGTTTTGGACAAAGATCCTGGCCCTGCACACATCCGGGTGGTGGAAATTGAGACTTGGGCCTGTCACAAGGCCCCCAGTGTCTCCCAGCTACGGGGTGGGGAAATAAAGCCAGTGACATGACAGGCAGGGAGAGGGCAGAGCACAAGGGTCTTTAGAGCAGGCGGGCTGGCGCGGCCAGGGCAGAGCAGAAGCACCTTAGAGGCAGAAGGCAGGACCCACTCCGAAATGCAAGGGGGTTTAGCAGCGCCCATGCGGGGTGCCGGTTCAGCAAGGCCGGAGATGAACCAGTTGAGCCATGGTGCTGACCCCAGGAATCTGCGTTTCTGCTCCGTTCCGAAGAAGAGAGAGGATTGGAGACTTCTGTTTCACCTGCTTAACAAAACTAGTTGGTGACTGAACCACACTAGAAGCCGGATCTTTCCCTCTTGGCACTCATTGGCAGGTGGCTGACACCCTCAGGACAGACAGCACTGTGCTTCCTCCTGAGTTGGTGCTCTGTGCCAGCATCTCTTGTGACCAGACAACGTCTGCCACTGACAGAGGAAGTGGTTTTGGGGAGAGCCGGGTGAAATCTTCCAATGGTTGGCAGTGGTGTGTCTGAAGTCCCTCGCCTGTCTTGGGACATGTTCATGCAGCCCATGTGGGTGTGGTTCGGCTGCCTCCCTGGGTGCCAGGCACCCCACAGGTGATGCCTGCCCAGCATGCAGGAGAGGGAGGGCACTGTTCGTCACAGTTCCAGATGGGCATGCTTCGAGCAGAAGCTGCTCTGCTTGGGCAGGAGATGGTTGTGGACACTGGCCCTCTATGACTCTCATTTCCCTTACAGTTGTCTTGTTGGCACTCGTCACTGTAGAGCCTCATTGTGTGCACAGAAAGCCCTGCTGCCAAAGATCAGCAAGAGGGTGGCACGCGGCAGCACAGGGCTCCACAGTCCCTGGTCTTGGGGAGGAGCTCTGCTCCAGCTGACCGGCCCTGCTGGGTGGCTGGGACTGCCAGTCACCTCCACGGCCACACTTACAAATTAATTTTCCAGTTTGGAGGGCCCTGACCCAAGGAGTGTGCAGCTCAGCGATGACACTGGACTTGGATTCCTGGTGCTGTGTGCATACATGCCCTGGGCTCTGCTGGGCCGGTTGTCAGCCCTGCCTCTCGTGTGGTCCTCACTTAGCCGCAGACCTGGGGTGGGAGGCTGGGTTTGCCTCTTCGACTGCCCCTGTGGAATCCCGGAACCTGCAGCATCACCTCTTTATCTCAAAGAAGAGGGTCCCCGTTGCCCCACCCCCACCCGTACTCCCCAGGGAAGAGGGAGAAGCCTCTGAAGTTGGCTGTGACTGAAGTCCGTTTCCTAGAACAGTGTAATTTGGGCTTACAAAATACAGTGCCCACTGATACTTTCCCCTCTGCGTCATCACTGAAACCGGTTTTGGCAGCTGCTGATGGGTTGTGATACGTAGAAAACATGAGGCATGGGGACAGCCTACACATCTATCCATCCACCCCCATAACTGGGGCCATTTCTGCAGGCACTCCCTGAGTTCTGTGACTCTAGGGTCCCGGCGCTGGCTTCACCCGCCCCCAGATCCCACACTGCCTGTTGGACGCAGCTCAGGTTTCTTTCACAAGCTTTTGCTTCCTCTCTCGTGTCTTCGGCATTCGATTCCTTCTGCTGGGATGGCTGTGCTCCTCCTGGGTGCCTGTGCTTGTTCAGGGGCCACCTGCAGGCAGGACCTGCATTCCTGCTCAGCCTGCACAGGGCAGCAGCTGGAAGGGGATGTGGCCCAGCCGCACCCTTTGAGTGGGCGGGCCCAGGGCCTACTCTGTGAGTGGGCACATGCTTTCCAATCAGTGGATGAGAAGACTGGGCTCCTGGCTGGGCTCTGATCTCGACCTTGTCTGTCTGCAGTGGGCGGGTGGCGGGCCTCAGAGGGTCACAGCAAGACATGATCCCGGAGAGCAGATCTGCCATCCCAGAACCAGGACAGCTGTGTGAGGGACTTGGCCCTGTGAAATGCCTGAGCGGCCTGCTCTGAGGAGCTCTGTGAAGCAGATGAATTTGGAAGACAGGTTGCCCCCTGGGGTGGTGTGGCTTTGGGGAGAGTTCTGAATGGGTGGTAAGTTTGGGAGTGGGGTTGAATATTATTTGGCTGAGTCTGTAAGAACTAGGAATGGGAATGACTGTTTTATTCTAAAATCACCTCATTGCGAGGCCGTTTGGGTTCCCAATCATGGACCAGAGTGTGAATGGGAGGCCTTGCTGGTTTCAGGAAAGCCCATTCCTTGCTTTTTGGCTCAACTTTGGCAGTTCTAGGTGTCTGAAATGTGTGCTCTTCCTCAGCCCCTTCTGGCGTGTGTCTCAGTGGGGACCAGCGCGTGTAATACTGGCATCTCATATAGGCTCCGGCCAAGTCCCAGCTGCTCCGCTGCCCATGCATTCCTTACTAACATGCATGGGATAGCAGAGCAGGTTAGTCCAAATGCCTGGTCCCCTGCACCGTGTGGAGTGCCCAGAAGGCCTGGCTGCGGAGCAGCCCAGCTCCAGCTGTTGAGGTCCTGTAGGGAGTGAACCAGCAGATGGAAAATCTCTCTCTCTCTCTCTCCTTAAATCTGCCTTCCAAATAAATAAATCATTGAAAACAGGAAAACAAAGTGTCTTGGTTCCACCCGTAGCACCCATGTTGAGGAGCCTCGTGCTGGCATGACTCTGGTCTCTCCCAGGCCAGGTCCTGGCGCGGGGGCCGGGGGTCTTTGATGTGCTGCTGCAGTAAGGGAGCCAGCTCGGTCTTGGACTTTTCCAGAAGGGTGTGATTGACTTTTACAAGCTGTTTGACCACAAAGTCTTTTCTTCTGCTCTTGTGGTGACTTGCTTCTCCAGGCATCAAAGTTGGGAGCGTGTCTAATAAACAGCCAGTTGGCTGGACCAGACTTGACAGGGGAGCTGGAGGTTGGGAAGGGATGCGGGTGGCCTGGCCAGGCCCGCCGCCCTGTGTGTGTGTCGGGGGTGGGAGGCAGCAGGGAGGCCGGCTTGTCTGAAGTTAATGCTGCCTCGGGACGCAGCGGACGTGAGCTCTCCTTGGCCCTGGAATCGTGTTCAACCTCATTGAGTCAGTCCTTAGGGGGCTTAGCGTTTCTCCCACTATAAAACCAGGAGACGGTGGGACACACAACTGGTTTCACACCCGGTCTGTTCCTTAGTCCTCAGCCTCTGTCTTTCTGGCTCAAGTGAAGATGGTCTTTCTTGGAGAACCATTGCTGGGTACCGCTGGACGCTTTCTGTGTGGGAGGTGGTCCTGCTACCATCCACTCCTTGAAGAGACCCTGGTCTCACTGGGTGCTTGGTGCCTTGTAGCTGTCTGCCCGATGGGTTTAACTAGAAGGGAAGCACGCTGAATTTCAGGGAAATTCTGCCTCTAAAGCTTCCCCTCGGAATTGTGAGGGTTCTGGCAGTCCCTGCTAGGCTGTTGGGCGTCTGGGGCTCGAACTGGGAGAGTGAGGGAACAGGTGGGCCTCGCCATCATCCCTGGGGTGTCTCTCTTCTGGTCTCTATGCTCAGCTCGCTGTGTCCCAGTTGCCTTGTGAGGAGAGGCGGCTGTGGGAAGTGAGTTACTGCTTCCCTCGCCATGAGAGGAAGCTGACTGGGCTGGCCTCGCCTAGGTGGCCTGGCTCCCAGGCTGGTTCCTTCTGACCCCAGCACTTTGCAAAAGGGCACCTGAGGATTGATGGGGTCTCTGAACGACTGAAGGCAGACCTTCTGCAGTGCCTCCCCACGATAGCTGGCCGGGCCTTCTCTGCTGGGGTGATGCCCCTTTCAGAGCGTTGTCACTCCAGCTCCTCCTCTTGTCACCCTGCAGATGAATAAGTGACTTGTGCTCAGTGAGCAATGAGAATGTGTAGTTTTCCTCTGGAAGTCCAGAGGGCGGCCTGGCAAATAATGCTTTCTCAGGGTCGCTGAGCAGGGCTCCGTGGAAAAGAGGAGAGATGGTGGTTGTCCACTGTGCCGCCCCCCGCGAGCACCACGTGCCCGCTTGCCGTGGCTTGCCAGGGGGACAGGCTGGCTCTGCGTGGTTCACAGCACCTGTTAGGCTGCAGGCACCCTAGTGTGAGATCGAAGGAGCAGTGCAACATGTCTGTTTGGCCAACATCCTTCCCATCTCCTGAGACTTGGTTTCCTCTTCTGTCACCTTCCTGGTGTTCACCACACATGGCAGGGCTGATTGAACCACTTAATGGTCCCAACACAGGAAGCCTGGCTGTCCAGGGATGACCGTTTACAAGGGGAGTCTGGGGAGGGCGCGTTGTGTGGGTTCACTGCTCCAGAGCTCTGGCAGGCAGGGGCGGGCCTCGGAAGTCCGTGCCGTGACACTACGGCGGTTTCCTCTCTTTAAAGTCTGCTCAGTGGTGGTGTTCACTCCAGGGAGAAGTCCACCTCTCAACCTGTTGGAGGTGGCAGGTGTCTTCTCGGCACCAGGACAGTGCTCAGGGATCTTGCAGGGAGGGCAGACACTCCCACCTTACAAACAAGAGAAATGAGGCTCCACGGGGCTCTCATACTCGGCGTCAGAGCCACGGGGACATGCCCGGGGACACACTCATAGACTGTCCAGAGGTGTGGAGATCATTGTCGCTCCTTTCACGCACACACTGTAGCAGTAGCATGTGACAGTAGGACCAGTGCCTATGTTGTGGTCCCCACCTCCAGAGATCGGGTTACATCGCTGGGAAGCTCCGCAGTCAGAAACTTCTTGTGGTTAAATGGGCAAAGGCTGCACCACCTCCACTCTGCCTTCTGCCCCTGGGGCCTGGGCTGCACCCTTTCTCCAGCCCCCCATCTGACACTCCTTGTCCTGTACCGGAGCGACATCACACAGCTCCTTGTGTGGGACAGCCGATGCTGCAGAGCTGCTGCCCCCAGGGCCTCAGCACCTAAACCCGGAAGCAGTTCAGTCCAGCCTAGCCCCCCCCCCCTGCGCAGGCTCTGCAGAGGTCTCCCGTGTTCGCTGTCCAGCAGCAGTTAGCTTGGTGCATGGAGTCAAGAATAACACGTGGACTTACAGACTGATCTATTAACACGTCAGGCTTTAAGGACTGAGGGGCGTACGAGGGAGGAGGGTTTGAGGCATTTACATCTCAACAGCAAGAGGGAGTCTCCTGCCTTGGTCGGCTAGTTCCTGTGTCCCTGCCTTGGGAGGAAGCACCTCTCTTTGTATATGAGTCAGTCATTCTCATTCAAATGATATACAACCAACTGCTCTCACACAAATGGCATCCAATCAGCTGTTCTCATGCAAACGATGCCCCATGGCTGTCCTCCCACCCCCCAGGAGCCAGGGTCCTGATTCTGGCCCAGCACCGTGGGTGACGCCCCGCACTGTCCAGCCCAGTAATACCAGCAGTGAGACATGCTGGAAGTATCGGGTCCACACCGGACTAGGATGAAAGAAAAGGGGGGCAGCTTTTATAGTAATTACATCCTGAAAGGATAATGTTTGCTCTCAGCTGAGCCAATTGATATTCTCCAACTACATCATTTTTCTCCTACATAGTACTGACCAGGGCGTCTGCCATCCCCTAGGGACTGGGAAGAGGAGGGTGGGAGGTACTGGTTTTATCATCTGCTTCCCGGAAGTGACTGGAGCATTCTGTTAACCCAAGTAGCCCAGACCAGAGCACCCCACCAAAGGAAGTTCCCGGTGAGTCATCCACAATTCGTGTGTTGGAGTGACGTGAAAAACCAAGCAGGCTGTCCCAGCACATCTCCAGGACGTTGAGTGCCCTGCTGTTAGTTGCTACATTGAAGTTTTGTTTGTGTGTTTGGTAAGAAGCTATTATTGAAGTTAGTTATTGATTGATTGATTCACTTGAAAGGCAGACCTACAGAGAGAAGGAGAGATCTTTCATCTTCCCCAAATGGCTGCGTTGGCCAGGGCTGAGCCTGCCTGGCTGACACCAGGAACCTGGAACTCTGTCCTGCTCTTCCCATCTTCTGTTTCCCAGGCACTTTTAACAGGGAGCTGGATTGGAAGTGGAGCAAACAGGACTCAAACTGGCACCCATAGGAAATGCCAGCATTGCAGACAGCAGCTTAACACCCTGTGCCACAAGGAAGGCACCAGATCCTTCGCTCCACCATGTATCCCTTATCACGCTGAGTGCCAGATTCCAGAACGAACAAGCCTTGAATCCTCGTTGGAATTTCAAGGGACTAGTAAATTGAGCCTTTTTTTTTCTCCCCAGAATTCTGAACATTAAAAGCCATTGTAGATGGCGGCCACAGTGTCATTTGTGTTTTCTGATGGCGCTTAAAGAATGGCGCTTCCTGAGAGCCAGCTGAGTTTGCCAATATCAAATCCCAGACAAACTTTGCCTACCCCGTCATAACTGCATTGCCGGTGGAGGGCTTTCCCCCAAAGGTACGTGTGTGAGTGAGGGCTGGGGCACTGAGGTTGAGGGAAGCACACAGCAGGGCGGCGCTGTTGGGCAGCAGGAGTGGGCGATGCCCTCCCCAGAATCCCATTGCTGTCGCAGGCAGGCACGGAGCGAGGGAGACGCAGAGCCAACCTGGGCCAGGTATTGAGGTCATGCGTCTGCAGGGCTCTCAGAAAGTCTGTGGGAAATGCGTGTTTTGAAACAACTGTTCATGGCTTTACAAGTTATTTACAGCCGAACAAACTTAGATACTCTTAGTGGAGAGCTGGCAGGCAGTGCCGAGGGCTGCTTGGGATCTGCAGGAAAGAGCAGTGGGAACTCTGGCCTGGTTACAGAAGGTGAGCTTTCCTGTTTGCCAAGACCTAGTGAAAGCAGGATGAGGAAGACGTTTTAGGAATTCAGGTGTGGAGCTGCCTGTTAGCCATCCAGGAAGGTCATGAACAGCTGTGTGCAGGAATCCGCTCAGGTGCCAAGTGCCTGGGCCTCCTGGGGGCTGCACCTGTGCCCCGGTCTCTGCCACGTCTGTGTCCGTGCGTCCCTCTCCAATCACGGTGTGTCTCCTTAACTCCGACTCATCTGCCTACCTTCCACGTTCAGAAGGAAGATGAGGAAGTGCGGGTGGGCAAGTTGCTTCAAATCTACAGAGACAAGCAAGGGGGGCGTCAGCCAGAATGTTTTCACTTTTGAAATCTGTGTTTTACACATGAAAAAAAGTCCCTGGAATTGACTATTAGAAACAAGTAAGCCTCGGTGTGTATCAGGTGGTGCTAGAACCCACACTGAAAGATGGACTCAAGCTTCTTGGGTGCAGCACTCCGGCTGTGAGCTCCTCATCGCGCTCCTGCAAGGATGCAGGCAGCCAAGGAAACCTTGAGCTCTGCCTTACAGCTTTGTTCATGGAGCTGTTCTGAAGCTGCTGTGTGGCTCTTGTAGGGGGAAGCCAATGAGTAGGTAGGTATTTGGGTGTTGGGAGTCACAGTTCTTGCTAGCATGGAAGGGTATGGAGCCGTGGGCAAAGCAAGAACCCACTGGGATTGAGTTGCAGTGGGAAGTAGCAGTGTGCAGTCACAATTTAAAAATACAAATATGCAGTCAGAGGTCACTTAGTGACCGGCATGTGTTCTGAGAAGTGTTGGGCAATTTTGTCATTGTGCAAACATCATGGAATATATGTACACAGTGTAGGAGGACTGCAGTGTCACCAGGCAGTGTGACCTGAGGCTGTGTGTGCATCTGCTGCTGACTGGACCATGTCTGTGTCTCCTTGCTGTGCTCCCTGAAAGGACACACGCAGGGACGATCTAGCGGGGGAGCACACCTAATGCCCTGGTCTTGGACTCCCCAGTGCCATTCCCCATCAAGAAGTGCCAGGGCCCATTAAGAAACGGGTAGGGAAAGTACAGGATGATTCTGGGAAATTGATCACAGTTTCAGGGACCAGCATTGTGGCATAATGAGGGGTTCATGGGTGCTGGTTCAAGTCCCAGCCGCCCCCCTTACGATATAACTCCCTGCTAGTACACTTGGGAAAGCAATGGAGGATGGCCCAGGAGGCTGGGCCCTTGTACCCACTTCAGGAGACAGGAATGTGGCTCCTGGCTCTGGAATGGCTTGGCTCTGGCCAGTGTAACCGTTTGGGGATTTGGGAAGTAAACCAGTGGATGGAGGATTCCCTCTCTCTCTCACTTTACCTTTCAAATAGTTTTTTTTTTTTTTAAGAAAGAAATGTTTTAAAAATGATGGAGATACATCAATAATATAATAACTAATTTGAAAGGGTTTCCTGTACATTTGAATATCCAAAGGAACGATAAAATGAGAAGCCAGGTCCTCAAAGATACCAGAGCAATCTGGGACAGGGAAAACGCTAGCCACCAGGTGTAGCAGAGTAAGAGAAGGACGTTGGAGATGGTGGGTTAGTTGCAAGGACAAAGCCGGGAGGCATCACCTCAGCCAAACGAGCAGATTCATACTGATGAGTGACAAGCCACACTGGCCCTGTTCTTGGCAGATCTCTTCTGCCTGGGTCTAAGGTCAGGGCACAGATAAATTCCTGTTCGGGCGCTTCCCACCCCACACACCCTATTGGCATGCACTCTGCAAGTGTTGGTAACATCTCAAAGACATTCAAGAGACTTGACAACCAAATGAAACATATAATTCTTGGCTGGACTTCTGGGTCTCTCTCCTGTTCTTAGGGGAAAAAAACATCAGTATTTAAGAGCTGTAGTGTTATAGTGTTTGCAGCCTTCCCTTGGTTTGAGAAAAACAAAAACAAATGGATCGCCGAGAGGGAAGAGGAGGGGAGACCGATGTGGCAGCTCCGACAGCTGGTGAATCCAGGTGAAAGGTTGTGGGTTTTTGTTTCACAGAATTCTTTCAAAGTTTCTGTAGCTTTGAATTTTTCTCAAAATGAGATGCTGGGAGGGAGTAGAAAATAAAAGGAAGTAAGTTCTGCAAAGAATCTTGCCATGTCTCTGAAGGAGTTTTGCCATTTAGGGAAGCAGAGAAATGTGGGAGTATCTGGGGCAGGATGTGGGGTTATGAGAATTTGGGCTCTAACGTAAGGGACAAATCCACCACAAGTCAGCACCACAGTGCAAAGCAGCAGTGGGCACGAGGTGAGATTGCTGGGGAAATGGGTATCTTGGGCTGGGAGAGGGAGATGTCACTGCAGGTGCAGGAGGGAGGGGGCACTGCAGGTGGAGTGTGTCTGTGGGGGTACTCACTGAAGGTGGAGTGCTTCTGTGGGGTACTCACTGCAGCTGGGGGTACTCACTGCAGGTGCAGGAGGGAGGAGGCACTGCAGGTGGAGTGTGTCTGTGGGGGTACTCACCGAAGGTGGAGTGCTTCTGTGGGGTACTCACTGCAGCTGGGGGTACTCACTGCAGGTGCAGGAGGGTGGAGGTGCTGCAGGTGGAGTGTGTGGGGAGTACTCACTGAAGGTGGAGTGCTTCTGTGGGGTACTCACTGCAGGTAGAGTTCTGTGTTGATGTTGGGGTGCTCTTTGTGCCTACTCCCTCGCACTCCCCAGCAGTTCCCAACCCTCCCGCAGCCTAACCACTCTCCTGCCTTCCATAATAACAGATGAATGTTACCTGTGCTTATGTTTACCTAAGTGCAGTCATTCAGAATATGCTTTGTGTGTGGCTCTTTCTCCATCGGTGAGTTTGCTCTGTCCTGTGTGTTTCTGCACATTATCCATTCTCATGAAATGTAGGATTTGCTTTGGAAAGAGCCACGGTTGACCTGTTCTGCCATCCCCTGACATTGGAGTATTGCACCTTTAAGCAGCACGGTGGCAGCGGCTGGCTGGCTATCACCAGCAGTGTGCAGCCCCGGCTCCTCCTTGCAAGCCTTGGGGTCTCTTGTTTTCTCGTTGTAACCCTTCAGGGGTGTATTTATGAGTGTCTTTTTTATGGTTTTAATTTACTGTTTTCTGGTGACAGATGGAGTTGAATACTCCTCATATACTTAGTCATTCAGCTATCATGCTGAATGTCTAAGTTTCAATCTGTTTGTAATCCTGACCAGTGATAAAATTAAGCGAAAGGGTGGTTCTGTTGGATTGGAACGCCATTCAAGGCGAGTCTGACAGCTACAGATGGTAGGGTCTGTGGCCCAGCCCCTTGCTCACCTCACCTCTTGGGTTGGCAGCCCTGGCTTGCCCTGCAGCTGTCCCCACTGGTCATGTCCACTGGCCATGTCCAGTGCTTGTCCTCTGTGGCCCAGCAGGAGGCCTGCACCCTGTCTACGCCTGGGTTGGGTTTCCCAGCTGCAGCTTCCTGCTGCTGCACAGTCCCCAGGAGATGACGCAAGTGATTGATTCTCTGCCACTTAGGTGGGAGGCTTGGATTGAGTTTCAAGGCTTCAGGCCCTGGCCACTGTAGGCATCTGGGGTGTGAACAGTGGATGGGGGCTCGCTTGTTCTCTGCCCGCCCCCTCTTCCTCTCTCTCCCTTTGCCTTCATTCTTGCCACTGAAATAGTTAAAATTTAAAATAAGTGAATCTTAAAGATTCCATGTAGGAGTTTGTCACCTGCGTGCCCACAGAGCGTACACAAGAGTGCATGGCCGTGGCCTTGTTTAAGGAGCGAGGGGTGACTGACAGCCTCAACAGCAGGTTCTCATGACTTGCAAAAAAAATTTGCAGCCAATGGAGCTTATCTTTTATTTTCAGTTTATGTGAATTTTTGAAGATCCCCCACCCCACCCCCAGTTTGTTCTAAGAAGACTTGAGTCAAACATTGTATTTACGAAGGAAAATACCCTCAGAGTGTTGCTAAGTTCAAAAAAAAAAAGAAAAATTCAGCTCTTCCGGTTGTGAAGCTAGTACTTTTATTTTCTGTGTGATCTGTGTATGTGTGTGTTCACCCCCCCCTTTTTTTTAAAGTGTTTTGGCCTTTTAATGGGATTGTTTTACCTTTATTTTTTAAAAAAAAAAACAAAAAAAACAAAAAAAACCCCAACGGTATGACGAAGCTCTCCATAGACTTCAGAACAAGCAGATAATATAAACATTTCTTTTCATGGCACAAGAGCCTTTAGTGTTGCGCAAGTTCAAATACTGTTTTCCCTCTATTTTGACATGAATAGCTCTGTATTAAGTAAGACAGAGGCTCTTTTAACGTGGAGATTCTTAAAAAAAATGCAACATCAGGTTGCTTTTGGCTCTGCTAGCTGGGCTGTTTTTAGCGTCTGCCTTATGAGGTGTTGGCAGAGGCCTAGCAATGCGATCAGATAAAGGCAGTGGCTGGCTACTGTGCGTCAGGCGTGTGCTGTGCGTCAGGCGTGTGCTGTGCGTCGGGCCCCTGGCTCTGCTCTCCTCACACAGGCTCACCAGCACTCCTCTCGCAGCCTCTGCCCCCAAGGAGCAGGCTCTGAGCGTCTGAGCGGTGGCTGGCTGGCAAGTTCTTCCGCTGTCCTGCTCACACGTGCCTGTGTTGGATGACTCTCCCCAGGCTTGCGCTCAAGGCCAGCACACTGTAGGCCATGAGAAACGGACGGCCATATTGTTTCACAGGAGCACCTGCTGTCCTTTTGGCGCCTCTTCAAAGTGTCGTCCACCATGACCTTGGCTTTGTGCACTGGGCATTTCCAGACTCGCCCAACCCAGGACAAAGCTAAGCCCTTTCAGAAACTGCTGCTAAGTTGGGATCCCAGCTGTTCCTGCAAGGGACATCTGAAAGAAGGCCAGCCAGCCTCAACATTTGTCCTCCAGGCCGGGATCTCTGTGGGCTGGGCTGACTGCACGGCAGGTTGAAATATGAGAGTGAGATACGGGCATGTGGTGGGGGCTCTGCCTGGTGCCACATTGGGACATGACTCTGTAACGGGGTTCTGAGCTCTGGCCTGTCCCCTCTCACTCAGAGAACGATATTTATCTTCATCGAACAGCCAGATCTGTGGCCTCGGGGCGGCCTGAGAAGCGGCTGCATTTGACAGGGAGTGTGAGTGCCATAGAAGAGCTGGTGAGTAGCGGAGTCCGTCCCCGGGGTGACAGCCTCTGAGCAGCCATCCACGAACTCTCTCAAGTGGCTTCCACAGATTGGCTGGGCCACGGTACTCCAGCATATGGCACTTGTACTTGAAGCGGGTTCTTGTTCCCTTGGCTTAGCCATGGCCATATGGAAGGTTCTGTGTGAGTTGGAACGGTTGTCTCCTAACCTTCCTATAGGGTGTAAAAAGGCAGAGAATCATTTGGCAATATCTGTAAGATTGAACACGGTACAGGGTGACCATCCCTCATTGAAAATCCTGGAGCCAAAGCGTTTCCGAGCCTGCGTTTTGGAATATTTGCGAATACACAGTGAATATCTTGGGAGCTGATACCCAATTCTAAATGGGAAATTGAACTTTGTCTCAAATGCAGCTTATGCTCATAGCTCGAATGTCGTACAGTATTTTGATCACGCAGTCTGCATTTCGTGTTGTTCTCCCGTGTGGCCTCATGTTGGCCCTCAGAGCGGTTCCGATCTCGGATGTTTTTGGGTTGGGGCTTCACCTCCTGAACAGACCCTACAACCCAGCACTGCTACTCAGAGAGTTCGTGTCTATGTTCCAGAAGACATGTGTGAGACCCTGCTCTGTAGTACTGCAAATGAGAGCAGAACTGCAAATGAGCCAGTGTTTACTGCCGGGAGCAAGGAGGGACAACGCTAGTGTTAGGGAGTGTGTGGGATTCCACAGCCCTGAGGCACGCCCTGGCGTGGTTATGTGTCACACCTACCGCTGAGTCAGGCAGCATTGTCATGTATGTAAGGTTCACTTGCAACACGGGACAACTGTGGCTCCCATCAACTTTGCCAGAGCACGTGGCGGCCTCAGGGGAATCGGCAGTTCTGCTGCTAGGGCTGCACTGCCCGGCTGGGTGGCCACCAGCCACATGCAGATGCTTGGTGGCCTCAGTGGTTGGTGTGTTGGCATGCAGACCATTTCCACTTGCAGAAGGTTCGGTATGAGGGGCCCGGGTGGTGGCATAGCTGTAAGGCTCGCCTGTGGCACTGACATTTCACTTAAGCACCGACGTGAGTCCCAGCAGCTCCTCCTGCTAAGGCACGTGGGCAAGCGTGGAAGGTGGCTCAGTGCCTGGACCTCTGCAGCCATAGGGAGACCTGGAACAAGCTCCAGGCTCCTGGCTTCGGATTGGCCCAGCTCCAGCCATTGCAGTCATTTGGGGAGTGAACTGGCAGATGGAAAATATTCTCTCTCTCCCTCTCCCTCTCTTCTATGCCTCTCTGTAACTTGCCTTAAAAAAAGAAAGTTCTGTTGGACAGCTCTAATGGGGGGCGTGTGGATATGATTCCCATCTCCTTGCATTGTTTCTTTACTGATAATTTTATGGGGTTTTTTCTAAGATTTGTTTACTTTTATTGGAAAGGCAGATATACAGAGAGGAGGAGAGACAGAGAGCAAGATCTTCCATCCGATGGTTCACTCCCCAAGCGGCCGCAACGGCTGGAGCTGAGCCAATCCGAAGCCAGGAGCCAGGAGCTCTTCCGGGCCTCCCACATGGGTGCAGGGTCCCAAGGCTTTGGGCCGTCCTCGACTGCTTTCCCAGGCCACAGGCAGGGAGCTGGATGGGAAGCAGGGCAGCCAGGACACAAACCAGCGCCCACATGGGATCCTGGCGCGTGCAAGGCAAGGACGTTAACCACTATGCTATCACGCCGGGCCCTAATTTTATGTTTTTTTTTAAACAAAAGTTTGTAGCAACCCTGCATCAAGCAAATCACCATTTTCCAACATTTCAGATTATCACTAGCATTTTTGGTTTTTGAAATTTAAAGTATGCATACATTTTGAAGGACGTAGTGGTGTGGCTCCCCTGCTGAACTTCAGTACAATGTGAACAGTGGTTACATACACTGGGAGCCAAATGATTCAAGTTATTTGCTTCATTGCAACATTCCCTTCATTGCAGCAGGCTGGAACCAGGCCCGCAATACCGCCACAGTATGCTTGCCATGTATGTATGCCGTCTTTTAAGATGTTTGGTTTTTAATTCCAGTACTACAAAGTCTACAAGAAGACACACTTGTAAAATGTGAAGTGTAACTTCCTAAGTCTAAGCGGACGGGACCAGAGAGTGGTTGGCAAAGCTAGCTGGAACAGCGGCAGTGGGAGGAGCAGCTCTTGGCATTGCCCCCACTCAGAAAATTGTGTGCATGCGTGCCTGCCCTCAGCTGTGGGCAAAGGGGCCCCGACAGGCAGGCTTCCTGTGGCCACCACTGCCTGCTCCCTTCCAGCTCCAAGCCTCGTGTTGCTCACCCATTGTTTCCAGAAAGACGACAAACAAACAAGCTCCGATCCAAATCCCCTAGTTAGCGCCTTGCTTCCCAGAGCCAGGACTCTGTGCTCTGGCTCATCCGTCACTTCTTGTACTAGAGCTGGCTGCTGTGTGACTGCGAAGTACCCTGAGGACAGAGGTTTATTGGGAGGCATCTCGCAGCCCTTAAATGCTGGCCTGAATCCCAGGCGCTCCCCTCACCGACTCAGACTAGAACTGTGGGCTGGGGCTGGCCGAGCAGAGATGGGGAGATAATCTACATCCTGAGGTAAGCATACTAGTCCCTGGGTCACGACCGGGGCTGGCCTCCTGTGCTTGCAGGAGCCCCGATGACTTTCTGGTGACCACCACACCACCTCACTCACCTGTTGAGTTCCACTGTGGTCTGAATGGCAGAGCCAGCTCTGGCCAGCTCCTCGGCCAGCTAATGGTGCAGACAGTGGACGCCGACTCACGTAGCCTGTGGCTCTGACTGTCTCTGGCCACCCAAGGAACCACGTGGACCCTCCTGTGTGTGGCTGCCTGTCTTTCCCTGCCCTCGGCTTCCTTGGCACAGCAGAAGCTTTGTGGCATAGTCGATCGCTCTAACGTTGCATCCTGCTCAAGACCTGGGCCTGTACATGTCTCATAGGGGCTCCTAGGACCAGTGTTAGAGGGTGGGACAAGGGCAGCACCCAGGTCAGTACAGAAGGAGCATCTGAGCCAAAGAGCGGGGTCGACAGCCAGGCCTAGGGCCGAATTGACACTCCTAGTTCAGTGCTAATGGTAGAGGAGAGTGGGGCCATGCGAGGTCCTGCCTCGTTCAGGATGTTAAATTGGAAGATTAATGCTGAAGGATAACCCGGCCAACATCTGTGAGCAGTTGGGAAACAAGATTTTGGTCTACCTTACTATCCATCTAGTTGTATAGTTAGGTTAGTTCCTTGTCCTGAGAGGTACCCTATGCCAGGCACTCCGCTACGTACAGAAGCTTATTGCAGTGTCCACAGGCAGGGTCTCGTTGGACTGTCACAACCACTGCCACAGAAATGCAGGGCCCAGCACAGTAGCCTAGTGGCTAAAGCCCTCGCTGTGCACGCGTCAGGATCCCATATGGGTGTTGGTTCGTGTCCCGGCTGCTCTGCTTCCCATCCAGCTCCCTGCCTGTGGCCTGGGAAAGCAGTCGAGGACGGCCCAAAGCCTTGGGATCCTTACCCATGTGGGAGACCCAAAGGAATCTCCTGGCTCCCGGCTTCAGATCAACACAGCTCTGGCCATTGCAGCCACTTGGGGAGTAGACCATTGGACGGAAGATCTTTCTCTCTGTCTCTGCTCCTCTCTGTATATCTGCCTTTCCAATAAAAATAAATAAATCTATGGTCTGGGGACCGGCTCCTGTGTCGCTGCACCTGCTGGCGGTGGGCACAGCCCCAATACCAGGCAGCCTCTCCATCCAATGTACAGCCTAATAGAATCTGGCCTCTTTCCTAGTGGGATGAGGTCATCCAGTTATACTGAGATACTAAGAATTTCCATCTTGAAATACAGGTGTATAACTGTTTAAAAGTATTTGTCAAACATAAGTTGGAGCCAAAACAAAAATTACATTTGAAGACACAGAATCCTCACTCCTGCGCCATTTGATTTAATGCTTGCGTTCAGTGGTTGGTCAGGAGGGGTCTAGGAAGATGATGCTAGGTTATGGTTGAGAAGCCAATGTGAGGAAACAAATGCCTGCCTCTTTTTCCCTCTTTGTGATAAGATTTGCAGTTTTCCTTTGAGGGAAATATCCCTTCCCTTTGAAGAACTCGAGTAGAACATGCTGTGTTCCTTCCAGAGTTTTACACGTGTTAAAAGATTTTTAGAGACTGGATTAATACTCAAATGATTGTATATTTGGCAATATTCAGAGACGTTGATAACAGGTTCATTATACAAGCAATTGATTTAGAATCCAGAGCATTATTCTGCAGCGGAAGATGAGAGCTTGTTTCTGGCCTTGTCAAGACAAGTAAATTTCCATATTCTTACTCCTTTCATATTCAAAGTCAGAGAAAAGTTTTGTTTGTGTGATGTGTAAGTTTCCAGCTGCATGAGAAAGTATTTCTTGTGACTTCTGATAGCACTTCCTAACCAAGTACTCAAATGGAACCACTAGGTATGATTTGGAAAGAATGATGACTTCATAAAACGTGTGTTCTTTATTTTATTCTTGCTACTCTGAGTTTTATAAACCATGTACTCATAATTTTGATTAAAAAAAAAGTGAATCTTTTTAAAAGTAGTCTTGGAACAGCCATTTGACTGGCAGTTAGGATGCCTGCCCTGAGACAGTATTGTTGTGCGTCTGGTTAGGCGTTCCACGTCACAGCACCTGGCAGAGCCCCGGCTACTCTGCTTCCAACTCAACTTTCTATCAGCACACCTGGAATGCTCAGACAGTATTCCAGTCCTTGAGTTCCTGCTGTCTGCATCGGAGACCTGGATGGAATCCCTGGCTCTGGCTTGGCCTGGCCTCACCATGACTGTCATGGGTGTCTGATCTGGAAGCCAGCCGATGAACAGTCTCTCTGTGTCTATGTCAAAGATCTATTTATTTATTTTTATTTGACAGACTTACAAAGAGACAAAGAGATCTTACATCCACTGGTTCACTGCCCAAATGGCTACAACAGCCAGAGCAGGACCAGTCCAGCTTCTTCCAGGTCTCCTGTGTGTATGCACAGGCCCAACAACTTAGGCCGTCTTCCACTGCTTTTCCATGCCACAAGCAGGGAGCCGGATTGAAAGTGGAGCAGTCAGGGCTTGAACTGGCACCCATAAAAGATGCCAGTATTGTAGATAGAGGATTAACCCGTTACACCATAGCACTGGCCCCTGTGGTGCCATTTTTTAAAAGAATTTGTTTGTTTATTTGAAGGAGTTACAAAGAGGGAGGTAG
The DNA here is from genome assembly GCF_030435755.1 of Ochotona princeps. Taxonomy (NCBI): domain Eukaryota; kingdom Metazoa; phylum Chordata; class Mammalia; order Lagomorpha; family Ochotonidae; genus Ochotona; species Ochotona princeps. The sequence continues at coordinate 2,598,993 of NC_080845.1, forward strand.
GGATAGAAAGAGAGCTTCCATCCACTGATTACTCCACAAATGACCACATTGATCTGGGGCTGGGCCAGGTCAAAGACAGGCACCCAGGCCCGGCGGCGTGGCCTAGCAGCTAAAGTCCTCGCCTTGAAAGCCCCGGGATCCCATATGGGCGCCGGTTCTAATCCCGGCAGCTCCACTTCCCATCCAGCTCCCTGCTTGTGGCCTGGGAAAGCAGTTGAGGACGGCCCAAAGCCTTGGGACACTGCACTCGCGTGGGAGACCCGGAAGAGGTTCGAGGTTCCAGGTTCCCTGCTTCGGATCTGCGCTCATCGGCCCGTTGTGGCTCACTTGGGGAGTGAAATATCGGACGGAAGATCTTCCTCTGTCTCTCCTCCTCTCTGTATATCTGGCTGTAATAAAATGAATAAATCTTTAAAAAAAAAAAAAAAAAAGACAGGCACCCAAGGGGGATGCAGGGGCCCACGCACAGCAGGCACCCAAGGTGGATGCAGGGGCCCACGCACTTGGATCATCTTTTTCTGCTTCCCCAGGCACATTAGCAGGCAGCCAGATCTGAAGTGGAGCAGCCAGGACTTGAACTCACACGCATGGGAAGCTGGTGTTGCAGATCTCAACCTAACTTGCTGTACCACATGAGCCCTTCGGGCCATTTTTTGAAAAAACAATTCTTTCCCTTCGCTGACTAGTCTGGGCACCCGCTGGCGGTCGGTTGCCCATGAATACGTGGGTTTATTTCTGGACTCAGCTCTTCTCATCCGTTGATTTCTGTGTCTCTGTGTGTGAGTACCACTCCGTCTTCACTACTGTGGCTTCAGCATTGAGAAGTGTGAGTTCTCCAACATGGTATGCCATTCTTAAAGATGTTTTAATTCTGGTCTGTTATATTTCCTACTGATGTTAAGATTTTACTGTCAATTTCTGCAAAAACTGCCCACGAAGCTTACTAGTAAGGGTTACACTGAATCAGTAGATGAGTTTGGTGGGGATTGTCATCTTAATAGTGTTAAGCATTTTGATTCTTGAACATAGAATATTCTTTGCTCTAATTACATCACCCCCCTAATTTCTTTTATGAATATTTAGTTGTTTAACAGAGTGTCTTACATTTATTTTGTTAAAATCATGCCTAAATATTATTTGTGATGATATTGTAAATGGAAGCCTTTTCAAATTCTGGAATGGCCGTTGTTACTGTATAGAAATGCAGTTGGTTTTGGGGTGGTTTGCAGCTTTTCGGTCTTATATTGTGTGACCTCACTGAATTTGTTAATACTGATGGTTTCTAGTGGATTGTTTGGGATTTTCTGTATACAGGGTCATATTATCTACAAATAACTTCCCTTTTATTTCTCTTTCTTGCCTAATTGCCCCCAAAGAACCTCCATTTCCAAAGCAAATCAAGTGGGAGAAGTGAGAAGAAGTACTCTGGTCTTGCCCCTGAGCCTAGGGGAACAGGTTCAGCCACCCTGACCCAGAGTATTTCTAAGCATCCTGCCTTTAGCTCACTCTCAGCTTCCTCTCACTCGCTGCTGCTCCTTCGGCCGGAGAACAGCAGGTCGATTGAAAAGGGCTTCCTTTCCAGTTCTTCAATAGCAGAGTTTATGGTTCCACTTGGCTTCTCTGTTCTCAGCCATTTTCCTTGGCCATTGGTGAGGTCATGGTACAAACTCTGTCAGGACACGGGGAAATATTTGCAAATTCTTTTTCTGTACCCGTTTTCACTGCCCATGAATTCCACAGTCCTGAATAACCTAACCTAGGTAGAAGTTGTGAAAATCAAAACACATGGGCCTAGCGTGATAGCTCAGTAAGCTAAATTCTTGCCTTGCATGCCAGGATCCCATATCGTATCCTGGCTCCTCCACTTCCCATCCAGCTCCCAGCGTGTGACCTGGGAAAGCAGCGGGGCATGGCTCAGGTCCTTAGGACCGTGCACCCATATGGGAGACTGGAAAGGAGCTTCTGGCTCCTGGCTTCAGGTTGGCTCAGCTCCAGTCTCTGCAGCCAGTTAGGGAGTGAACCACTGAGTGAAAGATCTTTCTGTCTCTCCTCTCTTTAAATCTGACTTTGCAATAAAAATAAGTAAATCTTTCTTAAAAATTGGAACATAAGCAGAGGTGTGTGAATGGATCCTTCTTTTCTTTCCTTTTGTCAGGGAAGAGACTGTTCTGGGGTCACTGTCCTTCCCGCAAAAGGCGCACAGGCCTCGCCGTCCTCCCGGCATGCCCTCTAACTGTCAGTACCCTCTGTGTTTGCAGACTCTCAGCGTTCTCACCTCTCTTCCTTCACAATGAAGCTCAAGGACAAATTCCACTCGCCCAAAATCAAGAGGACCCCGTCCAAGAAGGGAAAGCCAGCCGAGGTGTCTGTGAAGGTTGTGGACAAGCCCGTGAGCAAAGTAAGCTGGCTCCCCGGGCGCTCCTCCCAGCCTCACCTGCTCGCAGCAGGATGAGCTGGGGCTGCGTCTGAGTGCATGGTCGCAGCGGGGTGTGAGGTGCGAGCAGGTTGGCTGGGGTGTGCCTCGTGTGTTCGCCAGGGTCAGGCTCAGAAGGCCAGCGCAGTTCACGTAAGACACCTCCCTCATCAGCACACTGTGATCAGCCGGAAGCTGCCTCCCACCCCAGAGGTCCCCACGTTGCCCTGGCACACATGCACAGAGAAGTGTGTGACTTCCAGATGTCCATCATTTGGCCATAGGACCCGGGGGGTGAGATGTGACAACCCTGGGGAGCCCACCAGCAACTCCCCCCAGCACTAGTGACCTTCGTAGGGCCAGGCCACCGCATCTGTTGAGACAGCTGTTTTCGTTCATCCCTCCCCTCAGCCTAAAATGGCCATGTGAAGCTCTGTAGGAATCCAGGTTTCCTCTCTTCCAGGAGGCAACAGACAGATTTCTACCAGAGGGCTACCCTAGCCCCTTGGATCTGGAGCAGCAGGCAGTAGAATTTATGTCCACCAGTGCTGTGGCTTCCAGGTCTCAAAGGCAGAAGGTCAGTGTGATGTGAAGAACAGTTGGGTTTGCCTTGCCTTCTACTGCAGAACCCTGGGCCATGGTTTTGGGGATGGAAAAAAACTGTTGCTATATCACTGTGTCCAGCTGGGTGGTGACTGGGGCACCATCAGGCAGGCAGCAGACCAAGGGGCCTTGCGTCACAGGGAGAGTTTATCCCAGCACCGTGGTGCCCGGGCGGACGACTGGGCCCCTTTCTGGGTGGTCCGGTGGGTCCCTGGGGAGCGGGTGTCTCCCCCGCCCAGCAGCAGCTGTCCTGCCCTTGAATTGCTCCGCTGCTTTGATGACGTTTAGACATGGATGGCCACTGTGGTGCCCCCTTACTGCGACAGCCAGCTCGTGACTCCCTTTGTGGCCAGCACTGAGCAAGCTGCTTCTTGGCTCCCTGCTTGGTGCTTTTGTTGCGTGTGCTCTCACTTCGTCTTTCTAGCACTGCTGACAGGTGGAAATGTTTCTGGAAAGGACCCTGCCGTGTCTGTAGAGGTGGCCTGAGCATTTCGCCAGAGTCACGTCAGCAAGATTGATGGCAGTCTGCCTGACACCAAACTGTCCTAACAGGTCTCGCAATGCTGCTGCTTCTTTTCACTGTCTTAGAAATCTAAGTATCAGTCACAACACATCACTTCCCGTAAGGTCAGGTCAGAGCAGAGGCAAGCACTCAGTCTGCCACACCGATCTACATTCCAGGTCAGAGATGAGAAATTAGAGAAGATTTGATCTGTGCCAGTCATGGAGGTCGCTTAAATAGCTGGCAGAACCAGACTGTCCGTGTGTCCTCTCACTGGGTCGGTGAGGCGAGCATGAGGGGACACCTGAGACTCTCCCTGGAGTTCAGGGAGCTCTGCTAGCAGAAGTGCCCAGCCGCCCGGTTCGAGGGTGTTCCAAGAGAAGGCGTGGAAGAAAATGCAGGCACTTTCTGGGGTGCCTGCAGGTGCCGGGGAGCATTCGACAATGTGTGGAGGCACTGCTGATTATCACGGCAAAGGAGGCTCGAGCAGCTGCCGTGGTGGGCATCCTGAGAAACCCGCTCCGTGCCAAGGAACCTGGGTGTCATCTTCCCCGACCCCAAAGACTGTGAGGCCCCGCTGTGGTCACTGCACCTTGCCAAGGTTGAATTGTTGTGCTGGAGGCTAAGTCGTGAGCTGTGTGGCCATGTCAGCACAGCCTGTTGCTCTGCCGGTGAGGCAGATGCGGAGCCTTGCAGCGGGCCTGTCATCTGCCGCTGTCGCCCTGTCCCTGCCAGGAGAGCGTTTGCGTACATGTTCTCAGTTTGCGGCAGCTTGTGTCTGTGGAGTCCATGGAAGACTGAAGCACGAGGAGAGGGGGCGCAGGGCCGGACCACCCCCGCAGGCCTTGTCCTGGCTGCTTCCCACCTGCTGTCTTGCGTCCTCCTCTCCGTGATGCGGGACAGCACTGCTCCCCGACTCTACAGATCTCAGCTTCCTCCTGTGTTGGGCTCCACTCAGGTACTTTAGTGGTCTCACGTCTTCCTAGGAAATATCTAAAAACTCAGTAAATTCTGGAATGAACTGATAAATTCGGTCTGGAGCTCTTTAAGAAGCAGTAGAGGGCGATCAGACCGCCTCCCAGGATGACAGTCCCGCTACAATGACCCTGAGTGCTCTCCAGAAAGGGCCCCGAGGGCCTGGACCCTCCGATTGGCTTCTGAAAGGCTTTCCCTTTCAAGGACGAAGGATGAAGTGGACGCAGAGCGAGGCCCTGCCTGAGAGCTGGCTGTGGCAGTGTTGTGGGCCTCTGACGCTGCCTGCCCTCTGCTGGGCTCGGCTCCTGATGGGGCCTCCCTGTCGGACCCTCAAGAAAGGAACCATGACAGATTTTCTAAATCTAATGTCCAGGTTACAGTTTTTAATTTAATGATGGGCTGAACCCCAGGCTGTACACCAGGAGCTCTGTGGTGTGGGAAGGAGACTGGAGTTAAAGAGGAAAGAGCAGGGTTGTGGAGCAGGCAAGGCCGCAGGCTGGGCAGCTGGAGCACCAAGGCCACAGGGCTGGCAGCGCTGGGTTACGGTTGGCGCTGTCCCTGTGGCTGTGTTTTGCAAGAAGCAGCAGCTTAACAGTGGAAGGACCAGGCTCTTAAATGACTAACGTGATTTTTCTACAGTGACAGTTTCCCGTTCTTCACCCTGACACGCCTTGCCCCTTTCGAAGGCTTGCTACTCCTTTTTCTCTTTGAAACCTGCGGATATATTTTCTTGACATTTCTGTCTGCTCTGCAAGTTTCCTTTTTGCTGTCTGTGCTGGCGTCATGTGCCACTTCTCACCGACCTGACGTGGCTTTAGCCATTGTCTCTGTCCACAAGCCCTGTGAATCCCGATTCCTCAGGTCCAAGAAACAGGGAGCTCTAATGCAAGAGGGTGTGGAGAAGCGAGCTCCCGCCTCCAGGAGACAGACAGTAAATGAACATGTAGGCAGGGAAGGAGAAGGATGAGCCCTGAGCCAGAGAAGGGGCCGGATGTGCCCTGCAATCTGCGGTGCCATTCGGGGAGCACCGGGTAGCCTGGCCGAAGTTGGATTTCCTTAGCAATTGAATCAGTTTCTATATATTCTTTTGATACTCACATGGAATAAAAACCTCTGCTACTGTACTTTTTTTTTTATTTATTTAAAATGACATTCCCCATCATTTCAGGAGAAAGGAGCCATTGTTAACAATTACTTTTTTATTAGAATTGCCTTTTTTGTGTATTTGCCGATTATTGAAGTGTCCGGGAGCCGTCTTCTAGCCATCAGTTGTTTCAGGTTCTCGGAGCCTGAGGGAGCCTACAAGTGGCACTTTGCCTCACATATACACACTTGCTAATCCACGCTGCTAGACATGCAGCTGACCCTGCTTGAGTCCGTTCCCCAGCTCTGGATGTGTTCTGCAGGTTTCTCTGGCTTGACCTTCCCCTGCCCACCAGCCAGGACCTAGGTCTGTGAAGTTAGGAACAGTTGAGGAGACAGGAAATGAAGAGGTTGTGTGCAGCAGCTGGCTGGGCCCGACACCTGCATGCTGAGGAGGAGGGTCAGTCGGCCATGTGGGCACTGGCAGGTACAGGCCCTAAGCAGAGCGCCCGGGTCTGTGGGATCAGCGTACAGCAGAGAGGAGACAGTGGCCATCTGCTGCGCTTCTTCTGCCTTCCGCCTCCACCCAGCATCCTTCCCTCTAATCCTGAGACAGGCTGCCATGCAGGAGTCTTGGCCACGGGGCTGACCCATCGTGTCCTGGGCAGCCTTCACAGCCCCTCAGAGCTTTGAGAGAAAGGCCGGGGGCTTCCAATTGCTGAGATGTGGCCACTGCTTCTGCAGAGCATCAGAAAGCCAGTCCTGCCCATGCTGCTGCTCGTGGTGCGGTCTCGGTGTGGTTCAGGACGGAGGCGAGGCGATTACAGCCCTGCAGGGTCTGGGAAGGGGGTCTGGGAGTGCCCCTCCTTGATGTCGGCCTTGCACCTTCACACCCAGCCTCTGGGCCCCAGCTGCTGTCCTCAGGAAAATAATCTGGTGAGGTTTTGGCAACATCAATCTCAAACTAGGTCACAGGAAACCGTATATGTATATATACATACACCTCTCTAATTTCTCTCCTCCCTGCTGTGCGTAACACTTCCTCACAGAACCTGAGCTGGCTGGAAGAGAAGGAGAAGGAGGTGGTCAGTGCCCTGCGCTACTTTAAGACCATTGTGGACAAAATGGCCATTGACAAGAAAGTCCTGGAGATGCTTCCGGGCTCGGCCAGCAAGGTGCTGGAGGCCATCTTACCCTTGGTGCAGAGTGACCCCCGCATTCAGCACAGGTGAGTCTCAGGGCAGCAGAGGACCCCGGCACGTCTGGGCGTGGGCGCCCTTGAGACACATGGGGTGGGTAACTCTGCAGCCACCCCAAGTCTTGATGCCATCCTAAGGCCAAGGTCATTATCACTCCTCACTGAGATGAAACTTACACGTCCGCAGGCATGGAGCCACAGTGGGATCTGTGGTCACTTCTCTGATTTGGGCACATTTCTGCCAGGACCCTGGTCATCCAACGCCTAAGCACTGTTTACTGTGACATCCCGACTTGTCAGGACCTAGCTTACCAGGGCTCTCAGTCCCAGACAATGAGATGAAAAGAAATAGGAAAGAACCCTGCTGGAGGACGGGCTGGTGAGAAAGCAGAAGTTCCGCAATGGTGGGGTTTGTTCCAGGGAGCCTCCGCTGAGTAATGCTTTTAGTGTTGAAGTATATTATTCTCTTAAAAGTTAAGGGGCAGCCTGTCCCTGTATCAAGTTTTAAAAGAAAAACAGCCTTAAATTTACCTGGAGCAAAAGCCTCTGGAAGGACTGGCAGGTGCCTTGTTTTTCCGCCATGGTACCTCTTCAGGAGAAGTGCACCTGTTTCGATTCCCTGAGATAGCGTGGCCTTTGTTCAGCACCTTGAGGCTAAGCGTTCATGAATGGCTTGGCAGTGAAGTTCAGGGTTGCCTTCCAGGAGGTCAAGCCAACTGTGTCTTTTTCAGCCACAAGACTCTGCTCCAGGGCATCCGTCTGGAGTTTAGGCTGAGCCCGTGAAATGGTTAGAAGCTCACTAGCCCCAGGGCGGAGGGCTAAGCAGACTCCTTTGAGCAAACCTGCCTGAGGTGCCACAGATGTGTGGACCACTTTGAATTAAATGTTCCCATGAACCTGTTCTCCTGTGCTTGGGAGCAGGAGAGAGTCAAACCTGCTTGAGAAAATCCCCCCCCCCCCATGTGACGCTGTGCTGATCTTACAACACAGTGGCCTTTGGGGAAGGCAGGAAGAGTGGCAGCGCCAGGACACCGACAAGAGGGGGTGGTGGGAGAAGAGGTCAGGTCACACACACCCGTGCTTAGTCTGTCTGGGAGAGTCGAGGCTAGAGCCAGCTCAGCTGACCCCCGTGGCCAGCAGCACATTGCCACCAAAGCTGTGGCTTGCCGGAGAGTTGGCCAGCAATGCTGCCTGCATGGTTGCAGGCTCTGGGCGAGCTCTGAGCAAGCCACAGGGTAACAATGGGGCAGGAGGTACTTAGAGCTGACAGAACCATTTCCTGGAGGAGAAAAACGAAGTACCTGGAATAGCCATGAGGAACAAATATTTTTGTCAGGTACTCCTCTGGCTAATATTATTTGAAGGAATTTCCTTCTGAAGTTCTGTCAGCATGGCGGTGCTGTTTTGCTTGGTGTCCCTGGAGGGACTGGAACCCTGAAATCCTTGCCCTGTGTTTTTGTCAGCTTCCGTACGTTGTCTGCGTCCTCTCTCCGTGCAGCATTGGCACCCTCCCCGGGGACGGCCTGGCCTCAGCTCAGCAGTCCCCGGTGTGCAAGAGCTGCAGGATCTTCACAGGTGGCAGGCCTGAGCCCAGAAAAGAGGCGTCGACAGGGCCCCAGACACAGCTCTGTTGTGTGGGGGGCCCCATCCCCTGCTTCCTCAAATCTCAATGCCTTGACCCCAGAAGGCTCCCCACCCCGCCTGGGAGAATGCCTCATGGGCCCGGATTTTGCCTTTGGAAAGCATTGTAATCTTGCCTTACAATACTATGTAGTTTCCTAACAATTTTATCTTTGGCTTCTGTCTGCCTCTTCCTCCCCGCCCCAAAAGTGGATGAAGGGGCAGCAGATAGATTTTCTACATTTTTGTGTTTCCTCTGTTACAAAGCATAATGCTTGAAATTGAAACCTAATGCTTTTTGGAATTCCTAGGGAAATGTATTCTGCATTGATTAAAAGTGTGGCAGGAGCAGCCATGCTTCCTTCGGCTGCCCCTCTGGTCACCGAGGCAGCCCCAGGCACTTGGCGTTTGGTGGGTGTGTCGGTATCCCAGCGTCCTTAGAAGCTAACACCTCACCTCCGCTTCCCCCACCCCTGCTGTCATAGGCAGCCCGCCTCTGGTGGCTTATCTTGAAATCACGTCATCACAGCATCTCCCTGAAGCCCTGGCCACGGTTCCAGTGCAGAGGGTGATGAAGCCGAGCCCCTGTTAAGAGCAGCTCTCATAAGCTGCAATCTGTTTTGAGCTCATGACCATCCCCATGAAGGATCCTGCCTATGAAAGTGCCACAACCCCATTGGTTGTCTGGGAGACATCAAAAAATGAGTTTTAGTCTGATTCAAAATAAGAAATGCGTAATCCTTGCCCCAGCCCAGTGATTAGCCCATTGGAGGGGGGAAATGGGACATTCCTTGAGAGAAATTATCAGAACCTCGTGGAGGGACGTGAAGTTTGGGAAGGCTCGTTAACTGCTGTGATGGAATTTTTACATAAACATTTTTAACAAATCAGCATATAATGTTCCACAGTATCTTTGTTGGACACTTTATTGGAAGAAAACTTGTATTAAAAAGAGGCATGGTTTTACAAAAATAGGGATTGAAAAACTGCTCCTGTGCTCAGTAGATATCTTTGATTTAATAATAACAATAATAATAGCCCTTCTCTTAATAACCGTTCTCTTCCCTCTAGCTCAGCCCTCTCCTCTTGCTACAGCCGAGTGTACCAGAGTCTCGCCAATCTCATCCGTTGGTCTGACCAAGTGATGCTGGAGGGTGTGAATTCGGAAGACAAAGAGATGGTGACGACTGTGAAAGGGGTCATCAAGGCTGTGCTGGACGGAGTGAAGGTACTGGGCACGGATTCCTCAAGTCTGGCCAGGACCTTAAGGCAGCCCGCCGGCCACGCTGTATTACAATGAACATTTTGGTGCACTCGGGCGTCACTCTGGAGTGCTTGTCTGGAGAGTCAGAGAGCTGCCAGAAGCAGTCAGCTCCTCTGAGCATGTGTTAAGGCTTCAGTGGGTCTGGCCCGGCTCAGCCCCGACAGGGCCTGCCTGCCAGCCAGGACACAGTGCAGGTGATACTGTCTGCACTGCTAGCAAAGCTTCCAGCGTGCCATCGCTCCTTTGTCCTGAGCTAGGAACTTGAGATTCCTGGCAGAAAGGCCAGGTTGATATGAGAAGAAATCAAACTGCCGTGGCCTGTGTCTTTGCTGTCCCGAGAAGTCAGAAACCACAGGCTAGGAAATGACGAGTCGTAGTGAGGGTGGGAAGTCGAGACCACAGAAGGTCTGGGACCTGAAGGGTGAGTCCTGGCGGATGAGGAGCACTGAATCAGATGAGGCCCCGGGGTCAGGACTGGGGCTGTGGGCCGCGGGAGGGCACATCATGCCATGGGTAATAAGGATCGGCCTGGAGACCTAGCTGCGTTAGAGTCCCAAGTTCCCCATTTACTAGTTTCTGAACTCCAGCAGTTATCCCAGCTGCTCTGTGCGCTAGGTGGGACCTCAGCAGCGTGTAGGGCAGAGCTGAAGGACAGTAGCATGGCTGGCCCGGTGCCTGCACACCCTGAGCCCCTGGGCCCCAGCCCCCGTCTGTTACTAAGTTACTAAGTGTACAGACCCTGAAGCACTGGCCCCAGTCAACACTCCTTCCCCTGAAGTGGGCTCTTGGATTCCTAAAGCCGGCTCACACTCTGGAGAGTAGAACACGGACTCCAACAGGTCTAAATGAGAGAAGACTGAGCAAGCATTGCTTAGCATTACAGCGTGTTCTGGAATGAATACTCTTGGGCCTCCCACGCCCACAGCAGTGCAGTGGGAGCGGATGTCCCTGCTAGCGATGCGAGATGGTTCAGAGGGCGTCTGAGTGGATGACATCATCCTCCGCTAGCTCCCATGCGCTCATCATTCCAGAACCTCACTCGGTCCAAAAGGCCCAGCTTTGGCCAGTGAGACGTGAGGGCGTCACCCGCAGCAGCCCATTCTGTGCTCTGGGCAGCTCCCTGTGGTCAGGAGGGCAGAGCAGCACCTGTTCACCCTCCGTCAACAGTCATATGGTTCTGCCTCCCCCACTCAGGCTGGTCCTGTCTGGACTGCTGGAAATTATTGAAAATTAATTTTTAGGTGACATTATTAACGTTTCTGCCTACCAAATTGATTCCTGTGAGATATTCAAGGCGAATTAGAATAGCCAAAGCAGAGGAGATGGACTTGCTGTGCATAAAGCTCTGATAGTCCCAAGCAGATCTCCTCTGTGCGTTCCCCGGAAGCACATTGAGCAGGGCATGTGCATGCCTGGCAGAAAATTGCTTCTTGTTTTTCAAAGTGATGGGGAGGTGTGGGAGGAGAGAGAGAAAAAGAATGAAACTATTTAAACCCAAAACTATTTGAGCCAGAACAAAGATTCTCTCGATAAGGAAGTCTGCTTTAATTTATTCATGAAGCGTTTAATGAGACCCTTCTCTGGGTCAGGGGTTGTGTTAGATGGAGGCATTGGTTGGTGGGCAAAGCCAGCACCAGCCGTAGCCTTTGGAGCCTGCACGAAGGCCTCAGAGAGACCAGCAGCACCACGGCAAAGCGCTGCAGAGGAGAGCTGGGGCGTGGTGTACCCAGCCTGTAGGGACAGCCGGCCTTCTTAGGGCACTCAGACATGTGCCCCAGGAAGAGCCCGGCCAGTGCCTGAGGGGAGGGCAGCAGGCAGACTGTGGCCAACTGGAAGCTGAGGCGGTGCAGACCTCATCGCTCACATTGCCTGGATGGTTTTCATATGTCAGCCCTACCTGATGGTCTTGACACTGCTCGTACAGCCCTAAAGGTAGGACAGGTGTGGCAGCTGAGGCCCAGGCAGACTGTGGGTAGACCCAGGAAGATGACGACCTGCCTCCAGGCCTGCCGGGCCCCTCCACCCTGTGCCCTGGTGTCACCCTCCCCGCCTCCCCCAAGGTCAGCCACGTGGTTCTCTGGCCTCCAGCCCCCTCCTGGTCCCCGTCAGCCCTGGGATACCTTATAAGCTCATGTCCTGGTGAGAGAGAGCACAGCTTGGCTGTGCAGGCATGCTGTCATCCACTTGGAGAAGTGTTGGCACGTTCCTTCAGACTGACTCACCATCTTTCAAGTAACTCATTCAGTGGTTGCAGATTTTTATTTTTTTGAAGGATTGGAAGGGTAGTATTATTTAACAGCCCCTATAAGCAGTGTACCTGCGGGCAAGCCACTCTCAAGATGCTGCTGCTGCTGCTGCTGAATGAGGACAAAGTGAGGTCATGTGTATAAAATACCTGGTCAGGGCCGAGCGTCCAGGTAAGCACAGGGCCGGGAGTGCTTGCGGCAGCAGTGGTGAGTTCCAGAACAGCTCACGCTGGCCAAGCCTTGACGGTGACAATGGCTCCTTTTCAGCAGCAATCGGGCTGCTCTCCTCGGGGGTCTCTGGCTCAGGGAGGACAGTGACTGTCCTCAGACAGGGCGGGAAACAGCCTCACTTTCTGTTTCTCTGGGAACCACTCCCAGCCCAAGACCTGGCTGTTGAGGGGTCAGGGACGCCCCAGTTTGACCCTTTGGAGCCCGTGTTCCACGCCCCCACTTGGCGGTTTGGATTTCATTGCTATTGGTACATGTTCACTCCTCACACCTGCGGCCGCTTTGCCTGCTTACATGCCTTCTAGCAGTGCCAAAGCTTCCTTGTACATCTGCCATATTCATCCAAGCTGCTTTCCCTACCGCCAGCTGCACACACCCACTCACACACACACACACCCACTCACACACAGCCACTCAACTCACACACCCTCACACACACAGCCACACTCTCACACACCCACTCACACACCCACTCACATATACTTACACACACTCACACACCCACTCACACTCACGCCCACTCACACCCACTCGCATACACTCACACACACCCACTCACACTCACACACTCACACACACACACAGAACAAGTTTTTTATCATTAAACAGAAAGCCTGGATCAGGTAAGGCACCCGCATACGCTCTGGCAGTCCCTGGCCTGGTACTTGGATCTGGCCTCCTGCCAGCAGAGACCTTGGCAGCCAGCAGGTAACGTGACTTACTAGGAGAGGCAGAGAGGCAAAGCTGCCATCCACCAGGTTACTTCCCCGGTGCCCATCTTGGCCAGGACTGAAGCCAGAAGCCAAGATGGCAGAACCCAGTTAATAGAACAGTGACTGCTACCTCCCAGGGTTTGTGTCAGAAGGCAGGAGTCAGGAGCTAGAACCAGACATCAAACCCAGGTAATCCAATGTGGGATGTAGGCATTTTAACCACCTAACCGAACCCTTCTTTCTACAGAGAAATCCCTTTTTGCCTACGTAAGAGAACGTCCCAGTAGGGTGGGGCACCTTTGATTGCACTGTGCAGTTTCAGTCCCAGCCACCACCCACCCCACCTGCTGACTTATGTCCTGTGTACTTCATGACCAGACTGTATCCAGGGTGTCTATAGAACTCAGAAGAACTAACGATAGAGGGGGAGCTTTGCATTGCCCTTGCATGGGAGCCCACAGCCCACCTCCCATGACGTTGTGTCCCTAGGGACTTCATGGTCCACATCTTAGCACACTGCCACTGCCTGTAGTCACAACACAGGCTGCTCTTGCCCAGCCAGGACGTGGCCTCTGTCCCAGGCTTGGGGCTGCAGCTCAGCATCAGGGACAGAGTGGCAAGAGGGACGGCACCGGCCTTCCTTGTGGAGCACCAGAGCTGTACTGTAACTTGCCCTTTAAGCCCTCTGTCACTGTGATCATTCAGGATTTATAAAACGAGCATAGAAATAAAGCTCACAGATTCTTGAAGATAACTTCTGAATACCATTTTTGGTGTTTGAAAATGTATTTTCAGCATTCTGGTTGCTGGTCAAGTTTAGAGTCAGTGGCTATAGACCTAGTCAGAAAGCCCTAGGATCCCACTCAGAAATGCCACATTTAGTAGGAGATTCTGGGCTCCCACCACTTTGCAAATGGTCACCTGCCAGTGAGATTGGAGTGCAAACACAGTAGCCAGGCATGTGCACATTTTAAAGGCTCTCCTGTGTCAGACAGCGAAAGTTGAGATGAAAGGCCTCTGTGTGGGCAGGAAGGTGGTAAGTAGCCGAGCCACCACCCGTTTTGCACATCCAGTCCTGGCTCAGGCCAGCCGGCTGACAGAGGGAAGGTTGTCTTCGGATCCAGGCGGCTCACTTGCACATGTGTGCCTGTCATGCCGACATTCTTGTGCCATCATTCACTAGTTGCAGTCACAGCTGCCCTTCCAGAAGGATGACAATCTAATTATAACCGCTCATGCATCAACGAAGACTTGGTAGAATGTTTGCCTACATTATTAGGTGCCCGCAAGCAGACTTGCGTCCTCTAGCCCCATTTGTAAGGCAGAGGAGCCTGAAAGTAGGGCTTCTGGGTGCTGGGGTCTGGCCTTGGTCCTTTCAGGGTGAGCTGCCTCTGCTACCTTCCTCCAGGCAGTGGGGGGCGGGGGAGCCCTCCACACGTAACTGCATCTCCCGGTGAGAGAGATCTCATCACACCATCTTGTCCTGATGGTGACCAGCTGCTGGGTAGCCATTTCTTCAACATGACATTCTAAACTTTAATTAATTAATTTATTTTTTTTATTTGAAAGACACCGAGATTGCCCATCTGCTAATCTCCCTCCCCAAATCCTACAACAACAAGGGCTGGGCCAGACAGGAGCCAGGAGGCCATCCAGGCCTCCTATGTGAGTGGCAGGCTCCCAAGCACCCGGGCCATCAGCTGCTGTCTCCCAGACCCCTTAGCAGAAAGCTGGATCGGAGCCACAGCAGCCTGGGGTTCAGTCCCAGGCACCCCAGCGTGGACTTCTGGCATCTTACGTAGCAGTTTCCCCAGCTACACCACAACATCTCGCCTCACGCATATACCTTTTCCTTTAGGAGTGGTTCTGTTTAATTATTTCAGAACTAATATTTATTTTCAAAATTTTCAAAAATACAAAAAAAAATGACGTATTTCATAGCCCAATTTTTTCCTGTTATGTGTACTCTCAATTTGATTTTGTTTCCAAAACATGTGATATACTTGTATGCCAACACACTTTCTGTGGCTTCTCCTATGTATATGTTGTAGATAGGGTCTTCTCCGCTGTATCACATATTCTTACTGTGACTTGTTTGCAGTCGCAAAATGCTCTATTGTTTGAGTCTATAGTTACTCGTTGTGGACTATTGAATAGTCTTACCTGTTTTGCATAATGCTGTGATGATCATTTTTTGTGGCTTAAGGTTTGAAAGCCTCTGTTTATTTGAGAGGCCTAGAGACGGAGGAAGAATTTTGGCCTGCTTCTTTACATCTCTTTTCCCACAACAGCCAAGACTGGACTGACCAGAAACTAGAGTCGGAGAACCCGAATCTGGTCTCCTCCACAAATGGCAGGAGCCCAATTCCATGGAGCAGCACTGCTGCCTCCTGGGGTGTGCGTTGGCAGGGAGCTGGAGCTGGGAGCCAGATCCTAGACCCTGTGGTGTGGGGTGCAGGCATGGCAACACCGAGTGCAACAGCAGCCCTGGTGCGGCTGCTGTTTGGATACATATCCAAGCAGCTTCTGCTGGGCAGAGTTCTCACAGTGCAGACACTGAAGGTGTTGGTCTTGTACACTGACATCCTTGACCTCCAGCCTGGGCTTCTGTGGGTCCCTCCTAGAATGAACGACCTCTCATTTTTCATCTCTGAGTTTCTCTCTTGGGATGCTTGTAGCTTCCAGTCTTGTAAAGAACCCTTGCTCTGGGCAGGATGTTAATGTTTTGTCTTCCTTGCTGGTGGGCTGCAGTTGTTATGTGTGGGTCTGGAGAGGCTTTGGGGTCTCCAGCTGGGGAGATGTTGTTATGTGTGGGTCTGGAGAGGCTTTGGGGTCTCCAGCTGGGGAGATGTTCCTGTGTTCCCCACTTGCTTCCTGCAGCTGCACACCTAGAGGGTCCTGCGGGAAGCCTGAAGCCTCTCCTGAAGTGCTGGCAGGTGCAGCCCGTGTGTCTGTCACGTGAATGGAACATCCCTCCAGGGCACACTCCATGGTGGAGAGGGATGTACATGGGTGGCTGTTCATGCTGGGCAGAAGATGGACAAGATGGGCAGGCCTTTTGAGACACAAAGCCACTGGGTGGTTGCCAAGGGTTGGGAGGGAGAGGGGTGTACCAATGCACACAGAGTTTGTGAGGTGATGAAGAGGCCTGAAATTATGTTGATGATTGTAAAGTTATGAATAGACTAAAAACTGTTAAATTGTACACTTCAAATAGGTCCATTTTACAGCAGGGAATTATATGTCCATAAAGTTGTGTAGAGACAAATGGACACAAACGTGTACAAATCGTATGATTCCATTATGCTGATCTCAAAAACAGACAAGAGTAACCCCGGATGATAGAAGTAATTAATGTTATGGTGCAGAGTACCAGTCCGAGTCCAGCTGCCCGCTCCTGACCCAGCTTCCTGCTAACAGCATCCCTGTGGAGGCAGTGGCTAGTGACCCAAGTGCTTGTCTCGCACAGGGGAGACTCGGGTGGAGTTCTTGGATCCTGGTTTCAGCCTGCCCAGGCCTGGCTGTTGTCACCATTTGAGAAGTGAGCCCACAGATAGAATGCTGTCACTCTGCCTTCCAAATAAATGAATAAATCTTAAAAAAAAAAGAAAAAGTGGTTGGAGAGGAACAGTATTTTTTTAGCATTGCTTACACAAGTTGATGTAGTTGTCAAGATTTTTCAAACTGGGGGAAATACATGCTAACTGGGGAGGAAAACAGGAAGGACCCCGGCCTCTTCCCTGTGGTTATGATTTGAAAAATGCCTTTTTTTCTATTATAATATTCTAAAATTAGTCCTCTCTTAGGTGTTGTGCTCACGGGTCGCCCGGGGCCAGCTTGTACTGGGAAGAAGCCACCCAGAGCTGCAGACTGGGGCTTTGGGCATTGTCGTGCACGGAACGTACCGGCTTTAGAGAACCGAAAATGTCATCCTTTCCCCACAAACAGGAAGCCTGGTCTCCCGAGGACTTGGCATGTGTGGGTGACTTGGTCATCTTGAGACAGTGGGTTCGCCATTTCCCCTGTCAAGAGGAAGTTCCTTCATGCTTTTGAAACTCAATGTCGTGCTGCAAAGATATTTCTGGAGGGCGTGGTGCGTTTGGGGAAGCTGTGCAGCTGGCTTCAGGCTAGCCATGCTTGCAGTCTCGGTGCAGGAACAGTCTGCCCCCACACGTGAGCGCAGACAGCCGACCACCTTCTAGCGAAAGCCCGGCGGGGCGTGCTTGGGCTCATGCTCTTTGTCTCGTGTCGGTGCAGGAGCTGGTCAGGCTGACTGTGGAGAAGCAGGGGCGGCCGTCTCCAACAAGCCCAGTGAAGCCCAGTTCCCCAGCCGGCAAGCCTGATGGGTGAGTGCTGACAAACTCGCCGTGGCCACATTCGAGGTAGAGCCAGCTTTGGCAGAAGGCGGGAGCCAGGCGGGCAGGCCGCTGAGGTCTCATGTGTCTCAGTGCTGAGTTCTGAACGTGCACCGGTTGGTTTAAAGTCTGAGTGTCTCACACAAGCTCTGCAGTATCGCCTCACCCATCTCAAGTTTGACATCCCACGTGGCCTTTCTAAGTATTGTGTGTGTCCCACGTGGGAGACCGGAGAGTGAGCCAGCAGACGGAAGATGACAAGCCCTTTTCTGCCTTGTCGTGTGTGTGTGTGTGTGTGTGTGTGTGTGTGTGTGTGTGACTAACTTTCAAAATAAATAATTAAATAAAAATAGAGAAATAGTCGTGGCTTGTGTCGGTGAGTGAGTGGCACACACCCATGACCTTTCTGAGCAGCCTCACCGAGAGCCTGGATTTCTGGATTTGGTACATTTGACTTGAACACTGTGGAAGCTTTTTTTTTTTTTAATTTATGTATTGACTTGAAAGCCAGAAATCTTCCTTCTGTGGGTTTGCTCACCAAATCACAGCAGCCAGGGCTGGATCAGGCTGAAGCTAGGAGCCCAGAGCTGCATCTGGGGCTCCCAGATGGGTAGCAAGGGCCCAAGTCCTCTGGCTGTATTCCGCTGTCTTCCATGGCACATTGCTGGAGAGCTGGACCGTAGGCAGAGCACTTGGGACTTTGGTGCGGGATGCCAGCATGGCATGCTGCGGCTTAGCTCACTGTTTCACAGTGCTGGACCCACTTTGATCCTTTTTTCTAAAGGCTTATTTATTTATCTGAAAGACAGAATTAGAGCCCGGTGCGGTGGCCTAGTGGATCCCATATGGCACCGGTTCTAATTCTGGCAGCTCTACTTCCCATCCAGCTTCCCTGCTTGTGGCTGGGACCCCGCACCCGTGTGGGAGACCTAGAGGAAGTTCCTGGCTCCTGGCTTCGGACCGACGCAGCACCAGCCATTGCAGCCACTTGGGGAGTGAATCATCAGACGGAAGATCTTCCTCTCTGTCTCTCCTCCTCTCTGTATATCTGACTTTGCAATAAAAATAAAAGTAAAATCTTAAAAAAAAAAAAAAAAGAATTAGAGAGACAGACAGCCAGACAGATTTTCTATCCACTGGTTCACTCCCCAAATGGCAGCAACAGCAGCTGAGCCAGCCTAAAGCCAGGAGCCAATTCTGGACCTCCCACGTGGATGGAAGGACCCAGGCATTTGGGTCTTCTCCCACTGCTTTCCTGGCTAATTAGCAGGGTGCCAAGTCAGAAAGGGAGCAGCCAGGATTTGAACCGTCACCCAAATGCAGCTGCTCGCAGTGCCGGAGCCAGGCTTTGCTCTTCCCACGCAGTACTGGCCTTCACATCTGCTCTCGTAATGTTTATTTTTATCAAGAGCGTACACCTGGGGCAACATGGAACATTTTAAAGCCTTGTATCATTTCTGCTACAAATCCCTGGTAAAAAATATGGAATGCTAATTTGGAGCATTTAGGGGAACCTTTAAATCGTCCAGTGTAAGAATTCCTCTTCCATGGCCCAGTGCCATGGCTCAGTTGACTAATCCTCCCCCTACAAGCACTAGGATCTCTTATGGACACTGGTTCATGTTCCAGCTGCTCCAGTTTCCCTCCGGCTCCCTGCTTGTGGCCTGGGAAAGCAGTAGAGGACAGCCCAAGTCCATTGAACCCTGCACCCACATGGGAGACCTGGAAGAGGCTCCTGGCTCCTGGCTTCAGATTGGCTCAGTGCAGCTGTTGAGGCCACTTGGGGAGTGAGCCAGTGGATAGAAGATCTTTCTGTCTCTCTGTGAATATCTGCTTTTCCAATAAAGATGAATAAATCTTTTAAAAGAATTGCTTTTCAGACAAGGAGCTGTAGCAGAGGCTGGAAGTGATGCTAGGCCCCTGTGCTTGGCAGTGACAAACCTGTGAGACTGGGGCCTGCACTGTGGCCCTGAAGCCTCATAGCCAAGTGCCGGTTTGAGTCCCGCTAACCCTGTGGGAGATGGGAAACTAGGATGGAGTTCTGGGCTTCTGGCTCTGACCTGGACAACTCCAACCATCATAGCAATTTAAAAAGTGAACCGTCAAATGAAGGACATACATACGCATATCTTTTGCTCTGCCTCACAGAAACAGCAGCAACCATAAATTTAAAAAATAAAAAAAGACGTGAAATCCCTCCGCCAGGCTCCTACTCTTTGCCCCTCGCACGGCTCCCTTAGCTGATCCAGTTCTCGCTGTCCGAGAGGCTGTGCGCTCTGCTCCCTCGGACCCCCGTAACGCCGAGTCCTCTCCCGTTCTGCAGCCAAGCCGAGCTCCCCCTGACGGCCCGAGAACTGGAGAGTCTCAACAAGGCAAGTGGGGGGCCGCAGTCAGCTGAGCTGCTCCCAGACTCCATGGACGAAGAGGCCGCGCCCCCCAAACCCCCCTTACCAGGCATTCGGGTGGTTGACAGGTAAGTCTTGCTTCGTGGCTAGCGCCCTCGGGAGGTGGCCTAACGTGAGGGACGACGGATGGAGTGGGCAGAACTCAGTCTCTGGCTGCCTGCCTCTCAGGAGAGGATTTCTGAGGGCGCCCTGGGCCCTGCCCGAGCCCCTGCTGTGCCCTCCTATCACTTGTGATGGATCAGGAGAAGGGAGGGTGGTGTGACTTTCGCCCTCCTGATATTCAGGCTTTGTTTTGGTTGGGACACGAGTGGGACAGGACAGGTTTTGCTTTGGTTGGGACAGGAGCGGGACAGGGGAACAGGAGGGTTGGGCTGGGAAGAGCCTGAGCTCCCTAACCGGCTGGCGGCTGAGCGCTCTTGTCTGCCTGCTGGGCTTCACCTGGGCCTGTCTGTTTCAGTCCACCAGCACTGCCTCCCAAGAAAAGACAGTCGGCTCCCTCCCCAACCCGCGTGGCCGTGGTCGCCCCCATGAGTCGAGCTACCAGCGGCTCCAGTTTGCCTGTTGGAATCAATAGGCAGGTAATTCGGCCCAGTTCCCATGGGAGAGGCCCCGTGGGTGTGGGATCAGAAGTGTATCTCCTAAAGCTGAAGGGAACAGTGTTTTAGAGATCTTCAGGAAGAGGGGGATGGCATCCCCCTTGGCGTTCTTCTCTCGGATGTGCTGGGGGTTCCCTGTGGAGCAGGGTGTGTGGCCGTGCCCAGGCCCTGGGGCCTCCCCAGCTACACACTCCTGCCAGCCTCCTGTCTGATGCAGCAGTGCCCCCGAGCCCGGCTGGGCCCTCCGGGGACGACCTCGTCGCCGGTCTCTGCCTCCTCGCCTCCCAAGTGACAGGCTCATTTTGCTTTTCCCACACAAGGATTTCGATGTTGACTGTTACGCACAGAGGCGGCTCTCCGGAGGCAGCCACTCGTACGGGGGCGAGTCGCCCCGTCTCTCCCCCTGCAGCAGCATGGGCAAGCTCAGCAAATCGGATGAGCAGCTCTCATCTCTGGACAGGGACAGCGGGCAGTGCTCCCGGAACACAAGCTGTGAAACACTAGGTGGGTGCGGGGGGAGAGGGGAACAGCATCCGCCACTTAGGTGGGATGACGGGAAGCCACACCATGAGATGCTCAGCGTCCATGTGTTCTGGACTCTGCCAGGACCAAGAGCTGTCTGCGCACAGAGCTTTAAGGGAAGGGGCAGCCCCCTGGGTCGGGGCTGGGAGTGTGCCCTGGGGGCTACGCAGAGCCTAGGCAGGGCATTAAACTGTGCATGTCAAGTGAAAAAGCAAGCTAGTCTCACTTGCAATGCTGTATCGTAAGAGCCTAATGAGCTTTGAAGCAAGATTTCTGTCTGCAGGACTGGGAGGGACCTTAAACTGCAAGCACCGTAATTAGCATGGCTGGGATCAGATAAGCTGGTACACTGCTTTGGGGGGATAATCCAAGTGCTATTAAAAATCACAATATGTTGACAACTAGGAAAAAAAACCCAAGACCATTGACATGGTACTTACTCATTTGGGTTTCAAAATGAGAGGAGGTTGGATTCTAGGGTGAGAGAGAGATTTATGAAAATATATCAGAATAGAAAAATTATGGGATTGTAAGTAATTTTTATTTTCTTGATAAAGTTTACCATCTTTCTGTTGTAGCCCTGTATTCTTATGGGAGATGCTTTTGTTGTTCAGGGGTTTTGTTTTGGTTTGTGTTTTCTTTGCTTTTTGTGGTTTTTTTTTTTTTTAAGGATTTATTTATCTTGGAAAGGCAGATACACAAATCTTCCATCCACTGGTTCACTCCCCAAGTAGCCACAATGACCGGATCTGAGCCGATCCAAAGCCAGGAGCCCGGAGCCTCCTCTGGGTCTCCCACGTGGGTGCAGGGTTCCAAGGCTTTGGGCCATGCTCGACTGCTTTCCCAGGCCACAGGCAGGGAGCTGGATGGAAAGCAGGGCCGCCAGGACACAAACTGGTGCCCATATGGGATCCCAGCACATGTAAGGCAAGGATTTAGCTACCAGGCTACTGTGCCAGACTCTCTTATTTAATTTTTATTTTATTTGAACAGTAGGGAGAGACAGAGGCAGATATCCTATTCATTGGTTCTCTCCCCACATGCCAGCATCAGCTGAGAGCCAGGCCAGGAGCTCAGGATCCTGTGCAGGTCTCCCACGTGGGTGGCAGGGCCCAAGCTGTCCCGTGCTGCCTGCCGGCACATACAGTGTCAGAAAACTGAAGTGGAGCCGGGGCGCAAGCCCGGACCCCTGGTGCGGGGTGAGGACTGGCCTCGCAGCCTTGGCCATTGTGCCTGCCCACCCGCTCTTTTTCTAAATTAGAAATTAGGGAGGAAGGTTCAGTGAGTAATACAGCATACAGCTGTGTCCCCATCTGTTTCACTTGTTAAGCAGACAGAAGAACAAAGATGATCAGAGAAAGCAGGAGCCCGTGTGGATGGGAGGGAGCTGCCTGCCCACGCCCGTGCGCAGGTGGGCGGGTGCCCTCTGCTGACATGTGTTCTCCCGTGGGCCGCAGATCATTACGACCCTGACTATGAATTCCTCCAGCAAGACCTCTCGAACGCAGACCAGATACCTCAGCAGGTGGCCTGTAACCTTAGCCCACTGCCGGAGTCCTTCGGGGAGTCGGGATCTTCGTTTCTTGGCCGTCCTTTCCAGCTGTCGCTCAGCAGCTGTCCCCAGCCTGAGGGCCAGCAGACGGACACGCCGCCCGCTCTGCCCGAGAAGAAGCGGCGGAGCGCGTCCTCCCAGACCACGGACAGCTCGGGCTGCAGGGTGTCCTACGAGCGGCACCCCTCACAGTACGACAACCTCTCGGAGGACGACCTGCAGAACCCGGCCGCCGGCCAGCCCGTGCCCTACACGCCCTTCGCTGCTATCCTCCCCTTCACGCAAGGGGCTCCCTCGGCTCCTGTTGAATTTGTGGGTGATTTCACTGCTCCCGAATCTACGAGTGACCCAGAAAAGCCACCGCCTCTACCAGAGAAGAAAAACAAACACAGTAAGCCTTTCTGGGGCTGACACAGCCAGTGTGCGCGTAACCTAACGTAGTGGGTGCTGTCTGTAAGCCTTGGCTGGAAGCCGAGTCGGTGGCCTCATTTCAGAGCAGGCAGCAGCACAGGTGTGTGGGCGGCTCGGGCCTCCACGGAGCTCAAGGGCGTCTCCCTTCATGTGACAGTTGCTTGGCCTGCTTGGTCTGCACACACATGGCCGTGAGGGGATGATGTGGGAGAAGACAGGCCAGCCCTGCAGTGTCGCCTGTGGGAACAGGGTTGGGGGGACATCTGCATGGACAGTCTGCTGAGCCAGGTGTCCACCATCCATGTGTGAGCCCGGGCACAGTGCCATCTCTCACAGGCTGACTCCTGGCAGGAGGAGTGAGGCCGTGGGAAGGGTCTTTGGATCAGGTTTTGGGCAGAGTTGAGGTGCTGGGTGTTCTGTTCGGATCGTCTTTGGCCAGTTCCATGGCCATCTAACTGCTTCGTAAAATCCTTCAGGGCACTCCCCGCCTGCCGCACATGGCAGAGCTGCCAGGCTCCGCCCCCTCCTCAGCCTACTTCACTAACAGAACAGCATCCCATTGGGATACTTGTGTGGGCTCATCAGTCCCACATCCCCTCAGCCCCTGGCCCCAGTGAGGCGTCCAGCAGAGAGCCCATGTGAGCTAGACACTGAGTTTGTCCCAAGTCCCACCTAAAGCATTTCCCAACCCAGCTGGAGCTGGCTCTGCCTTTGAGCAGGGAAGAGCCTGCTTGGTTGGACCCGGCAGGACCATCCCAGAGGCCAGCGAGGTAGTCCAGGGGTGGCACCTCCTTGGAGAGCTGGGCCTGCAGTGAAGGGGGAGCCACTTCTGTGGGATTAATTCTGTCATCCCCATCTGGCTTGGCGACTAGATCATTAGAAGCCAGGGTCGCGCACATGGCCGTGCCTCTCCGTGCCTGCAGGGTCGTGAGCGGCGCTCACTCCACCTGGCTGGGAACTGCGAGCTGTTCTCTTCTGAAGGGTAGGGCGGGGTGGTAGGACTTCAGCAGCTACTCCACCCCAGGCCTGCAGGAGAGGGGCAGGGAGGAGGACCCTCATTGCTTGTGACCGATCTCAACTCTCAGGTGGCTGAAAATATTTCTGTTCATTGAGGCCTCCGTCGGAGGCTAACCCCCGATCATCAGGGTCTGCAGCCCTTGTGCCCACCAAATTTTAACACTAGGCTGAGCTGCAGATGTGACACACCCTGTCATGATCCTCACAGCCCCCAGGCAGCGCCCGATTACAGCTGCAAAAACCAGGGCTCCCGGCAACTGGCTGCGGTGGGGCTGCCAGCTCGAGGCAGTGCTGTGTGGGCTTCTGCCAGCAGAGGAGGGACAGTGGGCTCTCCCTGCAGACCCCTTCTGGTTTCTGGTGGTGCTGCATTTGCAGGGTTGAAACCCAGTCCAGAGCCCACGGGTGCCTCTGTGGACGGTCCCTGGGGGAGTTCCAGAGTGTGGTGACCCCAAAGTTGCATTGAGTGAAAGAACAGGATGATCAACGTCCCCTCTGTTTGGCTGATGCTGGACAGTCTGTCCGCGCCGTGTCCTGACATCACGCGTATCCTCACCTTCAGGTGGTCTCCTGTCACCAGGTTCTCTGGCTCCAGGAACTTCCTGTGCTACTTGAGATTCCTGATGAGGGTCTGTCCCCACCCTGCCTCAGTGTCCCACCCCCCAGGGCCCACCAGAGCCTTCCTAGCCTCCGGCCTCAGAGCTGCCTCTGCTGGTCAGTTTGGCAGCACGCCAGAGCTGCTGAAAGCCTGGTGCTGAGCCCCTCTCACCGCCCAGGGCTTCACCCTCAGGAGCTCGTGGGACCTGAAGGTCACGGGGTGACTGACATGCCAGGTTGTGCTGCTGGGCCCAGACATTCCTTTGGAACTTGGTGCAGTGGGGACAGCCGGTGACACTTGGCTCAGTAGCAGCAGCCAGTCTTAGTGGGGAAAGTGTCTTTTGCTCCTGCGCGCTCTAGCCAAGTTCCACTCAGGCTGGCTGGGCCTAATCAGAACTTCTCGTTCTTTAAATGAAGAAGGTGACTCGGACACCCTCCTGTAGAGAAGGACATTAGAAAGCTGTAGTGGAAAGAGCACATTTCCTGCATTTGTGGCCCAAAAATGAGGTGCAGGGAAGTGGCTGCCTCAATGTCACATCATTGGCAGCTGTCCCTACCCAGGTGTCAAGGGCACAGGCCGTGTCTTCCTCCTGGCATTGGCCCCTGTGTGTACACGGGTCCTTAGGAAGCTGGCCTTGGCCTCAGCTCTTACAGACTCGGAGAGGTACCTGCCGGGATGAGGTGGGACCCGGCTCCTCTCCTCTCTAGCGGGTGGCGTTCCAGCCCTTGCCCAGGTGAGGGAGGCCTGAGGTCCCCACCGCCACGAGGGATGGGCGCAGGCACTGTCGGACTGGAGGCCTCTCCTTGCTTCTCCTCCCCCTCCCTGGGACAGTCAGATCTTTGCAGCCAAGAAGGCCTGGTCTTGGTTCCTGTTGTTTCCTGCTCAGCAAGTGGATGGTTTCCATGACACACCCCACAGATCCTCCTAGCTGAGCACATCACAGGGGCACGTGGTGCAGTCATCCTGCTGGTATCTCCAGGCACCTGCCGTGTGCCAGACACTGATAATACAGCCCAGATGAGGCCAAATCCTGGAGCCCCCGCCCTGGAGGAGGGCAGTAACCCCCGATGCATACGCCTGTTCTCAGCCAGCACACACCTCCACAGCAGTCCCCCACCTGCTGGGCTTTCCTCTGGGTGCTCTCGGTGATCCCGAAGCCGTTCGTTCTGCAGTCACTCAGCTCCAGGCACACCTGGCTAGAACCCCTTGTTCATTGCCCCAGCATTCCCCCAGCAAGTTGGCCACTGAGGCATTGGAGGTATGACCCATACAAACCTGAGCCCACCTCAGGCTTTCGTGTCTCCCATACGCTGTGCCCTGACTGTCGTATGACTCTGGCACCCAACCCAAGTCACGTCACTGTCCCACACCATCTCTGAGGAGGGTGTGGCCCACAAGGCAGAGCGCTGTGCTGTCCACTCCCTGGTCAGTGCCAAGGCATGGACCAGGTGCTGAGCGAAGTCTGCGTGAGTTCCTGGTGGATGGGGAACGGGTGCCCGCGAGGAACCTGCAAGCTGGATTAGCAAGGGGCAGAAGAGTGAGAGCCTCGGGAGGCAGGAGGTGCAGGTCCGACTGGCCAGCTCTGCCAAGTCCCACGGACGGGCAGGAAACCTCCGAGGATGGCCAGGGGCCCCAGGGTGCTTTATTTAAACAGTGGAATTTCCTTTTTGGAGTAGTTTAGGATTCACCGCATGACTGCGTGGAAAGTACAGTGATTTCCCATAGCCTGTGCTCCTCCTTCGGCACAGCCACCACCGCTGTCAGGCCCTGCACGCTCCAGGGCGAAGCTGGGTATCTGACAGCGGATGCGTCTGCAACATCGCCCGAGGGTCCCCTCTGGGGTCAGGACCCCCGGAAGGACTGTCGCTCCCCGCCCCACATGCGGGCAGCCCGGGCCGGGTGGCAGGGCAGGATGCGAGGTGCCCTCTGTCCCACAGTGCTGGCCTACATGCAGCTGCTGGAGGACTACTCGGAGCCGCAACCCTCGGTGTTCTACCAGACGCCGCAGAACGAGCACATCTACCAGCAGAAGAACAAGCTGCTCATGGAGGTGTACGGCTTCAGCGACTCCTTCAGCACGGGCAGTGACTCGCTGCAGGAGCTGGCCCCACCGCCCGCCCTGCCCCCCAAGCAGCGGCAGCTGGTAAGCAGCCCCACCCTACGGCCTTGGCCCTGCCGCTGTACCAGGGCCTCAAACCCACCAGGCCTAGGGACTGGAAGGGTCCTTCGGGGGTGTGGCCTGTGGCAGGAGTCGGGAGTGGGTGGCAGCCGTTGCGTCTCCACGTGGGTGCTTTGCTTTCTTCCTGTCACCTGACGGGGGCTCCGGGGCTTTTCCTGGCCGAGCAGCGTCTGCAGCCGGGACAGGCTTGCCCTCTGTCTGCTCTGGCTGCGATGTAGACCTCCGCAAAAGCAGGGACTCCATTAAGACACAGGGCGTGGTCTGTGGGCACCATCTGGGGACTTGGGCTTCCTCCACAATAGGCCTAAGTGTGTAGAGTGAACGACATCATGGCCCTGGCCAGGGATGGCCCCGTGAAAACAGGCTCCACTGAAGCAGCGTGCCTTTAAACAGAACCTCTTTGTGTTTTGGCCAGGACAGCCCCCTCCTCGAAGCTCACCTCCTGTGTGGATGGCTCTGAGTGCGGGTGGAGCACTCAGTGGTGACACAGGACTCAGGCTGTCCTGCCACAGGCAACCTGCAAGGCTGCGGGAACTGGCATGGCCCACGCCTTCACGGCTTCTCCTCTTTGCCTCCCATTGGCAAAGCTGGTGGGCTCCCCTCCAACCATGCTCACCAGAACACCACAGTGATGTTTCAGAGCTGCACCTGTTCTAGCCTGCTGGCCCATGTGGTAGCTTTCTAACAAGCAAAGAGCCAGGCCTGGCAGCTGGCAGCTACCACAGAAGCCCCTGTGACACCTCGCATCTCTACCTGGGGCCCAGACAGCCCTGGGCCTGTGCCGTCTCAGGTGCAGCCAGCTTGTGCCGAGCAGGTGGGCAGTTATGTCCCCTCCGCGGAAGCAGCCTGTGGGATACGGGCGCTTGCTGCATGCAGAACCTGCTCCCCCCATACCCTGCCCATTCCTCCAGCTCTGGGGGTGACTCCATTGCTTTGAAAATGTTTCGGAAAGGGATTTTCCTGGAAATGTCAGTGCCTGACCTAGGGGACCCTAAGCCTAAAGTGTTTCATTTGGTTAAACCGTCGCTGAACCAAATTTCATGGAGAGATTTGTCCTTGGCCGCCCACTGGCTGGCCTTGGCCATCTTCTTACCGTGGAGTCCAGGAGCCTCTGAGCCTCTGGGAAGCATGTGGGCGCCAGCCTGTAGCAGACAGGGCAGGGCTGTGGTCAGCCCCTTCTCAGCACCTGCCTCCCCGGGGCCCACGGGAGCCTCCCGGAGGCTCTGCACGACCTCCCCAGAGCTCCGGCAGCCCCACTGCAGGGCAGTGTAGCCAAGGCAGGGCACCAGGGCAGGGAGGTAGAGGAGGCTGGGGCTGTCTGTGTCCTACATACCACACGGAGGGCGGGAGGCATGGCTGCCAGCGCCCTTCGCAGGCCTTCTCACGTGGGTCTGCCCCACCCTCCACAGGGTCTGCTTCTCAGGAGGGAACCTGAGGGGCAGAGATCTTTAAGGCCAAGTAGGAGGTCAGTGTCCAGACTCCAGCGGAGCCAGAGTGAGCACTTGGGTCTGCTCCCCGTGGACGGGGAGCTCCGAGCCAGGGGAGCCCAGGCCACCTGTCCCCCATGTGCCATGCTTTGCGTGCAGAGTCACCTTTAGAATCTGCCAGAAGGAAGCAAAGGAGAGGGTCCCCTGTTGTTCAGAAAGCCCTTGGGATGTGCTTTGGATCTTTGAACTGAGCCAGTAGGCCACCCCCACCCCCGCCGAGTCCCTGGAAGGACTAGGCACAGCCTCTTCTGTCTGCTGACATGTGCCTGACCGCTCTGCCTCTCTCCCTCCTCCCTGCCTTCTCCCTCTCGCCCCTCTGCCCAGCAGGCCTCCTGTGCTGCTTCTTCCTTCTCCTCTGTCTCCTACTGTATCCAGCAAACTAAAGTGGCCTTCACCCCCGAGGACAGCAGTGCCACCCAGGGCCTCAGTGTGTCGGTCTCTAACTCCTTTCTCAGCCGGCACGGCAGCTTGCCCGTGCCCTCGGTGAGTTCAAACAAGTGGGCCACTCATCGGTTTGCAGGCTGTGCTTCCCGGACACGTGCGCTGCCTGTCACGGCCCTGTCCTCGTGCAGTGACCTACACGTGACGGGAAAGGATGCCGACAGTTGGCCCCCTGGGCCTAAGAAATGTTGTTTGGCAGGGCTGGAGTGGGGAATGCAAGTGGCCATCTTGGGACCCTCCGACTCTGGCCTAAGGTGTAGAGATGGCTTGATGACCTAGCCTTTTTGTTCTGAGCCCACCTTGGGTCTTCGATGAGCTCGCCAAGTGTTCCTGGTCTGCTGAGGGCAGTCCACATGCTGGACACAAGGCTAAGGAGACCCGGCTTCACCGGGGCACAAGACCTGCTTTTGGAGGACTCTGCCAGTTAGCTTCTGCTATGTTACAGGTCACCTCCACGCTCAGTGACTTGAGATGGTCTTGTTGGGGACACAGGTTGGTAGGGTGGTCGTGCTGCTCTGCCTCAGGGTGACTAATGTGGACTGGGCTCCCGGGCACCTCCGGGACCCTCAGACAGTTGGTCTGATCTGACTACAGTGCATGCGGATGGTCACCTCCGCCAGGCTAGCCCGGGCGTGCGTGCAGGACAGCTGACAGGGGTCCAGGGGCACAGTGGGAGCTGGGCAAGCAATGTACAACCCCCTGGGCTCTAGAGTGGCACAGTGTCCCTTCCGCTGCAGCCACTCGGTCGCCTTGCCAAGGCCAGCTGGACCAGGGAATGGGAAGGTGGACGGCAGCTGCTGGTGGGAGTCATTGCTGAGACATTGCACAGGGGCACAGCTGCCTGAGGGGCAGACTGGCTGCTGCTGTGTTACGGAGGCACAGCCTTCTCACAGCACTGACACCTGCCCCTTGCGATCTAAGCAAAGGGGACCTCAAATGCAACTAAGTTTGGGTCTCCCTTGAAAGCAGGGTCACCTGCCGCCTCTGTTGTGCGTAGCAAGGATTGAATGAAGTCACGAAGTGGCTGAGCAGTGCCCGGGCGCCTCTCCTGTGGGCCTTGCTGTGCGTTCTTCCCTGGGCACCGAGAAGGCTGAACTCCCGCGTCCCTCCCGCCCTGGCAGGCTCCTCCCCAGGGACTGCAGAGCACCACTCTAGTCCTGGCACTTGCCTGTCCTTCCCCCACCTCCCCAAGAAGAGGAGCCATGAGACACACCGCGGGTTTCCAGAGTCCTTTTTCGGCAGTGAGAGGTTCGAGGTTGGGAAAGAGCTGGACTGTTTGTCCCAGAACCAAACAAAATGTGAGGGGCCCTTGAATTCTGTTGTTGTTTTCCTGCCGCGCGTGAGGGAGCGAAGGGACAGGCTCCCCACAGGCGCCCTGTCCGGGAAGGTGCCTTCAAGGCCAGGAGTGGCCCTCTCATATTGAAACCCTGGGAAGTGGGTTAGTGGTAGACCCGTGGACTCTTCAGGTATTCCCTGGCTGAATCCCAGTGAGCCCAGACCCGGACCCTTGGGTTAGCCCAGCTCTCCACGCTGTTGGCCTGTGCTGTCAGTCCAGCCTGACGTTGGAAGGCCACTTGACTATAGCAGTTCTCCAGCCTCGTGTTTCTTGTCCCGGTGTCCACTGCCCATTACTCTACTGAAAGACTCGCTCTCAGAACCCTCTTGGCCAGGGTACCCTGTGAGCAGTAATCCTGTGTTGGAGGTTTGAAATTGGAGTGCATGCTGAGGAGACGTCCTCATCCACTCCTCCCAGGATTCCAGGGCAGTGGGATTCAGCAGTGCCAGGGATGGGAGGGGCCTGGTGGGAACGCCCACAGCAGGTGGGACAGTAGAACAAGCTCGGGCGTGGCTCGTGGGGCTGGAGCAGAAGCCCAGCCACTCCCTTTTCTGGGGGATAAAGGACAGGAAAGCCAGAGAGGTTCCAGGCAGAGGCACCTGCTACAGAGTGGACGCCAGTAAGCTGAGCATCCTCTCTGGAAGGTCATGCCCAGTGTGAGTAGCCGGAGTTTGAGGTTATGGGAGAGAGTACAGCTCTGGACCTCTACTATGGGAAAACACAGCAGCCCCTCAGCCCACACTCCACCCGGTCCCTGAGTCTGCCCTCTTGGCACAGCCCCTAGGGTTCTCGGCACTACCTGTGATTTGGTCCCCAGCCAGCACCTGTCAGGGGCAGCAGCCCTTCTCCTCATGGCCTTCAGACCTGTCTGCAGACTCCAGTGGCGGAAAGATACACAGACTTCCCGCGCCCCGCCCCGCCCCCCACCTGTGCCATAATCCCAGGAGACTGGAAGTGGAGCCAAGATGATTGTCCAGCATGACCTGAGGTCTCAGGAGCATTGCCTCCCACCTGACAAGAGGTGGCACTGGGGAGTATGAGTGAGGGGAGAGGAGGAGGGGCCGACACAGGTACCTGTGGCCTCACCTTTCTTCCCCAAAACAGCAGTGCTGCCAGCACCTTGCCACTCTGCCCCGTGGCCTTCTGGGCCCCTGCCTGCTCTCGCGGTGGCCCAGCCCTCAGCTGGAACTCTCCTGCTGTGACTGTCAGAGCTTGATCCATATTCACCTTGCCCTTGCTCAGAATGTCAGTGAGCACGGCTCACTAGCCATGAGGGAGCGCCTTGCCCTGCAGGGGCTGCGGTGCCTGCGGTGCCCCCTCCCCAGCTGCCCCACCGCGAGGCGTTTCCATCCCCCAGAGGTCGGCCTTGATGCTGGAAATCACCTGCAGTGTCTCGTTGCCTTCTTGGCTTCCAGAACAGATCTGGAAAAGTAAAACTGATGCCAGGTCCACGAAGAGGCACGTTGGCATGCCTGCAATAGCTGTCACTTGTTTTGTTTTGTCTTTTTAATTTATTTATTTTTATTGGAAAGTCAGATACACAAAGAGGAAGAGAGACAGAAAGGATCTTCCGTCCACTGGTTCGCTCCCCAAGTGGCTGCAACGGCCAGTGCTGAATTTTATTTTTAAATCTTCATGGTAACAAGGTTCGCATGTGTCACCCTGCAGCCCTGGGCGGGGTCGGTATGTGTCTAAGTCTCAGGTTAGCACATCATGCTTGCACACTTGACGACAGCGAGTGATAACTCGCCCTGCATGTCTGAGCCAGTGGCGTCTGCCGCTTTCTCGCCCAGCCCTTCAGTGACACCCTGCTACGTCACTGCAAACTGCGGCCGCCCCATCATGGGCTGTCTAGCTCACGGAGACTGTGCAGCAGCTGGTGTTCCGACCAGGCAGGCACTCCTCCCTCCAGGCATGCTATCCACGCGGACTCCAGGCCTTGCCCGATGCCTGCCTCCCTTGCCACGAAGCAGCCAGGGCCGCCCCCGCGAAGCATGGCAGGCTTCCCACACCAGCCCTGCCCACGGGGCATTCTTGTCACCCCACCCCACCCCACCACCACCAGCAACCTCCCAGCTACGGGCCTTTCCTAGAACTCAGCCGTCAGCCATCACAGAGACCGTGGCCCAGCAGCTAAGCTGAAGGCCAGGCAGGAGGGGAGGGAGAGGAGGAAAGGCTGCTGGCACAGGCAGGGGCATCTTGCCAGGCAGGAGGGGAAGGACACTGCATCCCTGACTGCTGTCCCCATCTCTTCCAGCTGTCACCCCGTCCGCACTGCTTGGAGCTCAGTCACACTGAAGGTCTGTGGAAACCCTGGTGGCTCTAGGGGCCTGTCCCCTGAAGCCTGGCCTCCCAGGTGTCCTGCTGGCATCAGGAATGCCCCCTTTCCAGGGGCACAAGCACGGGGATAGCCTGGCATGCAGGGTCCTAACTGTGCTCCACGGGCCCCAGCAGGAAGGCAGCTCTCTGCCACCCGATACAGGCAGGCATACCACGTCCTTCCATCCTGTCCTGCCAACCCCCTCTCGTCTCCAGCCGTGCTCTCGTGGAAGTGGTTCTTCCATCTGCTCACTGCCTAAGCAAGAAATAGAGTGTTATCTCTTCACCCCTAGCCCTGTCACATTGGCCTGCTGACACTACGCAAGTCGCATCCTTGCCCTGGGTCTCTTGCCTCACCACTGCCACCTTACTCTGCATCCCAGCATCTGACCTTGTCCCCTCCTAACTGGCCTTCCAGCCTTGGTGGTCGGATTACCACCCTCTCCCTCTCCCTCTCCCCTGCAGCCCCACGTTAGCATTCCCCATGACCAGGACGGCCCTTGCCAGCCACGTCCCCCCACCAGCCACGGTCAGAGCCACTTGCACAGGCTCCTTGCCACTAGGACAGGCCCTCGCTTCTCTCTCCTGCCCCAGCCTTCCTGTACTTATCCCCAGCATACACACAGCCCTTCTTGCCTGCCCTGCTGCCGTGTCTGTAATTTTTTGCATTTCCCCAGATGGGGTGGGGGTAGGGCTTTGGTGTCCTGGTGGTCTGTGTGCATCTGAGCACCACCAAGTGACAGGTGCTTTGTGACCTGATGTGGGCTTCCCCAAGAAGCAAGGCAGACTTTGAGGTCTCGTCCCACTACTGCAGGCGTCTCTTTTCCCTGACTCCCGACTTTCTGGCAGCATCCTGGTGCCGTTGGGTCCTGGCTGTGGGCAGTGCCCAGGTTTCCTTGTCTCTGCTCACCCAGGATGCTGTCTGTGGGCCCGTGATGCCCAGTTTTGCTGTTTTGGTGCATTTATCTTGGTTTTCCCACTCCCACCCCCACCCCCCCAAAACCCCAGGCTGCCTCCCAGGTGTGGAATCTAGACTAATGCCCCCCTGTGCTCTGTCAGGTCTTAGGGTAGGGGAGAAGCTCCCTTCCCTGGTTTCTGCATCAAGTGTGGTGTAGTTACACAGCCCGCTCTGCAGGAGTGTTTCCGTCTGAGCCAGAGAGCCAAGCAGGTGGAGGTGGCTGTGACCCCAGGACCCTGCTGGGACTTCCAGTGTTGGAGCTTTCTTCCAAAGCAGCCACTGCTCCCACACATCCATTCCTGCCCGTGCCTCTAGACTGCCATCTGTGTTCTGACCCCCAGCTTGGCATTCCCACTGCTCAGACAAGCTCCAGTCACGGGGACTTCATGAAGCACTGTGCCACAGGTGCGCTCTGGCTCCCGCATCAGGCTGTTCCGGTACCAAAGGACGCTCCCCACCCCCGCCACCATTCCACACAGTGACTGCTTGCGCACACTGCCTACCAGGACCCCTACAGTCTGCAGCAGCATCTTGCATCCCCGTCTGGAGGCCAGGCCAGAGAAGCCAGGCTGCCCGCCCCTGGGCTGAAGCCTCTTGACACTGGAGTGTTGGGTTGCCTTCCATGTGTCGTTTATCGGCAAATACATGTTGAGTGGCTCAGCTCGATGAGCTGGACGTAGAGCGGTGGGCACGTAGCCTTCATGTTCTGACATGTCACACTGCAGTTGCAGGCTCTGACCAGAGCAGTGAGAATAAATATGAATTAGGGCTCCTGCCATACAGTTCAGATGCGCACTAGCTAAAAACAGCCCTGTCAGATTGCTGGAGCGGGCTGGGAACCATCTGTTCCTCTGTGTACAATCCTGCTCTCCAGAGTTGATGCTGTTAAAATCAATGCTAACTGAATACATGTTGCATCCTAAGATTCTAATGAGCCATGAAGCCATTTGCCAAAATGTATACCCCATCAGAAGGAACTTAATTTTGGATACTCGGTCACCTCAGGTCTTTCGTTTGCTTTGCATTCTTTGTTCTTTGAATTTCTTATTGATTTTTTTTTTTTTTAGAGTTATTTATTTTATTGGAAAGGCAGATGTACAGAGGGGAGGAGAGACAGAGAGGAAGATCTTCAGTCCGATGATTCACTCCCCAAATGGCCACAACGGCCGGTGCTGCACTGATCCGAAGCTGGGAGCCAGGAGCTTCTTTCCGGGTCTCCCACATGGGTATAGGGTCCCAAGGCTTTGGGCCGTCCTCGACTTCTTTTCCAGTCCACAGCAGGGAATTGGATGGGAAGTGGAGCTGCTGGGATTAAAACCGGCGCCCATATGGGATGCTGGCGCATTCAAGGCGAGGACCTTAACCTATACGCTCTCGCACTGCGCCCTCCTATTGGTTCTTAAGATGAACCCTGGAGAGTAGGTTATTCCAGGAAGGGGAGCCCCACTTGGTTAAGATGAATGCCACGAGATGGCGCACGAGGAAGCCCGTCCTCTCCGGTGGCAGAGAAACAGCCCGTGGTAAGGCCCAGGTGTGGGTGCTGTGGCATTGGACTCAGAATTCCCTCCAAGGCTTGGAAACGCAAATGCTTGCAGGATTCTGTGACCGTGGAACACAGGACACCAAGGAGGAGAGATGCCTGAGGGCACAGCGTAGACCCCCACATCAGTGGCTTCTATAAACCAGAGAGCTGACTGGGGCCCAGGAGGAGAGGTGCTGGCCGACGACCAGGGAAAGAGAGGTGCCATCAGAGCAGAGAGGAGAACCCTTGTTCTTGTCCCAGGTGTGGTCATAGCACCTGTCCGTCGAGTCAAAGAGTTTGGCCTCCCAGAGACTTCTCCTAGACACCTGGGCAGGGCCCAAGAGCCTGACTTTCCAAAAAAAGGTGACGTGGGCCTTGCCTTGCCATACCACAGTCCCCTGTTCAGGACCGAGTGTGTCAGACATGGGGACAGCCCTGTCACGCACTGCTGGCACTGAGCTAGGTTCCCGTGGTGCCCCATGAGGCAGGAAGCCCGTGCTAACCTGGAAGAGTGGCTGCCTTGGGTGAGCCTGCTCACAACCAAGAGAGGAAATGTGAACCCTGCAGACCAGCGGGGCGTGCCATCTGGCTGAAAGTCTGGCCTGGGCCAGGATGATGCAGGCGTGTCCTCTGACCAGCCGGCCTTCTTCCCAAACCCTTCACCACCCAGGGAGTCTGTCCTGGAGCATGGTCACATTGCACTGTCATGGGCAGAGCTGAAAGTTGCCCAGCACTTGGAGTTCTTGTCGAGCTCCCGCGGCTTGTGGCACCAGCCCACAGCTACCAACACACTGGTCACTCGTCAGAGGAACTCAGTGGGGCAGCTTCGGGTGGCACGTCAGGCTATGGAGGAGAACAGGTACCTGACCAGTGTCGAGTGGCTTTGTCCTGTAACAGGCCATACGGGGGCACCAGCCCCTCCTGAGGTCTGTCCCGTGTTTCCAAAGAGCTGATCGTAGGTTCCGGCACGTTCCTGCTCTGTGCTGGAACGCCGCGGCCTGTTGTTTGGCCGGGTTGCTTCACCATTCCAAGGATGCTGGAGCACTTCCGGGAAGGAGGGCTGGAATAGGTTAGACCGCCTGCTCCCCGAGCCTCTGTCCTCTTCAGATCCTCACTAGGTAGGACTTGGATGAATCGGTTCACCTGGCTTCCGTCAGAGGGCCAGACATGCCTGCTTCTAGCTGCTCACTAGCTCTGCTCTGGGGTCTGGCACCTCCAGAGCTTGTGCAGAAATGGGTGGGCCTCAGACAGGAAACCCTTCTTGTTCTACAACCGTCAGCCCAGTCTCACCCTGGCTGTAAATCAAATGCCGAGGCACGGCAGCAGGCAGAACAGCCGCCCAGCAGAAGTAAAGCCAAATCCCGAAATCAACCCCAGGTTGGGCCCCGGAGGCGCTGTGTAGCTCGCCTCACTGTCACAGTGTCGGTGAGGGACCAGGCCTTGCTGGGTGTGGCTTCATGCTGAGTCCCTGCGCAGCGCTTGGCACCTGCACTGCCCTTGAAGCACGGGGAGGGGCGGTCTTCAGGGTGACTTGGCCCCTGCCCTGGCATGACTGCCTGGCCTAAATACCAGAGTGGGGACCCCAGCCATGTTGTCTTTATCCTTCTCCTTCCCTCCATGGCCTAGACCCAGGCAGTGAGCGAGGACTCCCTGTCCCCCCATCGGCACTCGGCTGAGCTTTGGGAAGGAGCATGGAACAGTTCTGAGATGCAGGGACAGAGGTGGCCTCACCACAGGGAGCATGTCCTCTGAGGGGAAGGGCAGGTCCCAGGATTGTCCTTGACCGTTGCTGGGAGGACCTGAAGGAAAGCTATAAGCCTGGGGCACTGGGCCTCGGCCGGAAAGAGGGCCCTGGACGGAGCTTGGCCTGTGCGGTGCTCAGCATCTATGCTGGTGGCCAGAACAGTGATTAACAGCCATGGTCGCAGGCCGGCCTCGGGTGAGTCAGTGGGGAGTCAAGCATGTGAGACGTGGGCGCCCAGGACAGGCGTGCAGGGCTGATACATGTCCCAAGTGGCTGCCACAGACTAAGCTGAGCCAATCCAAAGCCAGGAGTCAGGAGCCTCTTCCAGGTCTCCTACGTGGGTACAGGGTCCCAAGGCTTTGGGCCATCCTTGACTACCTTCCCAGGCCACAGGCAGGGAGCTGGATGGGTAGTGGGCTGGCGAGGATTAGAACCTGCACCCATATGGGATCCTGGCGCATGCAAGGTGAGAACTTTAGCCTCTAGGCTACCATGCCGAGCCTCGTTTTCCTTTTTCTAAAACTCTTGTCCACTGCAAGGAACACGAGGAGGCTGTTCGGATGTCCTTGATGGGAGCCCTGAACGGCTGGTGACACCCCGCCCCCGCAGCTCACCTAGGCCAGCCTTGGAGGGCCCAGTGGCCAGAGCTCAGCCCTGGGAGTTGTTCAGTGGGCCTTGGTCATCACTCCCATGCGTGGTGTGAGACTGCTCTCGGGAGAGCCCGGCAGAGTGCTGCTGGAGGTGCTATCAAACACTGGCTTGAAAGGAACGTTGGCTCGTGGGAATGTTTCGGATGGCACGGTCCTGCCTAGCATACTAAGGCTTGTGCCGTTGTCTTCCAAGAGGTTGTGAGGTGGATACAACATCAGGACTGCCGTGTTTGGTTCTGAAGGGATAAAGCCAGAGATCCATGCAGAATTTTCAGAAGGAGTAAATGGTGCTGGGTGTGGCCCTGAGGTTCCGTTGTGTGGTTGTCCCTGCTGCCACAGCAGAGCAGGTGGGCGGGCGGCAGGGTCCTGCATGCACCCGCCGGCCTCCTGGGACCCCCTGGGACCCCCTGGGAGCCATTCCCTGGTTCCTGCTCTGTGCTTCACCACTCTCCAGCCTCCAACCTGCCCCCTCCAGGAAGCAGGGCCAGTGTGGGGAGACTCCTGGGGTCAAGCAGCCTGAGGGGTGAGGGTGGCCCGATGGGCTGTCCTATGCTGGACTCACTGTGAACAGCCTGTCGCTGCCCCACCACTGCTGACCTAACCACTTTTTCTCTTGTCTGTTTTCTTCCCATATTCTTGTATGTGTCTGTCTGCCGCTTTGACTCTGCAGTATAAGTCCGTGTTTAGGTCCTACTCCCAGGACTTCGCGCCTCACCACCAAGCTCCCACTCCGCCTTTCCCTCCGCCTACCTCTTCTTCCTCTCCGCATTTCCCACCTGTCCACCAGTCTCAGAGCTCGGACTTAGCGGTGCCCGCCGTGGCTAGTGCACCTGCCTGCACCGTGAACGGGCCTCTCTCGTCTTCCCAGGAGAGCAGCTTCCGTGGGGACACTGGCTGCCTTCCTTCTGAAACCTCTTTCACTGACTCGGTGAGAACTCGACCTGGGCTACCTGGTTCTGGAACACGGTACCACTCTGCTCAGGGGACACGATCTGCCTGTGAGCAGTGGTCAGGGCCGGGACTGGCGTGTCCCCAGAACAGCATGGTCGGCTTGACACTGGGATAAGGCCCAGGTTAGAACCTAAGCCATGCATTCAGAGTTCTGGCCAGCCAGGATAGTGGCTGCTGGAAGGTGGCGTAAGAGGGACAGCCTCCAGGCAGTGGCCTGTTCCAGGCCTGTGGACTTCAGGCAGCTGGGGAGCCCTCCCTCGCATGCTCCTCAGCCCTGCTGGGGCTACCTTTCCAGGACAGCTTGCCCAGCGAATGCCCTTGATACCCTGCGGAAGATATAGCAGGAAACCTGGGTCCCTTATCCTCCCAGGCAGGATGTGGCCAAAGCAACTTTGTCCTTTGGCCCTGGGGAGTCACTTCCCAAAGAGGCCAGCACAGCGCTCCCGTCTCTACCTTGTAAAAGGAGCGTCGTGGTCAGGTCCAGTGCCAAGGACTGGCAGCAGGGCCCGGCCCATGTGTCTTTCCTCTCATCCTGTCTCCCTCAGAGTGAACATGCCAGTGAGGAAGCTGGTGAGGGTGAATATGTCAATCTCTGTTCCTCTGGCCAGAACAGCGAGGAACTGGCTCCTTCTCGAGGAGTAAGTAGCCTCGGGTGGCCTCGTGCATGTGGCCGGGCCTGGGCCCCTGCTGTCCCCAGGCTGCGTCCCTGCACCTGCTTCTGTCCTGCTGAGCCCTGTGCCTGGCCACCAGTAGGAGCCTGCTCAGCCCTTGCTCCCGCCGCTGCCATGTGCTTAGAATCCGGCCCAGTGGGTTTTTCAGGAACCTCCAGCAGTAGCCTGGTGTGGGTCTTGGCCACTCACCAGGGACTCTCCAAGCGATTTCTTCCTATCCCATCTTCAAGAGCAAGCTCTCTTCCTTGGGTGAAGAATGCTTCTTCCCACGCAACCCTTTCAGCCCCTTCCCACCTCTCCTTAGCATGCTCCCTCTGCCCACCTGGTCACTTCAAGGAGGCAGGGGCATCTGCAGGTGAGCCATGCTGGCTGGTGCACGCCCCCCTCGTGTGGCCGTCCCCCACCTCCCCAGAGGCCCTAGGTAAAGCAGGCAGCTTCCAGGCCTTGCTCCAACAAGACACAAGAAGACTAAGTTTCAGAAACAACTCCATGAGCCTGAGTGGGACAGCCCCTGAGGACGAGGATCTCCCCAGGGGCCCCCGCCTAGGCCAGGCTCAGCCCTTAAGGAACATGGCTGCTGCCACCAGAATTGTCCTGCATGGGCAATGTGCAGTTTGGGCTGCCCGCACCAGCCCACACGAGGTAGGAGTGAGCCACGGAACGAAGGAGTCTTCCCTCCCATGTGTGCCAAGCTGGCATCTCCACTGCGCCCATCCCCTTGGGTGGCTTGTGCCCCGGACGGCACCTCACTGAGCCTGTGCATGGTGAAGCCCATCCCCCTGCCTGGCCCTGGCACTGCCCTGCTACCGGTGACCACTTACAGCGCTTTCTTTGCCGGGGGGCACTCTCCGTGATGATGGTCCAACTGTTATCCCCACCTCGGTGCTCCATCGTGGCCCCGAAGGCAGGCCGGGAAGCAATGTGAAAGGCTGCCTTGTGAGCACAGTGGACCCAGAGCTGGGAGGAAATGAGCCTGTAGGCAGCAGCAGAGTCCCCCTCGGGTCTTGCGGGGGAGGCCAGTGTCATGGCCCAGTGCTCAGTCACGCTGGTGTGAACTTGAACATTAAGAAAGGTTTTGCCACTTGACAGCCCACAAGGTGTTAAGGGCAGTTGACCAGCCTGGCCTGTGGTCTTGGATCGGGCATGAGGAGAACTCTGCCAGGCCCTCAGCCCACAGAACGGCTGCTGCATAACCCCCGCTCTTCCTGGGGTGGCGCAGGAGGCTGACAGGTGTGTCGATGAGTGGCATCTTTCAGTCGAGAGGCAGGAGGACTGTTTCCATAAATGCCCCTGTCCATCACTAACTGCCCCCCTCTTGCCTCACTCTGTAGGCACCTGCAGGTGGGAAAGCGGGGAAGACGGACTGGCCCAGCTGAAGTACCTGTACAAAACCCAATACTCACTTCTCTTGGCAGGAGTCACCAGCTGGGAAAGATGCCCATGCCAGGGATCTTTCAGCGGCCAGCGGCACAGCCGGGACAGACAGCAGAGATGGCAGTGAGAGGTAAGAGGTGGACACCGGGACCCCTTGGAGAGCCCGGCCAGCTGACGGGCCCACAGGGGCTCTCACTTTGTTTCTGTTGGGCAGAATCAGACCTGCCTAGGGTCCAAATGTAGCAAGCATGGAAAGCCGCATCAGAAACTACCGTTAAGCCTGGCCCTATTGCATCCACCTCACCCATGCAAGTCCTGCACATTCGCTCGTAAATCCCAGGCCTGCATCCTGGGCCTTCATCTCTGCAAGTCCGAGTACAGCAGGGAATGTAAGATGCCCTGACCTCTGCCACCCTCCGACTCATTCCGGTGGACATTTGTAGACACACTGTGTTGCTGAGCCACTGCAAGGCCAGTTACCCGTTTGTAACAAACACCTGAGCACTCCTCTCCCAAGAATCAGAGTTCCTGATTACAGCACGTGAGCAAAGTAGCAGTGGCTCCTGCCATCCGAGAGGTGCCACTTGTCCCCGTCTCCTAACGCTTCCCCGAGCCTTGCAACCCAACACAGTCAAGAGACGCGAGCCGCATTTGGTGGAAGGCTGCTTCATCCCTCTTCTACTTTTAAAGATTAATTTTATTATTTTTATTGCAAAGTCAGATATACAGAGAGGAAGAAAGAGAGGAAGATCTTCTGTCTGTTGATTCACTCCCCAAGCAGCGGCAGTGGCCAAAGCTGAGCCAATTCAAAGCCAGGAGCCTCTTCCGGGTCTCCCACGCGAGTGCAGGGTCCCAAGGCTTTGGGCCGTCCTCAACCACTTTCCCAGGCCACAAGCAGGGAGCTGGATGGGAAGTGGAGCTGCCGGGATTAGAACCGGTGCCCATATGGGATCCCGGTGCATTCAAGGCAAGGACTTTAGCTGCTAGGCTACCACACCCGGCTCTCTGCTTCATCTCTTATATTGCCCTGTTGTAGCGGGCTCCAACTTGCCCAGGCTCTACAACAAACATACCCTTTCCTGGGACACACTTATAGAATGGAAGGCCAGGGTTCTGCCGATGGGCACCCACTGGCACTCAGCCTTGACCTTGCCCACACACAGTGCCCCCACATCCACACCTCATTCAGGTCACAGTTGAGCTGCTTCTGAGGTCTGGAGTGATGTCAGCAGGGCTGAGGCCAGGCCTTGTCCAGTAACAGACACAGTGACCCCAAGCCCGGAGACAGCTGCCTCTCGACCTTTGCACTTGTCTGCATTCAATCTGTTCAGCTCCTCTCCCAGGCCAAGGCTTCCCGAAGCTAAGTTAGGAGCGGTTGGGTGGGTTCTCATGGCCAGTGTCTCATGGATTCTGTCATCAGCTCCACCAGATCAGATGGGGGCGACAGGGTGTCGGCACTGGGGTGCAGTGGCCACACCTGAGATTCCAGTATCCTGTGGGTCCCGGCACTCCATATCCCACCCGGCTCCCTGATGATGTGCCTGGGAGGCAGCAGGTGAACCAGGTGCTCAGGCCCCTGCCACCCACGTGGGAGACCAGGAAGAAGTTCCAGACTCCTGGCTTTGACGGGCCTAGCCCTGCCAGTTAGGGCCATTTGGGGGGGAGCAAATCAGCTGATGGGAGACCTCTCCTCTCCCTCTAATTCTGCCTTTTTAAAGAGTGGAAGGGGGCCCAGCGCCATGGCCTAGCGGCTAAAGTCCTCAACTTGCATGCACCGGAATCCCATATGGGCACCGGTTCTAATCCCGGCAGCTCCATTTCCCATCCAGCTCTCTGCTTGTGAACTGGGAAAGCAGTCGAGGACGGCCCAAAGCCTTGGGACCCTGCACCCATGTGGGAGACCTGGAAGAGGCTCCTGGCTCCTGGCTTTGGATCGGCACAGCACCGGCTATTGTGCTCACTTGGGGAGTGAATCATCAGACTGAAGATCTTCCTCTCTGTCTCTCCTCCTCTCTGTATATCTGACTTTGCAATAAAAATGAATAAATCTTTAAAAAAAGGAGTGGAAGGGTGAGCATGGGTTAGACAGGCTGGCCAGTGACAGGCATGTTGCACAGCAACCCCTCTCAAGGTGACTTCACTGGCTGTTCCTTGGCCCACCCATGTTCTTACTGAAGTACACTTGCTTTATTTAAGATTTTTATTCAGGGGGATGGTGCCAT
The DNA here is from genome assembly GCF_030435755.1 of Ochotona princeps. Lineage (NCBI taxonomy): Eukaryota > Metazoa > Chordata > Mammalia > Lagomorpha > Ochotonidae > Ochotona > Ochotona princeps. The sequence continues at coordinate 2,641,145 of NC_080845.1, forward strand.
GGCTTGGCAAGCTACTATTCCACCCTGTGATGATGGCATCCCGTAAGGGCACCAGTTCATGTCCCCACTACTACATTTCCCATCCAGCTCCCTGCTTGTGGCCTGGGAAAGCAGTCGAGGACGGCCCAAAGCCTTGGGACCCTGCACCCACATGGGAGACCCAGAGGAGGCTTCTGGCTCCCAGCTTTGGATCAGCTCAACTCTGGCCATTGCAGTCATCTTTCTCTCTGTGAATCTGTCTTTCCAATCAAAATAAATAAATCTCTTTTTATTGGAAAGTCAGATCAGATTTATGGAGAGACAAGAAGGAAGGTCTTCCCTCTGCTGGTTCACTCCCCAAGTGGCTGTTAACTCAGCCTGGGCATCGCAGCAGGGCCAGCTGGCCTTGGCTCCTGGCCAGGCTGAAGCCAGCAGCCTCATCCGGATTTCTCACGTGGGTCCAGGGTCCCAAGCACCCGAGCCAAGCTCCCTGCTTGCCCCTGGCATGTTGGCAGGGAACTAGGTGAGTGGTGGAGCAGGGGAACTTGAGCGGGCGCCCTCAGGCTGTACCACAGGCCGGCCCTGCAGTACACATTTGTGTCTCGGATGCCTTGGGCTAAAACAGGACTTGTGCCCACAAGCTATGGGGACAATTGTCAGAGCAGGCCGGGCACGTGGGCAGCAGCCCAGAGGAAGGTCAGCTCCTGAAGATGCAGCTCGAATATCATGAGCCGACGAGCTGCACTTGAGCACCCTGTGCCCTCCGGGGGTGCCTCTCCCTTCTCCCATCCCTTGGGCATAGCTCCCATGTGTGCAACGCGGCTCAGCCTGCCAGTCCCCCAGCCCGGGCCCCTGCCTGTGCTCCTTGGGCGCCCCGCCCCTCCCCCACCACACCTCAGTGACAGCCGCTTCAAAGTCTGTCTGCCACCCTGCCAACAGCCCGTGAACCTTGGGGCTGGGCAGAGGGTCCCCAGCAGAGCCCCGATGTCCTCAGGAGCAGGGCCAGCATCCCCCCATCTCGCCTCGATGCTAACTGCACTTGGATGAAGACTGGCTGGGACCTGCACTTGGGCAGATGGCTCAACTGGTCCCCGAGTCCCAGCTCAGCCCAGGCGTCCAGCGAGCAGGCACCATCCAGCCCGCAGTGCTATCCCAGCTCTGCCCACTGCACAGGCCTGACACGCCACTGTGAGCCGGGCTGGGCTTGTTTAGGGGCGCTGTGCTGGTGCCCATCACAGTCAGCCCTGCCTCTGCCTCACCTCTGGACAGCTGGAGCCCAGGGAACGTTGATGCTTGCAACACAAACTGCATCTCCCTCCAGGACCCCCAAGTCCCCAGACGCCCTGGAGATGGCTTCATCCGAGGAGGAAGTAGACGAGCTGTCCCTCATCGACCACAATGAAATCATGGCCCGGCTGACTCTGAAGCAGGAGGTGAGGGCTCCTCTCTGCCCTCGGCATCTGGACCCACAAAGCGAGACAAGGGGGTGGGGTGCGGGGCATGGGCACCCCAGGCTGAGGGCTCCCCGGGGAATGAAGCCCACCTGTGTCCTGTACCCTTCTCCGCTGCTCGTGGAAAGTGACAAGCACGGTCACCAGGGCATCCGCAGAGCCAGGGTGACAGGCAGAGAGCCCGCGTGCAGGGCAAGCGCGGGGCGTCTCACCACGGAAACAGCCACACTTCAGCCTGGGCCTGAGCTCACATACTGATCAGGGTGCTGGGGCTGGCCACTGTGGCCACCCCTGTCCTGGGCCCGAGCTCACATACTGATCAGGGTGCTGGGGCTGGCCACTGTGACCACCCCTGTCCTGGGCCCGAGCTCACATACTGATCAGGGTGCTGGGGCTGGCCACTGTGGCCACCCCTGTCCTGGGCCCCAGCCTGTCAGAGAGGGAGTGGGGCTGAGCGCGCTTCTGCCGTGCCGTTCTGACAGAGCCAAGGACCAGGTCGAAGTGACCCTGTTCCCCACCTTGCCACGTGACCAAGCTTCCAGGCTAAGGGTTGCGAAGGCAGGTACTGCCCCCACAGCCTGCTCTGGCCAGGCCCAGCAGGAGCAGGGTGGGGGAGGCTCTGCAGGCAGAGGGGACCCTTGCCGTAGATCTCTGTCACAGATTCAGGCCCCATGCGCAACTGTGTCATCCCAGCGGGAGACGCAGGCCAGATCCGGCCCTGGCACCACGGGACAGAGAGGGCTCCAGAGCGAGCAGCGGGCCCCAGGACACTCAACCTGGGCATCACTCCAGGGCCCTGGCTCCTGGCCAGGCGGTTAGCCTGTAGCCTCCAGGATAGGGGCTGGCAGTCATTGAACACTGTGACACTTGCCACTCCTCTCACAGGACAGCCTGTGACATCATAGCCAGTGACCTTTGAGGCAGAGCTGAACCTGGGGCGGGTTTCTGTGGTTCCAGGGACACAGATGTGATGCCCGCACCAGCGTCCTGCCTCCCCTCCTACTCTGCCTCTGGGTCAGTGAGCAGGACAGTGGATGGCACCAACCCTGGTTGTATTCTCACCTGTGCTCTGGGCAGCTCCCAGCAGGACAGAGAACACACCTGGCGGGGGCAGCATGACGGCCAGCCTGGGCCGAGGGGTACATGGGGAGGGGGCGTGGTCTCCCTGCCTCATGCCCACCTCTGCTGCTCTCACCACAGGGGGACGACGGACCAGACGTCCGTGGAGGATCAGGGGACATCTTACTGGTCCATGCCACAGAAACAGACAGGAAAGGTACGGAGCCCCGTGTGGTTCGTAAGGGGGCCTGGGCTGTTGGGTGGGAGCAGAGGAACTCCCGGGGAGACGCAGTTAGAGCTGGATGAGGACCCCACTCAGGATCAACGCTTCCCTGGGAATTCCTAGCTGGGTTCAAGGGTCACAGCTAACAAACATTCTGTAATAACAGAGCAGTTCATGTGTCGGGATGGGTAAGCAACCACCTGCGTGTGGTCCTCATGTGCCTGACCAACGCCATCACCTGGTGACACTCACCGGGTAAGAGCCTGCCTGGGCACCCTGCCTCTCCCTGGTGCTGACTGCACTGCCCTCCAGGGCAGCTATGGCTGGAGCCCCTACGGAAGGCGGAGGCAGGGAGCATGTGGGGCAAGGTGCCCGCGCAGCATCCAAAACTGGTTCCTTGGGCTGGTAGTGGCTTCCTCCCCCGTGTGGGTCCCAGAGCCCAGACATGCCTGGGGACAAACAGGCAGGGGCACTTCGTCATCGCAAGACTGCTCCCTCAGGCTCTTGATCCGAGTGCCCACTAGAGATGGTGGGGTTGGTGCCCTGGCATGCCTGCATCATGAGGGGGACGCCTGTGACACCAGCATCCCATGTGGGCACTGATTCCAGTCCCAGCTGCTCCACTCTGATCTGCTTCTGGGGAAGCAGCAGCAGAAGGCCCAAGTTCCGGGCTCCTGGCTTGGCCTGCTCTCTCCTGACGCCGTGGACAATCAGGAGAGATTCCAACTGCCTTTCAAATACATCTTTCAATCTCCCCTCGGAGTGGTGAGGCATTCCTGGACAGCCGTGTGAGCCCTGGAAGGGGTGGCCCCTGTTCACCATGCTGACACAGCATATGAAGGGGGCCCTGCCACCAGCACTCTGGGGCCTGAGCCCTTCCCCACTGCGCCAGGGCAGGCACAGCCTCCTGGGGGCGTACCTCATCTCCAAAGGGAGGTGGCCGTAGCCCCTGGCCCTGTGGGCATGACGCTGTCCTCACCCAGGAGCCCAGGACACTTCTCAAGGCCACCGCGGCCTCTGGCAGTGATGGCACACACACTTGTGCCCCAGCAGTAGGCACTGTGTAGCACTGCTCCCGCCCCTGCTTCCTTGCCCAGCTCTAAACTTGACCCCTGGGTGGGGCTGTGGATCCACAAGCCAGGATGGGTGCCAGGTAGTTAGACCTGCCCCAGACAGTCCCAGGAGCAGAGTGGCTTCAGGGCTGTAGCACAGAATGAGGTGGGGTGCTTCTGTGCCAAGTGGGAGATCAGGGGCCTTGGAAGCTGAGTTCCCATAGTGCGTGTGCCCAGCCCATGGCAAGCAGCCTGGAGCAGGCTCAGCAGCTGCCCAGCTCCGGGACCCACGTGGGGGCCAGGTGGGGGTGAGGCCCAGATCAGTGGGAGTTGTTGGGGTTCCAGAGCCCCAGCAGCCCTGCCAGCCTATCTTCATGCTCTGTTGCTGGAGCTGAGCGCTCCAGGTGACCTTTCCAACCTGGCTCCAGGGTGTGCTCACTGTCCCCTCTTGCAGTGTGCCAGGCTGTCTTCTCCAGCTTTTCCTTGGGGCTCAACATACGAGAACCCCCAAAACTCTGACGCCACCATCCCGAAGTGCCTGCCCTGTGCGTTAGCTGGCAGGCCCTGCTGGCACATGTGAATTCGTCCCTCTGCCCTGTGACCACTGAGCCCTACAGCAGTGCTAGTGCGGGGCCCACACGTGCCCCCTCGCAGGACATGCTACTGGCTGCCCCCTCGCCGGGGCACGCATCTAACCGATGGGAGCCCTCTGCCCAGGCAGGGCCGTCCGCAGCAGAATGCAGCTGCTTCTCCTGACCCTGCTGCACCCTCCTCCGAGAGGCAGGCAGCGAGGACGGGGGACCCTGGGTGACCCTGGGACGTCCCCCACCCCCAGCCGAGTCCTACATGGCTCACAGCCCCCGCCGCTCTCCCCACAGACCTGGTGCTGTACTGCGAGGCCTTCCTGACCACCTACCGGACCTTCATCACCCCCGAGGAGCTCATCAAGAAGCTGCAGTACAGATACCCTTCCCACTGCCTGCCCGCCCACCCCTCGGGCAGGGGCTCGGGGAGGGAGGACGGGACCCAGGGACAGGGTGAGCACCATGGCTCTGGGCTCTGCCCCTCCTTTTCCTCCTCTGCACGGTGGGATGCCACGATGGGCCCAGCGCAGTAGTGCTACCCAGGGCAGTTGTGGTCCCAGGAAGGAGGGGGCAGGAGTCTGGGCTGCACAGTCACACGTGCAGCGTCCAGGCCGGCCTCAGGGCGTTGGTGGTGGTGAGTACCAAGCAGGCAGGACTTGAGGGAAGCAGGCCCTGGTGACTTCAAGGCAGCTGACCCATTAGTGAACAGCCTCACCCACAGGCGGCCTTGGCTCCTGTCCCCCCTGACCCATGGACAGGCCACTTCCTGCAGTAGTTGTCACAAAAGATCCTGGGGTCTTGGAGGGGCCTGTTTAGGTTGCCTCCTCCTTCCATCCAGGCCTGCCTGTCCTGCCAGGCTCACCTGGAGCCCTCAGCCTCCGTCCAGCCCCGTGGCCTGTGACTGCCATCTGCTGGACAGCTGTTCTCCTTTGGGGCAGAAGTCCCAAGCCTTCTCCGGTCCCCCAGCCCTGGTCTGTCTGGACACAGGGACATGTCCAACCTGTACTCACACACTCTGTCGTCCAGAGCCCCAGATGGCAGGCCTGGCCGGCGCTCGCACACTCATGTGGACGGCAGCCTGGTCAGGACAGTGTTCATTTGCCACAACACTTCCACTCGTAATGCATGGGCAGCTAACTGCTGTATCACGTGGCACTGTTACATCACTTCCTGTCCTATAGCTGGGCGAGCGATAAAACAGCCGGTGGTCTAACCGAGCCGTGTGGCTGCCCTCCTGCCCGTGCCTGGATTCTCAACCCCCACCCTGCTGGGCCATGGAACCATTACAGCATTGAGATCCCAGGCTGGCTGGGGAACCCCTGTGCCAGGAGCCCAGTGGACTGTCACCCTGGAGAGAGGCAGGGAGGAGTCAGTGGGACACGTTGGAGCCCTAGAGCCACACCTGCTTCAGCCACAAGCACAGGATGCCCCAGGGCTTGAGGGGCAGCGGTGGTGGGCTGCTCGGACCAGGCACAGCCTGGCATTAGAGGCGAGTGGCCAGGCAGCATCCAAACCAGAGCTGGGTGCAGATCACCCGCTGGCCCCTCTGCCTCCTGGAGCCCTGCGGCTCTGAGGGCATATCTGGCATGGAGCCACTGTCCTCTACCTGCTGGGAACAACAGGCCCAACCCAGCTCTGCCCCTGTGCACCTGGCCCAGAAGCCAACACGCCCCGGGCTGGTCAGTCCTCCCGCTCAGTCACACACCCCTGCTGCAGCGTCACTGCCTTAACCCACACTCCACGTACGAGAAGTTCTCTCCCTTCGCTGACACCTTCAAGAAGCGCGTGAGCAAGAACACGTTCTTCGTGCTGGTGCGTGTGGTGGACGAGCTCTGGTGAGTCCTCAGGCTGTGTCCCGGGCTCCTCGGGCAGGGTGACAGCTTGGCGGGACTCAGGGCAGGTCAGGCCTTCCTGCCAAGAGACCACTGCCCCACCCTGGCTTGGTCCCTCTCACACTCTCAGCCCCCACAAGCTAGGCCTTACTCAAGGGGGCGTCTCTCGCACGGGGGCCATCTCCACCCCTGTGGCGTTGAGGCCAAGTGCAGCGCGGGGCTCGTCAGCGCTTCTCAGTTGCCTGTCGTGGGCACTGGCGTTGGACCAGTGCAGCTGTCTTTCCTGGGAAGGGGGGACCCAGGGAGCAAACACACTGGTCCTGCCTCTGTGTGTTGGGGAGAAGGCCTCGGGCAGTGGCTGGACAGCAAGGGGAGGGGTCCCCCAGTGCAAGAAGCTGCGCTCCACTCATTGCTGAGCTCCCCCCCGGTGGGCCTTGTGGGAGGGTGCCCATGCACAGCACCTGGCGCTGATGGACACATAGGCAGCCACACCGGGACTTCCTTCACTCTTGGCTGCTGCCCTTGACCCTGTGCCCCTTGGCCCCTCAGCCTGGTGGAGCTGACAGAAGAGATCCTGAAGCTCCTCATGGAGCTGGTCTTCCGCCTCGTGTGCAGCGGGGAGCTCAGCCTGGCCCGCGTGCTCCGAAAGAACATTCTAGACAAGGTGGACCAGAAGAAGCTGCTGAGATGTGCCAACTCCGACCAGCCGCTGGCCGCCAGGGGAGTCGCGGCCAGGTGATGAGCCAGCCCCATCTGTCACGGATCCCGCCTTGTCTGCCCTCAGGGCATCTGAGAGCTTTGCATGTCGCGGCACCAGTGAGGCAGTTGTCCTTGTCCAGCTGTCCTGTGCCACCCCAAATGTCCCCAAGGGTCTGTGGGAGACCCCAGTGTGGGCCTGGCAGAGGCCCCTGCTTCCAGAAATGTGTGGCTGTAATAGCTTGGCCTGCATTCACACAGCACTGTCCCTGCTCCCACTGGCCATCTAGAGCGAGGGTCAGGCCGGGTCCCCAGGATGCCTGAGCCCTGGAAGCCTGGTGCTGGGAGCTGTGGACATCAGCAGACAGCAGCTCTGCAGCTCTGCAGCTCTGTGTCCCTGGCCCCAGGTCTATCCCCTAAGCTGCCTCTTCGGGCCTCTGTTTTCCAGGCCAGGGACCCTGCATGACTTCCACAGCCATGAGATCGCCGAGCAGCTAACGCTGTTGGATGCTGAGCTCTTTTATAAAATAGAGGTACGGCCCTGCCCCAGGGAGTCACTGCTGGCACCCCTGGCTCCCAAGGAGTCGCTGCTGGCGCCCCCCTGCTCCCAGGAAGGCCCCTTCTGATTTCTGGCCTCTCACAGATTCCTGAGGTTTTGCTTTGGGCCAAAGAGCAGAATGAGGAGAAGAGCCCCAACCTGACGCAGTTCACGGAGCACTTCAATAACATGTCCTACTGGTATGGTCGCCACACCAGGCTGGGCTGCTCCCTCGTGGGTATGGGTGAGGAGATGGGGCTGCCTGCTCCCGGCATGAGCTCGGGGTAGGTGGAGCCAGCTGTCTTCCCAGCTCCTGTAGATCCCCCCGGGTGTCCGTGAGTCAGCAGAGATAGGCTCCATTAATAATGTCTTTATTGGGTGTGGGAGTCCAGGCATGCCCTCAGTCCCTGTGTGCTCAGGCTGCTAGCCTGGGCAGCAGTGAACACATCTGGTCTCCCGCTTCTTAGAGCCCCATGGCTACCTCCAACTCCTGCCTTGTGCTAAGCGCGGGATGTCCCAGAGTGCCTTGTGGGGCCGGACTGGGCCAAGCTACAGGTGGGGCCCCTCCACGTGGCCATGGCCCCATGAGACCATAGGCAGCCAAGGCCAGCTTGCGTGCCCACTGCCCACATGGCACATACAGGCTCAGTCTGGCTTTGTCCTGGGCTGTCACTGAGATCCCAAAGGTTCCTTGCCCCATTAATCCCCTTAGTGCCAGCTGCACTCTAAGGAACTTTCCCGGTCCCCACCATGCTTGGGGTAATGCCTGTCAGAGGCAGCTCCACAGGGCCCCACTAAGCCTTCAGGAGCAAGTCTAAGCCCCCTGGCACAGGATGAGCCCGGACCCTTGAGCTCCTGGAGCAGTGCCAGGGGCTCGCAGCTGGGCAGCCGCTGCACATGCGTGTCCCTGTGAGCATGCCCTGGGCTCAGTCCTGGCTATGTCTCCCGGCTCCCACAGGGTCCGGTCCATCATTATGCTGCAGGAGAAGGCCCAGGACCGGGAACGGCTACTCTTGAAGTTCATCAAGATCATGAAGGTAAGAGTGACCCAGAGACCTGGGCAGCCCACCCACACACCTGGCACCTGCCCTCATGGCCCTTCCTCCCTCGGCAGCACTTACGGAAGCTCAACAACTTCAACTCCTACCTGGCCATCCTGTCCGCGCTGGACTCGGCCCCCATCCGCCGATTAGAGTGGCAGAAGCAGACTTCGGAGGTGAGCGTCACCACGCACACAGGGATCTGGCTGTGCCCAGCCTGCCTGGGGCCTCCATCGTGGCCTGGCCCCTGCAGTCTCCCGTTCACCCCTGTGTCCCCGAGCGCTGCCCTGATCCCTCTTGGATGGAGTCTGCAAAGTCTGCAGGTGCTAAAGGCAGGGGAAGGGGGACCCGAGGTGCCCAGGACAAAGTACAGACCTACACAGTGGGGTGTCCCAGGCACTTGGCACATCACAGGCAGCAGTGTGGCCTCAGGCCATCTGCACCCTGGAGAAAGGTCGGATCTAGACAGCGAGGGCCCGGGGGCTGGGGAAGAGCTGAACCCTTGTCCCTTGGAGTGGGGCCGAGCTTCAGCTGGGCTGCCCGGCACACATCAAAGGGCAGTCACAGAACAGTGTCTGCGCACAAGTGGGTAACCTGCACCAGGGTCCCCAAGAACACAGAAAGTGCCAAGGAGGCAGGGAAGGCTGCTTGGAGAAGGTGCCCGCCAGTAGTGAAGGGCTGCCAGCCCCAAGCTGGGAGGGGGTGGGTCCAGCTGCCATGGGAGTGGGAACAGGAGCCATGTGTGACTATGCGCACACATGTGCCTCAGCCCGGGCGACAGCACCAGGGGCAGGGCTCAGGTCGGACGTGGTTACAACAGATTGGGGACAATCAAGCAGCGCAAAGGGCTAGGCTGTCCCTACTACATCCGGCCGTCTGGCCATGGCTGACCACACCCTGCCCTGCCCCACCCAGGGTCTAGCCGAGTACTGCACGCTGATCGACAGCTCGTCCTCCTTCCGAGCCTACCGGGCCGCCCTCTCAGAGGTGGAGCCTCCCTGCATCCCCTACCTGTGAGTAGCAGCCTTCCTCCAGAGCCCTGGGCTGGGTGCATGGGGGTGCAGCCCGGGGTGCCCTCACCCCTGCACTCACACTGGGCCACGCCACCCCATCCTTCCCCACTGCCAGGCTTCCATGCCTGCACACAGAGGGTCCACCTGTCCAGTCACTGTGTGAGCCTGGCAGGCCCGCATGATGGGGCATTCCTGGCACCTGGCCTGAGTGGTTCTCTGGGTCCTTGCGAGTTGGGGTGCCATCTGCACAGCAGCCCCTGTGCCCCCATGCGCAGGGGGCTGATCCTGCAGGACCTGACCTTCGTCCACCTGGGGAACCCCGACCACATCGACGGGAAGGTGAACTTCTCCAAGCGCTGGCAGCAGTTCAACATCCTGGATAGCATGCGCTGCTTCCAGCAGGCGTGAGTCCTCCAGCAGGCGGGCGTCGGCGGGGCGGGCCCAGCTCCAAGTGCAGCACCAGCCTCAGGCTCCCGTCCTCAAACCCCAGAGCCCCCACCCCTGCAGACAGCGCGCTGCACAAGGTGCCCCCCCGACACAGGCCGGGTGGTAGGTGGGCTCCCCGAGAAGGCGGCAGTGGCCAGTTCCCCATCCCCACTGCCTGCCTTCCCCACCCCAGGCATTACGACATCCGCAGAAATGATGACATCATCAACTTCTTCAACGACTTCAGTGACCACCTGGCCGAGGAGGCCCTTTGGGAACTGTCCCTGAAAATTAAGCCCAGAAACCTCACGAGACGGAAGACAGACCGGGAGGAGAAGACCTAGCGGCCCCCCAGGCCTGGGGACCGCCCGCACTGCACTGCCGGGCGTCGGGGCCAGGGGCCCAGGTGACCTCGGCTCCGTGGGCCACTCCTCCCCGATGAGCAGAGTGAAGTGGAGACAGCCAGTCTGCGGGGCCCAGCACTGACCAGGACCCGCCAGCTCGTGACCGAATTGTTTTTGCTTTCACGTCTGTGAGCAGGCCAGGGAATGGCCAGTTCCCCTCCCCCAAGCTCCCAAGCCTGAGGACCCTGCTGGGAACAGGACGGCTGCGTGGGCAGAGCAGGCAGGAGGGCTGGCAGGCGAGGTCTCAGCAACACGGGGCCAGCCCTCCCACCTGCCTACTGGCACTCCCTGCCGCTTTCCTGCTGGGGATCTGGAGGGAGAGCCCCAAGTCCTCCCACAGGTGGCCCTGTCCTTCCATGCCAGGCCAGCTCATCCGGGGCCTGGGGACGCCTGCAGCCCTTCCTTCGCACTTGCTGTGTGCCTTAAACACCACCTCCCACCCTCCCAGGCCCTCGCCGGGTCCCTCGGTGCTTCCCGGGAGGCCCCGGCATCCCTGAGCAGGCTGACGCAAGGCTGGGACAAGGCCAGGTTACAGAGGCCCCAGAGCAGGTGTCTCCCTGCGTCCTCACTGCTCAGGTTGACAATCCAGGCCCACGGGCGAGGCTCGCAGGAGCCTGCATTGCCCAGGTCAAGTCACAGGGGTGAAGGTGGGGCAGTGGGCAGGCCGCGGTCAGCCTGCACAAACCAAGAGCAACCCGTGTCTGGTCACCACGTGGATGCGTCCAGCCAACCATGTCACTTTGAGTACTTCCTGGGTCTTCAAGCCGCTATTTTTACACAAGAGTGCAGGGGCCGTGTCCCCTGACATGTGTTTGTTCTGTACATAGAGGGGAGAAGGCTGGCGGGCAGTGGGGCAACCCCCTTCCTGCCACACCCTGCCACCTGTCACTTTATTATTTAAAGCGTGTGTGTGGAGCTGCTGGCGTGTGAGCTGTTGTGTGTGGGCATGGATTTTCCATTTCCTCCCTTCGTCCTTTCATTTCAGGCCCGCCCTCTCGCCGCTCGCCCTCCCCCAGCCCACAGATGCTGCCGTGCAGGTGGGACCCTAGGCACAGTGGGCAGACATGGGCTCTCCCTGCTGCAGCCCCAGGCAGCACGGGTGCCCTGAGCAGCCCGCAAGGACTCCTGCAGGACTGCGGCAAGGGACAGCGTGTGGTTTAACTTATTGGCCCAGGGGCCTCCCGCACAGGTGCGGCCTGTGCTGTGGGGTGGGCGGAGCTGCCCCGTCTCCCAGTGTTGTACCATAAACCCTGCAGCTAAGCTGTCTGATGGTAGCGTCTTCCTGCAGACATTTCAGACCTGTAACTTTTATATGAAATGAAATAAACCGCACCGACAGCTGTCCACAGCACCTGCTGCTCTGCACGCCATCCGCGACACCCACACTGCCAGCCCTGCCAGGGTCTGGCTCTGGGAGCTCCTTTCCAGAACTCTCCCCCGGGTCTCATGCCCAGCACCATCCAGTGTGAAGAGCTGCCTCTGTGCCGGAAGTGGTCACAGCTCAAGGCCCTGCGCCCACCCACACGACCTCCACCTTGGAATCCCGTGGAAAGGCTGTGCCTAGAGCCCCGGAGCTCATGGGTGGCCTGCAGCTGGCCTTGAAATGTGCCATGTCCGTCTCACCTGTCCGAGGCAGGAGCAGCACCTGTTCCTCTCCAGCCCTGGCCACGGCTCTGCCACATGTGCCTCAGTTTCTCCACTGCCCGCCGTCTTCCAATTTGATCAACAAATACCCCAGGTCCCCCCACTCTCCCACACCAGCCAGGTGGGCACCTCTAGGCTAGGCCCCCGGCAGGCCTGGGATCTATAGACGTGACCAGGGACAGTCCCTTGGTGGGGAGGGTGTGGCCAGGAGGGGCAGTGAGCTGCTTGCCATTGGGATGTGCCAACTACAGAGACAGGGGACCCCAGTGTGCAGTCACATCTGGGGGCACGTTACACAGGACTGGACAAGGCAGGGCTTGCGATGACTCCTGACAGGCGGCCTAAGTGGGTGCTTTCCACTGGCTGCCCACCTCCCCCAGCTACCGCGAGTTATCGGCTCCCAAGCAGACACCTAGCAAGTCAAAGGGGGCCAGATCTCTGCAGACCTTTCCCCTTGGGCACCTCTCTGAGGAACACCTTCACAGGGAAACCACGGCAAAGCCAGAGCATCCTGGACCCGGGAGAACCTGGCGGGTGTGTCAGCAGGGCCCTTAAGCGACCAGACTGCCCCCCCAACCCCACCCCCGAGAAAAGGGGACAGCCACCCTTAACTCACCCTGGGACACCCAGCCCAGGCGTGGCTGGTGCAGGGTGACAGTGGCTCAGTGTCCTCTATGAGTGGACACAGACCAGCCGCGCTGCAAAGCCAGGGTGGCCAGGCCCTTCCCCAACAGCCACCATTCACCCTGCACACGACCTCGCCACACCACGCGTCTGGTCTAGTCCCTTCTGCGCCACCTCCACTCTCCTTCTGGAATCCCAGGTGACACCCCTGCTCCCAACGCCTGAGCCGGCAGGTTTCCTGCATTTGTGGCCTGCCCCGTCCTGAACACGCGTTAACCAATTGAAAGAAACCACCCTACGCTCACCCTCATAATCTCAGAACAGCCTTTGCTGAAGTACACCAGAGGCCAGTGCTGTGGTGTAGGTAGTTAAGCCTCTGCCTGCGGCACTGACATCCCACACAGGTGCCAGTTCAAGTCTCAGCTGCTCCATTTCTAATCCAGTTCTCTGTTACCATGCCTGGGAGCAGAAGCAGGGAATAACCCAAGTGCTGGAACCCCTGCATCCACATGGAAGACCCTTGGGCCGGGCTCAGGCCTGGCCATTGCAGCCATTTGGGTAGTAAACCATAAGGTGCAAGATTCTCCATCTTCCTCTGTGTAACTTGGCTTTTCAAATCATCCTAAAAGGGGGAAGGGTCTGGCACAATAGTCTAGTGGTTGGGTCCTTACCTTGTATGCATCAGGATCCCACATGGGTGCCAGTTGTGTCCCTGTAGCGCCAATTCCCATCCAGCTCCACCTGTCCCTGGAAAAGCAGTGGAGGACGGTCCAAGGCCTTGGGACCTGCACCCGCGTGGGCACTTGGCTCCTGATCAGTGCAGCACTGGCCATTGCTGCCATTTGGGGGCCACTGGCTTCGGATCGACGCAGCACCGGCCGTTGCGGTCATTGGGGAGTGAATCATCGGACGGAAGATCTTCCTCTGTCTCTCCTCCTCTCTGTATATCTGACTTTGTAATATAAATCTTCAAAAAAAATTAAGTAAACCTAAGGAAAAGAAAGCGGCTTTATCTTAACTAGTTTATCTTAATAAATGGGATGTTTCTTCTAAGATGTTGGAGAGCAAGCTTGCTTCCACAGCAGAGTAGGCCACTGCCAGCTGTCCAGCTGGGTGCCACGCCCAGCACCTCAGGCCTGGCCAGGAGTCACTGGAGGAGGTGGGGACCCTGTGAGGCTGACCTACAGAGGTGATCCCGGCTCCCAGGGTGGAGCTCTCCACAGGAGCAGCTAAGACGGAGCAGCGCTTGGGGTACAGGGGATAATCCAGGGCTGGTGTGCGCAGTAGGTTACACCACCAACGGTTCAAATCCCAGCTTCTCCACTTGTGACCCAACTCCCTGCTGATGCAACTGGCAAAGCGGAGAGGATGGGCCGAGTGCTTGGGGTCCCTGCACCTACACGGGACCTGGATGGAGTCCCAGGCTCCTGGCTTGCGCTGTTCCAGCCATTTCGGGAGTAAACCAGCAGATGAAAGACCACTCTCTCTGTAAGTTTGCCTTTTAAATATATATACATATATTAAAGATTTGTTTATTCTTATTGCAAAGTCAGATATACAGAGAGGAGGAGAGACAGAGAGGAAGATCTTCCGTCCGATGATTCACTCTCCAAGTGACTGCCACGGCCAGTACTGTGCCGATCCAAAGCTGGAAACCTGGAACCTCTTCCAGGTCTGCCACGCAGGTGCAGGGTCCCAAATCTTTGGGCCATCCTCAACTGCTTTCCCAGGCCACAAGCAGGGAGCTGGATGGGAAGTGGAGCTGCTGGGATTAGAACCTGCGCCCATATGGGATCCCGGCGTGTTCAAGGTGAGGACTTTCGCCACTAGGCCACGCCGCCGGCCCAGATTTTTTTTTAATGTATGTATTTTTTATTGGACAGATATACAGAGAGAACGAAAGACAGATCTTCCTTCTACTGGTTCACTTCCCAATTGGCCGCAATGGCCGAAGTTGAGCCAATCCAAAGCTAGGAACCAGGAGTCTTCGGGGTCTCCCACACGGGTGCAGACCACAAACAGGGAGCTGGATGGGAAGCAGGGCTACGGGGACACTAGCCGGCACCCATATCGGATCCTGGCACATGCAAGTCGAGACTTGACCTCTAGGTTACAGTACCAAGCCCTGCCTTTTACATAATTTTAACAGGATCCAGTGCGATGGCCTAGCAGCTAAAGTCCTTGCCTTGAACGCCCCGGGATCCCATATGGGCACCAGTTCTTAACCCAGCAGCTCCACTTTCCATCCAGCTCCCTGCTTGTGGCCTGGGAAAGCAATAGAGGACGGCCTAAAGTCTTGGGTTTCTGTACCCGTGTGGGAGAGCTGGAGGAAGTTCCTGGCTCCTGGCTTCAGACTGGCTCAGCTCCAACCATTGCGGCCGCTTAGGGAGTGAATCATCGGACGGAAGATCTTCCTTTCTTTCTCTCCTCCTCTCTGTATATCTGACTTTGCAATAAAAATAAATAAATCTTAAAAAATAATTTTAACAAGCAGCAGCAGCAGTCACATCAGGTGTCCTGTGCATCGCCCCAAGTGGCCCACAGGGGGCGCCCCATCCCCAAGGACAGGGTGCAACATCCCCACACAATTGATACTCCTGAACAACTAGAACAGTGCATGGACACACGTTCCCGGGGGGTGAACCACACGCCGTGCATGGGTAAGCAGGCCGGGGCATCAGGGCACAGGTCCCTGATCCTGCTAGCGGAAACTGTCCGTGGCGCTCACCCTACACACAGGCAGCCGACTCGACGTTGTCTGGGAGGGTCTGGGGTGCGGGGCAAGGGATGGGAAGCAGTGTTAAGAGCGGATCCTTTGTCTAGCTCTGTCCATTCCCTAAAATCACCAAACCTCTGGCATTTTGTGAACCTGAACTTCCCCTCCGTAAGCTGTGTGAGGACAGGTTCCCAAACCCTGGGGGCTGCTCACCTGCAGCTCCCCGCTGCTGCGCTCCAGGCACTATGGCCTGCAGATCCTTCACTTCCTAGAGCCGGCAGGGGAGCGCCCTGGGCCACACCCGCTGGAGCTACCTTGCGGGGCCAAGGGGGTCCTGTTTTGGGACCCTCCTTCTCCCTCTGGCCAGGCTCCCCAGGCAGGGAGGGGGTATAGACAGCTCCAGGGTGGGCTTGAGGCATGGGGACCTGGGGAGCGCTGCAGAGCTCCCCGGAACGAGCAAGTGCACTGAGCAGATGCAGGCTGCTTCTGAGGCTCCAGACAAAAGGGCTGAAAAGAGTGGCCGGGGCAGGTGGGGGAAGCTGTCACCTGTCTGAGCCCCAAAACAGTGGTTGGGCCTGCTACCCTGCGGGGGAGGCCTGGGGCTGCAGTTTGGGTGGGGGTCACAGCTAACATGGTGAGCCAGTGTGCAGGAACCCAGCTTCCAGAACAGGCAGCCGGGCAGTGTCTGAAAATTGACAGCTGTGCTAAGGTGAAGGTGCAGGCGCTATGGCACAGTGCATGAAGCCGCCACCTGCAGTGCCTGCATGTTAAAGGGGGTGCGATTTGAGTCCCAGCTGCTCCACTTCCCATCCAACTTCCTGCTAATACGCCTGGGAGGGTAGTTCAAGCCTCTGGGCCCTGCACCCACTGGGGAGACCCAGAGGCGCCACGCTCCTGGCTTTGGGTCAGTTCAGCTCGTCATTTGGGAATGAGCCAGCGGATGAAGAACTCTGTCCTTCAAGCAAAGAAGTAATGAAACACAGAAAAGAAGTAATGAAACACAGAGCGGTGAGAAGCACTTCTCCACCCCCACAGCCACCCCAGGCACCGGAAGCTGGCCATGGCAAGGACAAAAATGACAAGCGAGTCCCACTTAGCAAACATCAACAAGATCAGGGCACAAAGGACAAGAAGCCATACACAATGGGTTTATTTCAGGGACAAAACAGATCTCAACACTCGACGGTCGAAACGCGTCACCCCTGGCTGGCTTCTCACTGGACCCGAGTCACAGTCCAGGAGCCAGGGAGTGAAAGTCAGTCAGCCAACCCGGAACAGATACCTACTTCCTGAATGTAAAAAAAAACCCAGCTGGAAGACATTCTCCTCCTGTCCCACAGCCTTTCAAAGAAAATATTTTCTAAAATAGCAAGAAACTGATTGTAACAAAATCCAAAATAAGCAACTGCCATGTGATACTAACGGCACAAGTGCCATGTTTCTAATCGGAAAACTGAAAACTCCATCAGGAAAAACTGATACATAAGCCACTGTGTTTATGGGAATAGCCCACCAGTTAGTCCCCAAGTGGAAGGCAGCACCAGCCAGCCTCCCAAGCTCTGTGTGTGTGTGTGTGTGTGAACTGACCACAGGTTCTAAAACTTGCTACGTTCACAACCTAAGATTTTCACCCTTCAAGACGATGGCAGAGTTAATCAACCCGATGCCCTCCCCAGGCTCACGGCAGCACAGACAAGGGCCCAGAGGAAAGCAGGTGGCAGGTGCCCGTGCAGGAAGTGGCCCGCCGGGTTTCTCTGTCCAGAGCCAGCAGCCTAGTGCTTCCGGGGCTTCGCAGCAGGGGGCGTTCCCTGGCCATCCACAAGAAACACAGCCCATCTCACGGCCTTGGAACACACAAGTTGTCCTCATCCAGCAATGACTTCACGAGTGACAGGGGAAGCTGCCCCGAGAGGCGGCTCCGTAGTGACAATGCCAGGAGAGGCGCTCAGGATCCTCCCAGCACACGCCCCCTATGAGCCCCTGGGAGCCAACAGGCCCCACTGACTGATACGGACAGGAGCCGCTGCAATGGGCCAGGGTCCTTCTGCACACTCGACCCGGCAGCCCCGAGGACACTGGGGAGCAGGCACCCACGGGACTAGGCATACAAGGATGCCACAGTCCCATGGCAGGTGCAGAGGGGGCCACTGGGGCCACTGCAGAGCCCGCCCTCTTCCGGAATCCTCAGCCCTCTCCAGGCAGCTATGAGCTGCCAGGCAGCATGAGGCCCACAGTGTGGGTGTGGCCAGGCTCAGGGCAAGTAGAGGGCCACCACCACGTAGATGACCCAGCTGACGGACACGAAAACCCCAAACAGCAGGCTGAAGAGCACCAGCGCACGAGCCTTCCGCGACGCCTCCTCGGCCTGGCTCAGGTCACCCCGGCTCAGGGCGGCACGGGTCTGCAGCGGACGAGATGGCGGGTGGGGAGGTCACCAGTCGCGTGGGGTCCCAGCCCTGCCCAACACCCCAGCCTCAGCTCCTACAACCCTGAGGGCACCCCTGAACCTGGGGTCACTGGGGCCCCTCTTGGCAGCTCGAGAGGTTAAATGAACTGCTCAGCTCCTGGCAGAGCCAAAACCCACAGGCAGAGCAGCCTGTAGGGCCTGCCAGAGCTTCCTGGGGAGCTGCGGGCTCCCACAGCCATGCCCTGCTGGCAGCCCGGGGCCAGCGGGTCAGCCCTGAACATGACAGACACTTGCCCCTTCCACCTGCATTGGTACAGCGTCAGCAGCTGCCCAGTGCTACCCTGGGCTAAGAGAGTGCTCAGGCAGGCAAAGGATAAAGATGGGTGGGTGGATGCGTGATGGATGGGTGGACAGGAGGGTGGTCAGTGGATGGATGGATGCATAGGTAGCGCTGGGTGATGGGCAGAGGCCAGAGAGATGGGCTGTGGTTGGCTGGCAGGATAGAGAAACCTTGCCTGAGTAGATGGAGGTGAATGGATGGATAAAGAGAAGGACGGGCTGGCCCTCGACCAACACAAGTGCCCACCGTGGACCGTGGCGCTTGTGCCAGCCACACTTCACTGGGATGTTCTCACCAGAAGTCAGAGCTGGGACCAACGGCCCAGGGGGGAGAGGAGGGCAGAGGAACCCACCCTACCCCCATACCCACAGATCAACACCCCCCCCACACACACACCCCATCCACACGTACATACTCCCCACACATCCTCCAAACCCACCACCACCCACATCCTCTCATCCAGCCCACACACACCCCTACCCTCCCCAACACACACAGCAGGGGTGCCGACCTCCCATGCCTGGGGTTAGGGAGGGGAGGCGCTTTCCACTTGGGTCATCAGTGGCTGCATGGGGGAGGGGCTGTGCCCAGGACGGCCTGCCAGCCGCCTTCCTACCTCGTAGGAGTACACGATGGCGATGCAGCCAGTGAGCAGGCAGCAGAAGAGGGTCACGAGCACCGACTCCATCATGTAGTCCTTGGGCACCGGCCGGTGCTCCACCGCCGTGGGGGCAGCCACTGGGCCACCGTACTGCGGGCAGGCCGTGAGGTCAGGGGCGGGCTGGACAGGGCAAGGACCCACCGCTCAAGGTCACTGCCAGGCCTCCCTCCCGTACCCTCGACAGGGCCCAACCTTGGCAAGCTGAAGGCCCAAGCACCCTACTGCACCTGCTGGGAAGACACTGCCCATTGGCCCACCCCGCCCAGGCTGCTGTGGCGTCTCCCTCTGCCGGCTCCATGACCAAACCCGGAGACTCCAGGACCGGCACTCACCACGGGGAAGGAGTAGGTGGCAGTGGCTGTGGCAGGCTGCGGGAAGAGTGGGGACGGTGCGGGCGCACCTGGATAGAGCGCAGCAGGCGGCGGCGGGTACAGGGCAGCGGGCGAGGGTGTGGGCTGCAGGAGCACCGGCACTTGAGGGTAGGGCGGGTACAGCAGGTGCACAGCCTTGGGGTCAGGCGGCGCGTAGGGTGGGGGCTCGCCCACGAAGCCGATGTGCGGGGCCCCACCAGCCGCTGCCTTAGGCCCAGGTCTGGCCTCGACGCTGGCGGTCGCAGGGTCGGCTGCAGGAGTCTCCCGGGCCGGCTCACTGCCCTCCTCCACGGCCGCTGCCCCCTCCTCGTGCGGGCCTGCTCCATCCTCGTCTAGGAGCTGCGGGCGGCGCGGCAGCTGCGGGAGCGCGGGGTGCTCAGGGCTCCTGGGTTCCACAGGGCGCTCTGGGCTCCCGGGGTCATCTGGGACGGTGGAGGGGCCGCCCCCTTTGGTGTCCGGACCTGGAAAGAAATGGCAGTATGTGGGTCCCGGTCGCTCTTGAGGGAGACTCAGCCACAGGAGAACCAGGAAGGAAAACCTCACAGGGGCAGGAGCTGAAGGTTGTGCGGTGACTAGTTGGCCCAGTCGTCCCCAGCTCAGCAGAACCAACTGAATCCTGCGGCCTCTCCCAGCAGGGGAGATGGGAAACTAAGAGGGCTGACTCCCACTGCAACCCAGGACACCAGCAGGGGCCAGGGTGGCAGGCCAAGGACACACACAGCAGCGCGTCACAGCGGCCAGGACACGAGACGCTGGTGCTCATGGGAAAAGACGCCAACCCCGAGATGTCCAGATGTGGCATCCCTCCCCCAAAGCAGCCATGACTGGGTTCAGGAAGTGAACACATTTGGGGTCGGTGTCATGGCATAGCCACTTAGGCTGCCACCTGTAATTCTGCACCTCTGATCCAGCTCCCTGCTAAAGCCAGCGAGAAGCAGCGGAAGAAGGCCCAAGTCCTTGGGACCCTGCGCCCACACAGGAGACCTGAAAGAAGCTCCTGGCTCCTGGCTTCAGCTCATCCTTGGCAACGGAAGGCATTTGTGGAGGGAACCATCAGATGAAAGAGCTCTCTCTAATACATACAGAAACATACACACACACACACACACACACAAAGTGACAGCCAATAAAAAGTTCCTAAGAAAGAAAGAAAGAGAGAAAAAGCAAGCAAGCGAGCAGGGGGCCCTGTGTGGTACCCTAGCGGCTAAAGTCCTCGCCTTGCACATGCCAGGATCCCATATGGGCGCTGGTTCATATCCCAGCTGCTCCACTTCCCATCCAGCTCCCTGCTTGTGGCCTGGGAAAGCAGTCGAGGATGGCCCAAAGCCTTGGGACCCTGCACCCATGTGGGAGACCCGGAAGAAGCTCCTGGCTTCAGATGGGCTCAGCTCTGGCTATTGCGGCCACCTGGGGAGTCAAATCAGCAGACAGAAGATCTTCCTCTCTGTCTCTCCTCTCTGTAAATCTGCCTTTCCAATTACAATACTAAATTAATCTTTTTTTTTAAAGATTTATTTTATTTTTATTACAAAGTCAGATATACTGACAGGAGGAGAGATAGAGAGGAAATGGAGCTGCTGGGATTAGAACCAGCGGCCATATGGGATCAAGGCGAGGACCTTAGCCACCAGGCCACGCCGCCAAGCCCCTAAATTAATCTTTAAACAGTCAATGACAAACCCACAGAAAAGCCACCAAAGAGAAGGGACCAGGAGCCATCATTACAGACGCCACAGACCCCCAGGGCCAGAAACCGTGTGGACAGCCTGGGGCCAGAGAGCTGCAGCACACGCACACTCCACAGGAGTGGCAGCCCCCAGTCTCCCCGTCAGCAACATCCCTCCACGGCCGTGTATCTGCTCCACGCCAGGCTTCCTCTGCAATCAATTCTAACCTAGACAGGCAGTTTTCAAAATCTAAGACCCCAGCAGGACTATGGCGGCATAGTTAGTTAAGCTTCACCTGCAGTGTTAGCACCCCTTATGGCCACTGGTTCAATCCCAGCTGCTCCACTCCCAGTCCCTGCTAATATGCCTGGGAAAAGCAGAAGATGCCCAGTGCTTGGACCACTGCACCCACACGGGAGACCCGGGTGGCACTCTGGGCTCCTGGCTTTGTCCTGGCCCAGCCCTGGCTGCTGCGTGGCCATTTGGGAAAGTGAACCAGCGGATGAAAGAGCTGTGCCTCTTGGCTCTGAAACAACAACAAAAACCAACTGTGGGAAATGGAATTGCAAGATGTTTGTCTGGGGCCAAAGTTCCACATCGAGGCATCACTGCTCAGTGTTCTGACACTGGGGCCACCTTTTCCAGCCCAGCCCTGCCTGCCTCTGCAGGGCAGCAGCGCTGGCCTTTCGGGCCCTGCCTTAGGGCCGCCGACCGCCACCATGACCCGCGGCTTCCAGGGCTAACTGGGCCAGCCAGCACCTGTCCCCGTTATCAAAACAAAAACCGCAGCAGCCTGAGGTCTCGCCAGGGCGAATACCAGAGGAGTGCACCTCCGCCAGGGAGTAAACAGGCCCGGGGCAGGGCTGCGGGCCACCCGGAGGCCCGGCATGGTGAGGGGGTGCCCGCGACACCCGGGCAGGGGTCGTCCAAGCCGGCCCGGCCGCCCCTTCGTCCCATCCCGGCTGGAGCTGGCTGACGGGCCGGGACACCCCATTCGACTCCTCGGGGCTCCGGGCCGGGAAGGGGCTTGGAGGGGTCGGCGTGGGGGCCTGGCTTCCCCGACGGACGGCTCGGCGCGGAGCCTCCCGCCATGTCAGGCGCAGACGCCCCGCGGGTGTGTGGTGCGGGGTCCTGTCCCCGACCCCGCGGGTGTGGGCTGTGGGCTGTGGGGTGCTCTCCCCGACCCCGCGAGCGGCTGAGGGGACCTGGCCCAGCCGTGAACAAAGCGCACGGAAGCGGCTGCCCGCCCGAAGCCTTCTCCCCCGGGCCTCGCCGCTCCCGCCACCGTGCCTTGCAGCCCCGACTCCCCGCGGCGGCCTCGGGGGTCCCCAGCTCGGGGCAGGGGGTTCTGCGGCGCGGGGCCCCACCCGCCCGTCCCCGCGCCCCCCGCGCCCCCCGCGCCGCGCTCACCTGGCTGCATGGCGCGCGGTGGCCGGCCGGCGCCTCCCGTCGGGCCCGGCTGCGCAGCGCGGCCGGCTCGGGTTTCTTGGCCCGGCCTGGCCGGTTAATAATTGACCGCTGTTTGCCCGCGAGCTGCCCTGTTCCGCGCCTCGTGCCGGGACGGGCTGGCCGGGGAGCTGCGGGGCCAGCGCGGGAAGCAGGCCGGGCCTCCGGGGCAAGGGCGGCTTCCGGCGCCCTGAAGGGGTGAGGGGTGGAGCACGACCCTCCTGCGGCCGGAGCACCTGCACCCTGGGGAGCGGGGGGCGTGGCGTCCTTCCTTCTGACCTTTTCCTGCAAGAGAAGCCAGAAATACTCAGCTGAAACTTCCCAGGAGCTCCTGGAGGAATTGACACGTGTCTGGCGTTTAAGACTCCGGAGTCCTACTCGTTGGAGACCCGTGGGTTCGAATCCCACCTCCAGCTGCTAACTCCCAACTTCCTACCAGTGCAGACCCTGGAAGTTTTCAGTCCCTGCCACCCACGCGCGCCAGCTGCATCCCCCACAGCCACAGGGGTGTGAGAGCACACACGCCCTTCAAAAACAAGAGCCGTGCATGTTGGGCTGTTCTGTTTCCTGGCGTGTACACAGTTGGGGAACTCCACTGACCTGGGAAAGCAGGTGGCCTTCCCCAGCTCACAGTCCTTCAGACTGGTGGCTGTACTGGGGATGGGAGAGGTGGGGCCCCCAGGGACCAAGCGGGAAGAGGGACACCTGCTGATTCCAGGCCGCCTGTGACTGCCCTGGGGACACGCTTGGTGCAGCACTGGGATAGGGGACCCAGGGCTGCAGGGTCACTTGGTACGTCTTTTTTTCTTTTTTTAAGATTTATTTATTTTTATTGCAAAGTCAGAAATACAGAGAGGAGGAGAGACAGAGAGGAAGATCTTCCATCTGATGATTCACTCCCCAAGTGACCGCAATGGCCGGTGCTGCGCCGATCCGAAGCCAGGAGCAAGGAACCTCCTCCAGGTCTCCCACGTGGGTGCAGGGTCCCAAGGCTTTGGGCCATCCTCGATGCTTTCCCAGGCCACAAGCAGGGAGCTGGATGGGAAATGGGGCTGCCAGGATTAGAACCAGTGTCCAGGGGCCCGGCGTGATAGCGTAGTGGTTAAAGTCCTCGCCTTGCACATGCTGGGATCCCATATGGTTCCTGGCTCTGTTCTGGCTCCCCACTCCCCCACCCTTCCAACCCAGCCCCACATGGGAGAGCCGCACAGAGCCCTGTGTCTGCCTTCAGCCTGGCCCGGTTCTGGACATCTGGAGTCTCTGTGGGGAGTGACCCCGGGGTGGGAGAGCTTTCTGTAACTCTGCCTTTCACATAAACTCAGGGGTCTTAGGAGAAAAAAGTCAATGTGTGGGAAAGGCAAATGGGACCATGATACATTGGCACAGGCCAAGAGGAGACAGCAACAGAGGGGGGCGGGGGTTGCAGGTGGGGGGCACCGGCCGAGGCTGCAGGATGTCTTCACGGAGAGTCACAGGAAAGAAGGATTTTCATGCAGACACACCCTAGTGTGTGCAAGGTATGATTTAGGAAAGAAGGAAAGAACTCCCGTGTGAGCGACTGAGGAGGTTCCGAGGGGGCAAAGGCCGGAGGACGCGGGGGGCCCAGCGTCCTTTTCTGCACCGTCTCCAGGAGGGCTTCACGAATCACCCCAAGAGCAGAAAGAAAAACCTTGGTCAAGGTGGGCAGTAACTACTACCTCCTGGCCCCAAACCAAAGATGAGACCCACAGCTCCCTTCCCCCTTCCCGAAGATAACCCCAGGCGCCCCGGGACGGCGAGCAAGGTGGGCCAGTCGGCTTGCTACCGATTGAGATGTTGCTTCTGTCCATTTGTTTGGAAATAGGGACAACCCCTGTTTTACATTTTAAAGGGACCCTGAGCCTACTCTTAACTGTTCCTCTGATTCCCACACAGGTGGGGGACCCAGGGCTGACTTGGCGCCCGTAGGTGGTGTCCCGGAGACTGATGTCCTTGGTGGCTGGGAACGTTGGGCCGAGAGCTGTATCACCTGTTTCAAGTAAGACTTGGCGGGCACGGAACGGCACCGTCCAGGAAGCTCAAGTTCTAGTCACAGCAAGCGTTACTTTTAATTGAGTACTTTCTGTGCTGCGGTTTATTTCCAACTTGTAAAGATTTAGTTAATTTGTTTGAAAGTCGGATTTAGACCTAGATCTCCCATCCGGCGCCCATATGTGATCCCAGCGCACGCAAGGCAAGGACGTTAGCCGCTAGGCTACCGCACCCGGCCCAAGGCGAGGAATTTAGCTGCTAACCTACCGCCCTGCGCCCAGTATTTAGCTTTTTAGAGACTGATTTTTCACTTTTATGGTAGGAAGGCTGGTGGTTATGTTGGGGGATATTTTGTAATGAGTCAGAAGGGATAAGAGGCAGGTAGGGACCCCGGTCATGGTAAAGTTACCTTTTAAAATGTAAAATCCTGTTTCTCCCCACCTCCCAGCTTTCCAGGAGCACAGTCCCCCACCCCCCTTGGCACAGAACACGGGGACAGGAGTCCCGTCCTTCCCCACTCAGAGCCCCCTCCTGCCACCAGGGCAGGAGACCTCTGAGTCCCTTTTGCAATTGTTATGTCCCTATGAAAATTCTTTTGCGTGAGACAAGGTTGCTGCTATGTTTCAAAGTCCCCATAACAATTTTACCTGTTTTTGGAGTTTGATGGAGTGTTGCTGGGAGGGGAGGCACGCGGGTTAACGGTTTGACTTGTCCTTTACTTCTTCAGATTGATTAGCGGAGGACCCCGGAGGCGAGGGCGACGGCAGAGGGTCTGCCCGTGTCCTGACCCCATGGCACAGTTCTCTGAGCCTTGCAGGGCCCTGAGCAGTGGCTGCAGGGCAGCTCCCTCTGCTGCGGCTCCCACATGTATGGGAGGATTCGCGTTTATAGCCTCGACAGCTGCCAGGGTGGCGCTGTGTCACACATGCCCAAGTCCCACCAAAGCACACAGCTTATCAGCCCACAGCTCCCTGGGCCTCCCTAAGTACCACCCCCAATTCATGACTGAACGAGAATACCTTAACAGCCACGGTTGTTTTCCTGCAGGATGGCATCCTGCCGGGGTCTCCACTTGGGCCGGTGCCTGACCTCACTGTGCTAAGGATTTTACACTAAAAAAAGAAAGAAAGAAAGAAAAAGAAAAGGTGAAGGTGGGCCTGGCAGCTACAGTCCTCGCCTTGAACGCCCCGGGATCCCGTATGGGCGCCGGTTCTAATCCCGGCAGCTCCACTTCCCATCCAGCTCCCTGCTTGTGGCCTGGGAAAGCATTCAAGGACGGCCCAGAGCCTTGGGACCCTGCACCCGTGTGGGAGACCCGGAAGAGCTCCTGGCTCTGGTTTTGGATCAGCTCAGCTCCTACCCTTGCTTGGGGAGTGAATCATCGGACGGAAGATCTTCCTCTCCGTCTCTCCTCCTCTCTCTGTATCTGACTGTGCAGTAAAAATAAATAAATCTTTAAAAAACTAAAAGATTGATTATATATATATATATATACACAAAAAAAAGCCCCCGAAGCAGCTCCTGGTTTTGGCCTGTCGCATCCCCCGCTGCTACAGCCATCTGGGGAGTGAACCAGCAGTTGGAAGATATCTTTTTCACTATGTCTTTCAAATAAATATATGTATTTTAAAGATTTATTTATTTTTATTGGAAAATCAGATATACGCAGAGGAGGAGAGACAGAGAGGAAGATCTTCCGTCAGATGGTTGACTCCCCAAGTGACCACAATGGCCAGTGCTATGCCAATCCGAAGCCAGGAGCCAGGAACTTCTTCCGGGTCTCCCACGCGGGTGCAGGGTCCCAAAGCTTTGGGCCATCCTCGATGCTTTCCCAGGCCACAAGCAGGGAGCTGGATGGGAAGTGGGGCAGTTGGGATGTGAACTGGTGCCCGTATGTGCCCCCGGTGCTTGTAAGATGAGGGCTTATCCATGGAGCCATTCTACCACGCCCTCAAATAAACAAATACATATTTTTTAAAAACCAAAAGACAAGAGAGGGCCCAGTACCGTAGCCTAGTGGCTGAATTCCTTGCCTTATACGTGCTGGGATCCTGTATGGGCCAGCACCATGGAGAAAACTGCGGTCTTCCTTGCATGATTTTATTTGAAACAAATATTTACTTATTTACTTGAAAAGCAGGGTGAGGGACAGAGCGAGAGGGAGCTCGCCCATGCCCAGATGGCCAGAACAGCCAGGCCGGCCAGGGCCTGAAGGCTCTCCGGGGCTCCCAGGCGGGTGCAGGGGCCATCTTGTGCCACTTTCCCGGGTGCATCAGCGGGGCCGCCACGGGGCCAGTGCACAGCGTGGGCCCCAAGCCTGAGCCTGCGGCCTAGGGTGAGCGGGACGGGACAGAGGACGCGGGGCCACCGACCGGGCCTCTTGGGGCGCCGTCCCAGCCCGGCGGCCGCTCGGTAACCATGGGCACCCCGGGAAGGGCGCGCCTCGCCGCCCGCCCGCCGGCCCAGCGCACGCATGCGCGGCCCCCTTCCCGGCCACCGTGGACTACAACTCCCGCCGTGCCCCGCGCGCCTCCCGGAAGTGTCCGCCCGCATCCTCACCGGCCGGGGCCAGGCGCCGGGCGAGCCGGTGGGATTCCGGGCGGGAGTGAGGGTCCGATGCCGGGAAGCGGAGCCCGACATGGCTTCGGCGGGAGGCGGCGACCGCGAGGGCGCCGTGCCGGACGCCGACCGTCCGCACCAGCGGCCCTTCCTGATCGGCGTGAGCGGCGGCACGGCGAGCGGGAAGGTAAGGCCGGCGGGCGGGGGCCCGAGGCGCCCCGGGTGGGCAGAGGGGCCAGGCGGGGACCCCCGGTGTGTGTGTGTGTGTGTGTGTCCGCCCGCAGTCCACCGTGTGTGAGAAGATCATGGAGCTGCTGGGCCAGAACGAGGTGGACCACCGGCAGCGCAAGCTGGTCATCCTGAGCCAGGACCGCTTCTACAAGGTGCTGACCGCCGAGCAGAAGGCCAAGGCGCTCAAGGGGCAGTACAACTTCGACCACCCAGGTGGGCTGCGAGGGCGAGGCCCGGGGGAGGAGAGGCCAGCCGGTCCGCGGGGAGAGCCCTGCGGCCAGCACGGGCCTCCGGTCTGCTGCCCGGGGGCAGCTGCTGGTCCCGCCTTTTGCTCCGCCCCTGCAGATGCCTTTGACAATGATTTGATGCACAGGACCCTGAGAAACATTGTGGAGGGCAAGACTGTGGAGGTGCCCACCTATGACTTTGTGACCCACTCGAGGTAAGCAGGGCCGCGCCGTGCTGACCCTGCCCTGCCCCGGGTGGCTCCTGTGGGCACCTGCCCTCCCGCCGCTTCTTTTTATTGTTTAAGACTTATGTACTTGAAAGGCAGAGTGACACAGAGGAGAAGAGAGAGCTCTTCCATCTGCTGGTTCACTCCCCAACTGGCCTTAATGGCTAGGGCAGTGCCAGGCTGGAGCCAGGAGCCTGAGCTCCATCCGGGTCTCCCTCGTGGGTGCAGGGCTCCAGGCACTCGGGTCTTCCTCCGCTGCTGTCCCAGGGCGTCCAGCGGGGCTGCATCGGCAGCAGAGCAGCCCTCGGTCAGGCTTCCGGCCTGGCAGGTGGCGTCTGGGTCCCCGGCCCGCAGCTGATGGGGGGCTGGCTCCGCCTGGCAGGCTGCCGGAGACCACGGTGGTGTACCCTGCGGACGTGGTGCTGTTCGAGGGTATCTTGGTGTTCTACAGCCAGGAGCTGCGGGACATGTTCCACCTGCGCCTGTTTGTGGATACGGACTCGGACGTGCGGCTCTCCCGGAGAGGTGAGCGGGGCTGGCCTGGGGTGTGGTGCGCGTGACCCTGAGCGTGCCAGGGCCGAGGGCCTGGCCACCCCAGGGATGACTCCGTACCTTGTGTCACCGCCGCCACAGTCCTCCGAGATGTGCAGCGCGGGCGGGACCTGGAGCAGATCCTGACACAGTACACCACCTTCGTGAAGCCAGCCTTCGAGGAGTTCTGTCTGCCGGTATGCATGTGGGGGCTGGGGACCCCAGGACAACAGGGCACCCCGGGATGTGCACAGGGAGCTGTAGCTCTTCCCTGCCCTGACTCCTCCATCCCCCCACACCCCACTGCCTGTAGACCCCAGCCCGCGTCCCCCGCCTCTGTCTGCATGCTAGCCATCCCCATGAGGGCAGGGCGCCCTGAGCTGCCACACCTGGCTCACAGCAGGCCCCGGGGGTGTCCCTGACCACTGGCGTGTGGCAAGGGGGGCTTTTTGTCTGCGCTACCTGCCTGGTGTCCTGTCTTGGTCTCTCCCTTGATGGAGAGGCGCAGCCAAGGGCCAAGCAGGCCCCTGCTCCGCAGTAACAAGAAGGGCACTCCCAGGGAACCTCAGGGTCTTGGAGTTCACACTCAGTGGCACAGTGGGCTGGCTGTCGCAGTGTGTCCTGTGGGTCTTCCTTACCTGCAGTCCTGCTCTCCGTCCAGACCCTCAGCGGCTCTCCCGCCGAGCCAGCCAGGGTGACAGCTTGCTGTGTCCCCTGTGTCCCCGTCCACAGGCAGCCTCTACTAGCCTTGAGGTCCCAGCCCCAATGCCCAGGGTTCCCCACAGCTCCCTGTGTCCCCCCGCTCCCTGGCCTCTGAGCAGCTCAGCCCACCTCTGCTGCTGCCTCCACCCAGCGCCTGCCGACGCCCTGGGGAGGAACAGTCCTCACAGGAACCCGTTTCTTGCAGACAAAGAAGTATGCGGACGTGATCATCCCACGCGGGGTCGACAACATGGGTAAGAACCCCTGCTGCTGCCCAGCCGTGCCCGCAGAGCCGCCCACTGGCCAGGAACCCCCAGGGGCCTGTCCATGTGAATGGTGCCATGGGTTCCAACTGTGCCAAGGGCTGGCCCTAGTCAGCGGGCGCTCTGGGAGCATGGCCAGTGAGGTGGGTCAGGCGCTGATGCCACGCTGAGGCCTGGCACTGCTGTGGGGAGGGGCAGTGGCACTCGGCGCCCACAGCAGCCCAGGGCTGGCTCACCCCTGACCCGTGGCTTGTCCCTCTGTCCTGTGCGACAGTGGCCATCAACCTGATTGTGCAGCACATCCAGGACATTCTCAATGGTGACATCTGCAAATGGCACCGAGGGGCCAACGGGAAGAGTCACAAGAGGGCCTTTTCCGAACCGGAAGAGCATCCCGGGGTGCTGACCTCAGGCAAACGCTCGCACCTGGAATCCAGCAGCAGGCCCCACTGAGTGGCCACCCGCCTGCTTGCCGCTCTGGTGGCTGGGCCCAAAATGCACCTGCCTTGGGAGTGTGACCCTGGGGCGGTGCTGGGACCAAGGCCCGCACTGGAGCGGTCGCCTGGATGTGTCACTCGAGCTCA
Source organism: Ochotona princeps (assembly GCF_030435755.1). Classification (NCBI taxonomy): domain Eukaryota; kingdom Metazoa; phylum Chordata; class Mammalia; order Lagomorpha; family Ochotonidae; genus Ochotona; species Ochotona princeps. The sequence goes on from NC_080845.1 coordinate 2,670,652, forward strand.
GCCTGGGGCTGGGCCTTCCTGATGTTTCTACCTGCTTCCTGTGTTTACAGATCTAAATCCTCTGGGTCCTTGAGGACGCCGTGGCTGTGGGGTGTGGGGTAGGGCCAAGGCGCCTGTCTGCGAGGGCTGCATGATCTTCCCGCTCGCCCATCTCCCAAGTACATGTGCTCCTTCCACGTGTCACATGGCATCATTGTGGTGTGCTGGTGACAGTCTGCTCCCCCAAGGCCTGAGCCAGCATGCTGTGCCCAGCCTGTGGGGCCATTCACCCAGGGACCCCAGGAACAACCAGTTTTTTCCTGACCTCCCAGCACGCACATAGGGCCTCCTGTGGGTCCTGCCCAGGAGCTTGCAAGGCCCCCCGAGTGGAGGGTGGAAGGACAGCTGGCAGGCCGCGTCCTCTGGCTTCACCCACAGCCTCGGCAGCAGTTTCTTCCGTGGCCGGTTTCTGGTTGTGTGTAACAGCCTGGTCAACTCATGCTCTTTTGGAGGAAGACTCAATAAAGCAGTAGCACCCAGTAGAAATGATGAGTTGTCCTTTTTATTAACATTTTGTGAACGGCAAACCTGGAGCAAACGATGTGGGTGACAGCCCTGGCTTGATGAGCTGGAGCTGGCACTGGGGCCTGTCAACAGTCTTGCCAAGGCTCTGCCTGCAGGCGGGTGGGCAGGGTGCGCTGTGCACCTCTGAGGGACAGCCTCCGCCACGCAGGTCGGTCCCAGCCACACTGTCGGCGCTGACGTGGTCTGTGGCCAGCTCTGCCATGGCTGCCTTTGCACACAGCTCTCATGCTGGCCACAGGGCTCGGGAGAGCAGGTGATAGGCCAGTTTTCGCTGCCTGGCTCAGGAGCAGGTGCACGGTGCGGGCCAGGCTGGCACACGCCACTGGTCAGAGAGGAGTGTGTGGGAAGAGGCCGTGTTCCGGCTTTGCTAGCTTTTCCGGATCAAGATGTCCCAGGTGTCTTTCCAGCGAAGGGCCTGGAGTTCAGCTGGGGAGAGCGACCTGTCCCCATAGGTCAGCGGGCACAGCATGCTTGACACGTGGCATGCGGAGGAGTACCAGGCCACGACCAGGGCACTGAACAGGCTCCTCTGCAGCTGGGACCTGCAGGCAGCAGGACTAAGTGGCAGGTGCCATGGGCTTGTCCCTGCCGGGCAGGTCTGACATCTGCTGCCCATGTGGCCATCCCTCAAAGCCCATGCATCAGCCAGCAGCTTGCAAGAGCCTCTGTGTGCCTGCTGCTGTTCTTGCAGGACCCTGATCACAGCCCATTCCTTGTCTATTGCTTCCGCAGTGCCCCCAGCTTCTGGTCCCCCACCCGGCCACACCATGTCAGGTTCCAGCCTGAGGGCTCTCCTGTGTGCCCCAGCGCCCCCTCTGCAGCTGCACCCCATGCTCCAGGGTCATCCTCTGGCCTATCAACACCCACGCTGCCCACCCACTTCCTCCATTGGCATTGGGGGCAGCCATAACCCCTGCATGTAACCCTGCCTCTCCTGTGTCACTTGGAACAGGAGTTGGCACCCTCCGGACCTCGCTCACCTGCACAGGTGGTCACTGACATGCTGCAGCACCACAGGGATGAGGAGGATCTGGAAGGAGAGTGCGGGCAGGTAGTGGTACAGGAAGAGCGTCCTCTCCATCAGGAAGAAGGGTAGGTAGTTGGCGGCCCAGCCCCCGACACCCAGGGCCCCTGCCAGCAGCCAGCGCCTCCAGGTGTCTGCAAGAGAGGGCCCGGCTTGGTGCTCCTCCTCCTCCTCCTCCTCCCTCCCAGGCCTCCCCAGCCCAACACCTGGGTCACCAGCCCCTGCCACGGATGGCAGACACCCTGCTGGCCTCAGCTTGCTGGAGAACCCAAGCTGGCCTTGGCCAGTCTGGGCAGCTCGGAGCGCCCCTGGGAGCTCCGGAGGTGTGTGGCGGCAGAGGCACCACTGCACTCCCAACAGCCCTCGGGCCACCTGGCCCTGGGATGCAGGCCGCCCCGCCCTGCAAGGGCCAGTGCCCCACTTCCACGGGTGTGTGTTTCTTTCAGCTGCCAACAGCAGCCCCCCAAGGCAGGCCTGGTGGGGTTTCACCCACATGCCCGGTGCCGCTGACGGTCTCCACTGGCGAGGACTCCAGTCCTCTGGAGAAGGAAGCCTTACTGACCCTCGGTGAGGTCGTGCACGTCCCTCCGCCGGCGCAGCAGGTACCAGAAGAACAGCACGCTGTAGACGGCTGTGGCGAAGCTGGCCGAGGCCCAGATCACCAAGTTCCCCAGCAGATGGATCTGTGCCTGCAGGCACAGGGACAGTGTGATGCAGGCACCTGGGGCACCTGTCACCTGAGGCCACAGTAGAGCCCAGGAGCCAGCGAGGAGGACAAGGAGGACGTGGGCTGCCCTTCGGTGACTGCAGTCCCAAGCCAGCAGAGTGGTGAGGGAGTCAGGGCTGGCCTACGGACTGTGGACAGGGCTCGGGTGTGGCCTTCCCCCACACTGACCGACAGCCTCCACGTGCGTGGGGCTTCCCAAGAGTGCATGGAAAATCCACATGTGCATCTCAAAAACCAAACTCACTCTCCAAAGTGCTCTTACATGTAAACAGAGCTCAGCCACCAGGTGCCACAGACCAGGGATCAGGCTGTGTGCTTCCCCAAAGAGGCAAAGCTGCAGGCCTGGCAGCCAGGGTAGTGCTGGCCCAGGCCAGCCTAGGGGACCCCAGCACTCAGGACACACTGTCCGCTCTTGGGGCCCACCCGCCTGCCTGCCGCGGGGCCGGCTGCTTACGCTGCTCCTGGGGTGCAGCCAGTACGCGATGCTGGTGTCCAGGGTGAGCCAGTCCAGGGGCGAGGAGCTGTACTTGTGCTCCGGGTCCTCACTTCTCAGTGTCAGCATCCTCCACTGCACAAGGCAGGGTGCCCTCAGCATGGCACGGCCCGAGAACGCCGCTGGCACCTGGGGCAGCCGGGAAGGCTGCAAGCCAGCTGCTGTCCCCGCTGCCAGCTGGGCATGTGAGGCACACAGCAGCGACAGTGGTGTGCACAGGGGGCACTGCCGGCAGGAGGCCGCAGCCACCTCCAAAGAGACACAAAGGCTGCCCCAGGTCCACCCGCCATCACCTCAGTCTGTCCTCTCTGTGCCCTGTACAGTGCCACACGGGTGTCCCCACATGCTGACCCCAGGGTGTGGCACCCCTCCTGTAGTGGTGAGGAGGTGTTCCTGCAGCTCCCCAGGTGCCCTCGGGCCTCCCTCCAGCCCAAGTCACCTGCAGTTCTGAGAATCTGGCCAGGAAGCTGAGGTTGCGGCTGATGTCGGCCCGGGTCGGGGAGTGCAGCTCTGCCTCCCTCTCCTTCGGCTCCTGGCCTGGTGGGACACGGCAGACAGGCCGGCGCGTGGACCAGAGCTCACAGCCCTGCTCCTCAGGCCAGCCACAATGCCCCACATCCACGCTCCATCTGCCATGAGTCCTGGGGCTGTCAGCATGGTTGCAAGGCTGCAGGGCAAGGTGCCTGAGGAGCCACAGGTGCCAGGGCGGCCCCTTCAAAGCCGTGGTGCGGTGGACTCACTTGTGCCGTAGCGGTGCTCCTCCACGTTCCACACAGCGCTTGCGTGGTTCCGTGACACTCTCTCCCCAACCACCTCCAGCTGCCGGAAGCCCCAGTCGGGGAGGTGTGCCCCGCTCAGCTACCAAGACCAGGGACAGGAAAGGGTGTGGAGGAAAGGCTGGGCGGGGTGGAGCCCTGCCCCAGACCCCTCCATGGCCACCTCTCGCCGCCTTGTAGAATTCACAAGGCGGTGACCCCAAGCACTTTCCATCTAGAGAGAGCCGCCTGAACGCCAAGAGACCAGTGACAGCTGCACAGATCACACGAGCTCTGCCAGGCAGGCGTCTCACAGCAGTGAGCCATCTGCACGGATCCGGCACCCCCTTTCTGCCTGGCTTCAAGCTGACCCCGCCCCTCGGGGATGGGGGCTGATCTCGGTTCCTGCCTCACTCAGCTGGAACCCTGGCGGGGCAGCTTCCCGAGAGGGCATCATGGCTGGCCGGCGGCTGTTCACCTTCAGGACGGCGGACGTGTTCACGTGCACGAAGCGGACCTCTGACAGGATGGTCTTCCAGACGGCCGAGTCCGAGTCCCTGTTTACAATGTCCTGTGAGGGCAAAAGGCTGGCTCGTCGGCGCTTCCCCGCACTGGAAGAGCTGACAGGGAGGCGGCAGGGACCCTGGAGGGTGCCAGGGACCTGGTAAGCAAACAGCAGTGTCCTGCCCTCACAGCCTGCGAGCCCAATGTGCTTCCAGGCTCTGGGCAGAGCTGGCGTGGGGCGCTCCAAGCTCCCGGAAAAAAGCATGGCTCTCTTCCTCTGGGAGGACAAGGGTGCTGGGATGGTGAGAGTCACTGCGAGGCGTCCCTTGTGGCACCTGAAGGCACCCCAACACACTGAGCACAGGCACTTGCCCCTGCTGCCCCCCTGTGCTGAGAAGGACAATCCCTGAGCAGGAACAGGCACCCAGAGGCCAGGCGGTGCCTCCTGGGGCACACATCTGCCTGTCCCATGAAGGTCACTGCAGCATCACTGAAACGGGTGTGAGCGTTGGGGGCGGGGGGCGTCAGGGAGGACAGGCATCAGTGATGGGGCTTCGGCAAGGCCAGGACCCGGCACCATGGCCTAGCGGCTACAGTCCTCGCCTTGAACGCCCCGGGATCCCATATGGGCGCCGGTTCTAATCCTGGCAGCTCCACTTCCCATCCAGCTCCCTGCTTGTGGCCTGGGAAAGCAGTCGAGGACAGCCCAAAGCCTTGGGACCCTGCACCCGCGTGGGAGACCCAGAAGAGTTCCCAGCTCGTGGCTTCAGATCAGTGCAGCACCGGCCGTTGCGCTCACTTGGGGAGTGACTCATTGGATGGAAGATCTTCCTCTCTGTCTCTCCTCCTCTGTGTATATCTGACTTTCCAATAAAAATAAATAAATCTTAAAAATAAAATAAGGCAAGGTGAGCGCCCTGCCACAGAGCAGGCAGACTCGCAGTACAAGTTGTGATGGGTACCTGCCCATCGGGGTGGGCACACAGAGGTGAAGATGGAGAAGCAGCTTGTGTCAACAGAGGTGCCAGCAGCACATGAGGCAGGAGTGCAGCGTCAGACACCTGCTGTGCTGGGCACGGCACAGGCCCGACTGGCATCACGTCCAGATCGGCACAGGGGGACACTCCCATCCCACCCTGTGGGGCCTGGGCTCTACATTCAGCTCTGGCTCCTCACCACAGCTTCCTGTTAACAGCCCCAGGGAGGCAGCGGTGACCGCTTGGGGACCCACCTCCCTCATGGGACACGCAGATGGAGCATGGAGCTCCTAGCCCTCCTGTCACCTGTGATGGGCATCTGGAGCGGATCACTGGATGGCAGCGGAATGTGGGGATGGGAGGAGGGTGTGGTTCTCCCACGCAGCTGCCATGCGGACAAGGCTCGAGCAACACTCATGGCCCCTTGCACTCCAGGCCATGAGGCCTGACTGTGAGCAGACCAGGATCCCCCGTCGCTGGGACGAAGGTGCTTGCCGGCACTGGCCATGCTGATGGCCATGTCTGCCTAGAGGTGGAGCACTGCCTGAGAAGGGCCATGTGCTAACACGGGGCCTGAGGGGGAACAGGGGACAAGTCAGGGCTGCCCTCACACGAGCAGGCACAAACTGGGACAGGCCGTCGGCCAGCTAGGATGCTGTGTCCAGAGTACCTGGCCTTGAACCCCACCTCTGCTCCCAACCCGGGTCCTGGAGGACAGCAGGTGAGGCTCAGCTGGCTGGGTCCCTGCTGTCCCCGGGAGCGACCTGGTGTGGGTTCCCAGGCAGAGATGGCCACTGCAGGTATCTAGTGAGTGACCCGGCAGATGCAAGCGGCTCCTGGCGGTTTCCCACAGGTGTGACTTGGCACTCACCAGCCTCCACAGGTTCTGGGGTGGCATGGAGATGTTGTAGTCGATGTAGCAAGACACCTCCTGGGCGTGCGGACTCAGTGGGGCCGCCACGTCATGCCTGGAAACCGATGCCAACAGCTCACCCCACAGCCCAGCTCTGTCTGTGGCATCGCTGCCTGAGGGCATGGGCTCACCACCCTTGGTGCAACCGGCTGTTTCGGGAAGCTGCTAGCCACAGCTTGAGTGTGCGCACATCTGAGCAAACCCCCTAACACAGCATGACTGGGGCACTTCCTGGGGCCTGGCAACAGGTGCTAGGGGCCAAGGCCATCCTAGATGGACCCCAAGTTCAGGAACACCCAGCGCACCTCTGACCCCCACACCCCAGGACATGGCTCATCACGCTCTGGGTCAGGCACCCCTGGGAGCCAGAGATGAAGCACAGGCCAAATGCCACAGGAAAACAGGAAGGAACCATTTCTGGCTCGGAGAGGACATTCTGGCTGGCTCCTGGTCAGCAAGCATGGGGCCCAGGGACCCAGGGATCCTGGCAGGCCCGAGGGGTCACACTAGTTCAGGTTCAGCGGGGAGGTACAGCAGAATGGGCCGCTATCACTGCTGGGTCAAGGTGGAGGCAGGGATCAGGAGCAGGAGGCGGGGAGTAAACACGGGAAGGGAGGGAGGGAGGGAAGGCAGCCAAGGGGGTGTTGGGTCTGGGGCTCCTGTCAGGATAAGCCAAGCCCAGGAAGCCGCAAGTGGGGCCAGCTGTGAGTGCTCACGGACAGGCTGAAACTGCTGGGCTCCCAGGAGCTGCTCAGGCCCTGCAGGGTCATCCCCTGAGAAGCTGGGTGGAGGTGGACTGGGGCACCATGGGAACTCCCTCACTGAGGCAGGGGGCCTAAAGGGGAGAGCAGCAGTTAGAAGACGTGGTCTCCTGCGGGTAGGAGGAAGGAGCCAGACAGGGCGGCAGGTCTGGGGCGCTGTCATGCCTGCTCAGCCCCTCCATTCCTGGAGAACGGGTGTCAGGTGCAGCGTGGAGCCGCCCAGGCCAGCTCTCAGTCCAGCCTCCTGTGGCCTCTGGGTTGAGACCCGGCCCCCTCCCAGGTACACTCACGTGTTGAGGAGGCGGGTGGTCATGCCATGCACCAGCTGCACCAGGTCTCCGTGCCGCACAGGTCTCGGGGGGCTGCTTACCACCAGCTGGTGCCTGAGAAGCGGCAGCGCATTAGGGTCACGGCAGTGCCCTCGACCACCGCACCTCTGGAGCAGCCCGCTCGGTGGGCTCTGTCAGCACACGGGCTATGCTCAGCCTTTCCCTGAGCCTGGGGTGCCCAGGGTACTTTGTCGGGCTGCTGGGCATGTGAGCCGCTCCCTGTGGGTGGAACCTGGGTTGCTGCCAAGCCTGCTGCAGTCTTATTTGGTAAACTGGACCATGCACCTGTCAGGTCCCAGCTGCTGGGCACAGGCCGGTAAGTGGACAGCAGGTGACATGGCCCGCGCTGCGGGTCCCAGTGGAGACAGGACAGGAGGATGGCACCCAGGAGAGGAGCTGAGCTCCTGAGAGGAGAGGGTGCTGAGGGACAGGGCTCAGGAGAGAACCCTGATGTCCATAGCAGAGACCCAGCAGGAGCTGCTGCTGCTGGACCAGGGAAGTGGTGAGGATGGCTGATGTGGACGATCAGGATGGGGGCAGGGGCGGCAAGTTGGACACAGAGACACTGAACACCGGGGAAGGCTGGGTGAACATGGACCACTGTGGGATACAGCGAGGGGTGGGAGACGCTGATGACTGGGGCTGGGGCAGGGTGGACATGGAGACACAGGCCGGCTAGCCCGAGTTCACAGGATCCCGTCTGGAAGGCGGAATGCTGGGCTCACAGAGCAGAGGAGCTGAGGGCGAGTGAGGCAATGGCGCCCCATAGAGCAGAGGGCTTCCTGGCACAGCAAGCAGGAAGGGGTGCTGGGGCGCGGCCCTGACACTCCTGGAGGAGATGCTGAGCAGTCAGCTGCTTCCGGACCAGGTGGGACGTGCTGGCGAGGGGAGCAGGGGGTTGAGCAGATGAAGAACCTAGATGTTTTCTGCTTTTGTGATTTCTGCCTTAATGGCTTGGCTGGGGCCTGTGTAAACTCTAGGTAGGACAGCCTACATGACACCCGGCAGGACACCTGGCAGACCACTCCTCAGGAAGGAGGTCCCTGGTGTTAGATAAGATTCACTGCCCTATAGCTCATCTTTTTGTACCTCTTGAAAGTTGCTTGTGGGTCTGGCACTATAGCCTGTGGCTAAAGTCCTCAACTTGCATGCACCGGGATCCCATATGGGTGCCAGTTCAAATCCCAGTAGCTCCACTTCCCATCCAGCTCCCTGCTTGTGGCCTGGGAAAGCAGTCGAGGACGGCCCAAAGCCTTGGGACCCTGCACCCGCATGGGAGACTTGGAAGAGCTCCTGGCTCCTGGCTTCGGATTGTCGCAGCACCGGCCGTTGCGGTCGCTTGAGGAGTGAATCATCAGACAGAAGATCTTTCTCTCTGTCTCTCCTCCTGTCTGTATGTCTGACTTTCCAATAATGTAAATAAATAAATAATTTTTTAAAAAAAATTTGCTTGCTTCAAACCCCCCAATAGAAGCCTGCCAACTTGCTCTATTTGAAAGTTAACAGTTAGGGCCCCGCGCCATGGCCTAGCGGCTTAAGTCCTCACCTTGAAGGCACCGGGATCCCATATGGGCGCCGGTTCTAATCCCAGGAGCCCTGCTTCCCATCCAGCTCCCTGCTTGTGGTCAGGGAAAGCAATTGAGGACGGCCCAAAGCTTTAGGACCCAGGACCCGTGTGGGAGACCTGGAGGAAGCTCCTTGCTTCAGATCGGCGCAGCACAGGCCGTTGCGCTCACTTGGGGAGTGACTCATTGGACGAAAGATCTTGCTCTGTCTCTCCTCCTCTGTGTATATCTGACTTTGCAGTAAAAATAAATAAATCTTCAGAAAAAAAAAAAGTTAACTGTTAAAACTGCCCAATCATGACTGTATAATTATATGGATTGTCCTGAAATGGACAAGAACCCTACACTGTTGAACCTGCTGTTCCTGCTGCAGCGTCGGCTGCTGGGCTGGGGGGTGACTGGGAGACCTAGGTTAACCTAAACAAACCGCCTTAATGCGTTAGCACCGACTTCAGACTCAATGATTTTCTGGTGATTTCAAACTCCAGCACAACACAGGCAGTGCCCAGGCTGGCACTCACCTCCCAGGATCCTTCACGACCCACCAGTTGTTGACGTCTTTGAAGGGATAGCAGGTCACCTGCTGCTGGTGGGAGCTGCCTCGGCCACTCTCGTACCTGCGTGAAGATGTCACAAGGTGTCAGGAGCCCCCACCCTCACCTCTCCCAAAGCAGTGGCAAGCAGCACCCCGTGGGGTACCGTGGTGCCGCACCTCTTTCTCCCATTCTCCACTCAGTGATCACAGACCTACGGGGGGCCGAGGGCCCCCAATACCTCACACTCTCACCACCTCCCCCCGGACGTGCAAGTGCTAGCAGGCAGACCAAGGAAGTTAACATGGTCCCATCTTCTCCTTACATCATGGGGTAGGTGTGCTGGTGAGAGTGTAGCCAGCAGGGCAAGGGTTTGCCAGCGATGCTCTTCAGTGTCACCTGGGACCCGAAGGCCACCTCCAGCGGCTGGCCCTGGGTGATTCGAGCGAGTCCTCCCTGTGACCAAGTGAGAGCAGGCCAGTGGAAGCAGCAGGAGGCCCACAGGCCTCTTGGACAGGCCCCCACCCCGCTACAGCTGAGTGCTCCGTAAGACATCTGGGTTGTGTGGCTTGGTGTCTAAAATGTCCTCAAGTGAGGGATACAACAAGCCGGGGCCATCCCATCACAGGTCCTTGAACTTGGCTTCCTCTAAGGGCAGGCGCTCCTCACCTCCAGGCTGGCCTGGAAGGCGCTGGACATGATCTGGTCATGGGGTCCCGAGCGGTAGAGCAGCGCCAAGTGCACATAGAAGAACAACAAGTACAGGGCGACGGGGACGACCAGCAAGGCCACTGCCCGGGCAAGCAAGTGACCTACCACACGGACCTGCTAGGAGATGCCAGGAGGTCACTTCCACTCTGAGGGCAGGGGTCCCCATCTGCAGGGCCTGCAGGCTTAGGCAAGGCGAGGGACAGAACCCTCACCTCTCAGGGCAGCAGCTGGCTGGTGAGGTCACCCCACCTGCTTGCACCGCAAGCCCCAAGGATGTGGGCTGATCATCACCCCCCAGGTCGGCCCGACGCAGCACGGACACGGGTACCCACGTTTGACAAGGTTTGGTCTCCAAGCAGGTGCCAGGCGTGCCCAGCTGCAATGGTGAGCACCAGCAGGTAGGTGAACATGCCCATGTATTTGATGCTAAAAGACACAACCAAGGTCAGAGGAGATGGGGACACGTAAGAACGGGGAGGGGGTGAACGAAGCAGGACAGGGGTGGGACTCACCCAACTGCACAGGCACACGCGACCCCAGTCAGCGTCAGCCAGAACCACCAACGCAGGGAGAAGGGGCTGGAAGGAAGGGGACAAAGGTGACAGTGCTGGGGGCAGGCTGCACCTCGGAGACAGACGCATGCACTGCCCATCCTGTGGCACGCCAGGACAGTGAAGGGTCCCTGCCTCCGAGCAGAGCTCAGTCTGCTGTCTAGGAAAAGCCTGCAGCAGGTGCTCATCACACCAGCACGAGGCTGTTTCCCGAGTTGTGTGCCAAGGGTCCCCCAAACAGCAGGTGTCACGAAGAGCTTAGTAAGGTGACTCCTCCTCAGAACTCCTGCCTTCAGGCCATCCAGCCCAGCACAGCATCCAGAAGCTTCTCTTGGTGTGCTGCGAGAGGCAAGCCCCTGCCCCGTACCTGTGTTTCTGGCAGTTGTTGAATTTGAGGTAAGACAACACGGCCAACAGATTGAAGAATATTAACAATGACTCCAGCAGCATGAGCCTGGCCTGGGTGACGAGGGCGTTCTCTGGCACAAGAGGACACACGGGACTCAGTCCCACACAACTGTCCCCGGGCACCCTGAGGCCGCGTTCCAGGAACCCCGCAGATGATCAGTCCTTGCATAAACAGGTGTGGCACACGTGTGTGACCTGTACATGCCCCATGCAATGCGGACACTGTGTGAGGGTTGTCACAGATGCAGGGCTTGTTGCCTGTGGGTATTTCTGCACACAGGTGGTTGAGCTCGTGGCTGTGGAATCCACGGACACGGGGGAGGGGGCTGTGACTCATTAGGACAGCGGTAATGCGGCCACAAGCCTGCTTGCAACAGCCAGAGCACACAGGCTGAGGGGCCAGCAGGGACTCCCGGGTGCGCTTCCTCCCTCAGTGCACCTGCTGAACCCCAAGCTCCCCAGACTTTCCTGCTGACGTGTCCCAGAGCCAGAACCAGGACAGGCAGCACCCAGGTCTCACCAATAAGCAGCAGCAGCGCAGCCCCCATGGCGGCGCAGTGGGAGAAGTGGAGTTCAGCGAGGATCTGGTAGGCCATGGGGATTGACAGTGCCCCCGCGAGGGCAGGCAGCAGGCGCAGGGACCACACAGGCACGTTGCTGCTGTACTCTGCCAATGCAACCACAGAGCAGAGCTGGGGCCATGTGGTGTCTAGCCCGCAGGCCACTCCACAGTTCAGAGGTCTGTTTCTTCCTCCTTCTCTGTGACTGACTTGCAAAAAATTTTTAAATTTATTTTTATTGGAAAGGCAGATTTACAAGAGGAGAGACAGAAAGAAACATCTTCCATCTGCTGGTTCATTCCCCAAGTAGCTGCAATGGCTAGAGTCAGGAGCCTGGAGCCAGGAGCTTCTTTTCGGTCTCCCACGTGGGTACAGGAATCAAGGACTTGGGCCATCCTCCAGTGCCTTCCCAGGCCACCGGCAGGGAGCTGGATGGGAAGTGGAGCAGCTGAGGACACGAACTGGTGCCCTCATGGGATGTCAGCACTTGCAGGTGCAGAATTAGCCAACTGAGCTAATGGCCCCTCATAAATATTTTAAAAAGAACTAATCAGATACCATGCGATGCACATATCAAGAACTAGAGGCACATAATTACCCTAACTAAACCACAAGCCCGCGACCAGAGCTTTGAAACGTCTTCCTCTTGTACTTAAATAATGGACAATGCCCGCTCTCAGATGGGTGAGGTGTAGTTGTTGGAGCCTGCAGCAGCCACTCTCCATTCTAACGTGCACTTTACGACAGGAAAGAGCCAGCGCGTGGCGCACCATCTTAAGCTGCTGCCTGCACTGCCGACATCACATGTGTGTGCCAGTTTGAGAGCCGTTGGCCCCACTTCACTTCCAGCTCCCTGCTTGTGGTCTGGGAAAGCAGTGGAGGACGGCCCAAGGCTTTGGAACCCTGCGCCTGCGTGCAGAGAGACCCAGAAGAAGCTCCTGGCTCCTGGCTTCGGCCTGACCTAGTCTCAGTGGCTGTGTCCACTTGGAGATAGAAGTAGTGGACGGAAGATCTCTCTCCCACTCTCTTCAATTAAATTAAACAACCCTTTAAAAAGGAAGGTCTATGAGATGATCACTTACCTGCTCCGATTCGGCTCCAAACGAAGTTGCCATCAAACCCTCCTAGGTACCCTGTGGCGGGGGAGCAGGGGATTTGCAGTCAGGACCTCGCTCAGTGACACAGATGGAGAGCCGAGCAGGGTCCCTTCACTTGCGGGCCCCTGCTGACGCAGCCTACCTCCCAGGGCCAGCAGCATGTGGCCAAACGGCGGGCCACTGTCATCCAGGAAGAAGATCCGTTTCATGTAAAAAGAGATGTACTGCCCGTAGTATACTTCATCAAAACTGAATAAAAGAGCAAGACAAGATGGGAGGGGCAGCAGCGCACCTGACGGGAGCATGTCACCGTAGAGGCGGTGGAAGGGAATGCGGGTGTCGCAGCCCGCTGACAGACAGCAAAGGGGACCCCGCCCTGCACCGACAGCATCGGCCACCATGGGGACAAGGCGGAGACTGCGCCCTGCATGGCTGACCACACCAATTCGCCTCTAGGACTCTCCATCAGGGTGTTGCCAACCAGCCAACAAACTGAAAGATCTTGTGCGCCCGGGACTGGCTCACGTGCTGGGGCCCCCAGGCACGAGGCTCCCACCAGAAGAGTCGGGTCTGGGGACCCAGGCGAGAAGAACGGCAGTGGGCAGGCAGCGCTCAGACACTGAGAGCAACGAGACGGGCACTGAGGGTACCAAGGAGCCCAGGCTGACCTCGTGGGCACCGTGATGCTACTGCAAGTACCAGTTTGGTTTTAAGGATTCTCATTTTGGACAGGGCCCCTGCGCTTTCCCCTTGCAGACACAGCAGAAAAAAAAAACTGAAGCGTTTGTCCCACTCAACTTCCTCCATACCACGATCCTCCCCACCCTAACTGGAGATCCATGCGGTGTGCATCCTACTCTTCTATGTAAAAAAATCCTAAAAATAAAATTTAAAAATTCTCACTAAAATGATTCATTTATCTTTGTTTTATTTATTTAAAAGGCAGCCTTACAGACACTGCACACGCATGCCCCAGGAACACAGTGTGCCCACAGAGACGCACCATCGTTACATGTTATGGATAAAGGCCCACAGGTGCTACTCAGTGAAGGCTCACTTCCAAGTTCAGTGATTCTCCTTCCAACTGCAAAGTGATCACTTAAGTCTGACAATCAGACTTCCCTCCGTGGCACCCACTTAGTGGCCAAGCATGGGCTACCACAGACCCCAAACACACACTGCACTGGGCCTGTGCTGGCGAGACAGTGGGCCTGCTCTCACTGCCCTAGAGGCCCAGAATTTTACTCTATGCACACACACTGTTTAAACAGGAACTTCATGTGGCTCGTGCTGTGGCATAGTGAGTTAAGCCACAGCATGCTGTGTTGGCATCCCATAGTGGCACCAGTTTAAGTCCTGGCTGCTCCACTTCCCATCCTGCTCTCTGCTTGTGGCCTGGGAAAACAGCAGAGGAGCGCCCAAAGCTTTGGGACCCGGTACCCATGTGTGAGACCTACAGGAGATTCCTGTCTCCTGGCTTCAGATTGGCTCAGCTCTGGCCATTGAGGCCACCTGGGGAGTGACCAGCAGATGGCAGATCTTTCTGTCTCTTTCTCTAACTCTGCCTTTCACACAAATCAGGTAAATATTTAAAATTAACCGAAGGCAGTTTCTGTCACAGAAGTATAAGTTCTTTGTGGTTCAGCCCTGGCCCCAGGGTAGCCCGGCTTACACCACAGCCCGCGGGTAGGTGAGCCGCCACAGCCTGCTAAGCAAGCCCACTCCGGCCAGGGCCACCACGTTCAGGTTGATGTCGGCTGTCACCATGATGGGGCGCTTCAGAAATTCCAGCATCCTTGGGGGCCAGTGAGAAGCGCTGCTTGCTAGCTTGTTCTCGGGGCAGCAGGTGCTGGCAGAGGGGAGGGGCAGGCGTCAGTAACACAGGCCCAGGACGCCAAGGCGGGAGATGCCGGGGCTGGGGGCGAGCTCGGCCACTGGACTGCAGAAAGAACTCAGGACCCACCACCAGGCACCCCAGCCAATGCCTAGCCAGCTCCGGCTCCCTGCCTTCCCCGGGGAAGTGTCATCCCGCGGGGCGCCCCATGATGCCAGCTGTGCCAGGGACCCTCCATCTCACACCGAAAGGCCGCCTGGGCTCTGGCGCCCGCTTGCTTGGGTCCGGGGGCTCCGGACACTCCCTCAGGTCACAGCCTTTCCCCACCGCTTCCCTCACGCCCCTGGACCCCGTTCTGCCCCTCACGCCCCGGGACACCCCGTTCTGCCCCTCACGCCCCAGGACACCCCGTTCTGTCCCTCACGCCCCGGGACACCCCGTTCTGCCCCTCACGCCCCTGGACCCCGTTCTGTCCCCTCACGCCCGGGACACCCCGTTCTGTCCCCTCACGTCCCGGGACACCCCGTTCTGTCCCCTCACGTCCCGGGACACCCCGTTCTGTCCCCTCACGTCCCCCTAGCCCCTCACAGGCCGGGTCCCACGCGTGGCAAGACACGCCGCTCCCGCAGCTCGTCCCGCCCTGCCAGGCTCCCCGAGTCAGGGCTGACTTGTCATTCCCCGGCGCTCGCAAAAACCTACCGGCGCGATCCTCCAGTCCTTTCGGGGTGCGGCCCGACGCGGGGTTCCGCCGCGTCCTCAGAGCCGCCCGCGCGGGGTTGGGGAGGGGCGACCGTTAGAGGCCGGCCAGCTCGGCACTCGACACCCACCGCTGCCCTGCTCGGCGATCTGCTCGCCGCGTCTGAGTCGCAGCGCGCGTGCGCGCACTCAGGACCTGGGTGGTCTGCGCATGCGCAGTCGGTCTCCTCGTCAGCACGAGGCGCGGGGACAGCAGGTAACAGGTTCGGCCAGGCGAACAACAGTGCGCCTCCAGGGGACTGGCTTGGGCCCCTGCCATTCCCTGCCCGGCAGACCCGGCCATGGTGCTACTGACCATCTGGAGAGTGAACCAGAGCCCAGCCACCCCTGGCTCCTGGGTCTGCACACAGGTCCCTCCAAACGACCCAGAGATGAGGGACACGCAACCTGAGAAAACATGTTCAGCTTTATTTTTTCCCAACTTTTTCTCTATTTAAATAAGGAGAATTCTTTTCATCTGCCAAGAGCTAGTACAATCACATATTTGAAAGGAGAAATGAGGTGCCGACCCGGAGGGAAGGGGCAGGCCGTGTGCCGGTGGGGCCCGGGCAGTCCTCTTCCGCTTCCCATGCCAAGTCTAAGTTCCCCCAAATCCTGGGTAGCCGGGCTGCACGGGACACCTTAAGCCATTGTCTGCCCTTTCAAGTATCTGGCCTACAGGGAAAAACAAAGGGCCAGAAATAAAAAGGAAGCCAAACCAACGACTAGATCCTTGTGAGCCCGCAGGGTCCACATTTGGAGCAGTGTCCTGCCAATGACTACCCGTGACCCAAGATTCAACCCCAACTGCCCTGCTGTGGGGCCACAGGTGGAGAGGGTGGCTGGGAGCTGGTGCCAGTCCCTCCGGCGTTGAGACGACCTTGTCTCAGGCCAGAGAAACCAGCACAGCACATACTGGCAGCCCTGGCATTCCCGACAGACACCCTGTGAGGCAGGTTTGCTGTGCACAAAGCTGCATGGAGGGGCAGTGACACGTTTGACCACAGTCGCCACTCCCGAGACCCAGGTGGACTTCCAGCATGGAATATGCCACCTGCTCACACACTCCCTCGCTGACCAGCCAGCAGGTAGGAAGGTGTTGGCGGCCAGGGGGAACAGAGCCCAGATTTTCACAGCATACCCCAAGGCCTATACAAGTGACTGGAGTTGAGTGGCCATGGCATTTTCCCCCATTGTGTAATAGTCAGCTTTGTGTCCCCCTGAAGGAACTCAGGTCAAAGTGTCCCTGGACTCTCGTCAGGAAACACTGTAAGCAAGGGGAAGCAGCATGCAGGCAGCACGGCATCTCGCCAACCAAGAAGCCACACCTGGTGGCATCAAGGTGGGTGGGGCCCGCCCCCGGCACCTGCCCCAGCTGCAGCCCAGGTCTCCATCGTTCCTACCAAGAGCTCCAGGGCCACTGGCAGTAGCTGCAGCGCCCATCTGTGCTCCCAGGATGGGAGTCTGAAGCCAAAGACCCCAAATTCTACTTTGGACTATTGCATCTGGACATATCTGCACTGGACATGACCCTGGAGAGGACTGGGGCGGCAGGAGGTTCGAGCCCTCACCCCTGCGACTCTCTGCAGGAACAAGGCTGCACTTGGCTCTAGCAGAGGCATGCTGGCCTCCACATGCAATTTCTGGGCCTTTCCTGCACGGAATAATCAGACGGTCTATGTAAATAGAGCAGTGAAACATTTACTTCGTTCTCACCTAGACCTACAACATCAATACATATAAATAAATTCTAGTGTTTTGTTTTTATTTGGGGTATCAGGGAGGAGGGGGAGCACAGGGTGGGAAGAGGGCTGGAGCTGGACAACAGGTGACCTCAGGGTTTTATTTTTTTCTTCAACAGGAAGTGCTGCCATTCAAAAGGCTGGTCCACCTGAAAGAAACAACTTGTAACAGCATCCAGGACTGTTCTTTGGAGTTCCAGAACAAGAAGACAGTTTTTCCTTTGATTAACCACGTGCGCCGGCACAGGTCTGAGTAAGCCGGGCTGTGCTCTGAGGAGCATGGGCAGAGGTGAAGGCTGGCCACTCCGCTGACCCGGGCTCATCCAGGGATGGCTAGGTAATGAGGTGAAGGACAGAGGCTCACCACAGGGACGAGGAAGGACAGCAGAAGAGGGGACCCGGGTCCTTGAGTGGGGAGGGAGGGGGAGGTACAATCGAGGGAAGTCTGAGGTGAAGGCCGGAGCGGGAGCTGCTGCAAGCTACAGGTGAGGCGGTAACATGGACAGCTGCCCCAGTCTGCCCAGGTGGCCACGGTGAGCAGTTCCTAAGACACTTCTTCCAGGCTCCATGTGACTTCAGGAGCCAGAGCCTGAGCCCCAGAGGTCGCCGTGCAGTTTGCTCACTGAACCACGTCTCCTGCAGATCCACTGGTGGTCAACGTGGCAACTCCCACAGGGAGCTGGACGGCTGGAGAGTCCCCTCCCCTTCATCGCCCTTGGATGACTCCTGCCAAATGCACACACCACCAGGGGCACAGGGCCCAGCAGCTCACACACACCTTTGGTGAAAGTGGCTCTGCAGACCCATGGCACTGTCCCTCCTCCGAGGTCGCCCAGGGTGCCTGGCCTGCTGCTGCTGGGAGGAAGACCAGATGCCTGTCCTGCAGGTGTGACCTGATGGCTGTTCCCATGTGCCCGTCACTCGCCGTGGGCCAAGCACAGCGCCCCTGCAGACCACTGTGGGACCCAACAGGGACTCTATCCCACTGCCAGTGCCCACTATGCTCAAACATCATCAGTTTCAGGTCAGGGACTGGAACCCGACAGACACCAACCTCACTGCCTCCCACCAGGGTGCTCCCAGCCCGCCCTACACAGCCTCCATGGTCAACCAACAGAGAGTCAGGGCTGTGTCCCCAAGAGCCGCCTCTTAAAGTGGCACAGTGACGCTTCAAATTCAACAGGACAGAAAGCAAAGGACACTGCTGGAAACAGGGAAGAGAGAACGGCGAGGAACATATCAAAGTTCAGCTGTACAGACAGAACTGGCATTGTGTTCGCTGCCTTTCTCTGTGAGAGCATCCAGCTACAATGCCCTGTTGTCCAATCCATGTGCATGGAGACAGGAGGCAGGGCTGTGGGCACTGCTGGGCACCGCGGCTGGCTGCGCGGAGCAGGACAGAGGGGAGGTGGAAGGGTGGCACTCCAGTGTCACACGGGAAGGAGGACAGGGGAAGGAGGGAGTCATTTGCTTTTTCTTGTGTCAGAGCAAGCAGGTCAGTGGCATGTATCCACGGGCACGAAGCTGGCCGACAAGGAGCTTTCTGGAGCGGAGGTGAGGAGGCGCTCTCAGCCCGCAGGGGGCGCAGGCTGTTGAGGCTGGGGTGGCACAGTCCTCTGGGTGGCGAGCAGCAGCGGGCACCTTCAGGCCTTACTTTCTTCCACCTTGACGGCCCGAGGCTTGATGGCTCCGGTCCGCCTCACGTGGGAGGCAGCCGAGGGGGCCTCCGGCAGCGTCACGGCTCCCAGGCTGGGCTTCTCATCCACTCGCTTTGCCTTTGGACCAAGTGGAAAAGGAAGTGACCCTCATGCAGAAGCACCTGTTTGGAGAGTTTCTGCCACTCCTTCCCTGTTTCAGAGCCCCAGGGCAAAGCGGGCCCGAGCAGCCCAGCCCGAGGAACCTGGGAGGATCTGGGTGGGGCGCTGAAGGCAGTGATGCGGAAGTAGCAAAAGCCAGGCCCCCCACCAGGAACTCAGCAACGCACATGCTCTTGAGGCTGCCTGTGGAGCATTCTCACATCAGGGTGCCCCAGGCAGAGAGCCCTTCCGAAAGCCCATGCATGCCCCACAGAGCTTAACTGCCAGCTGACGGGCAGGCTGGACCGCTGGCAGGCTTGGCTAGAACCGCCCACACTCCCTCTCTTAAGTGGAAACCTTCCCCAAGGACTCCCACAGGACGCTGCAAGTTCCACTCTGGGTCCGCTTGTCTGCACAGCGACCAGTAGCAGTCCTAATCCTGACTCACGGCGTGAACTCTAGGAGATGCTTTAGAATTTATTCTGGAGGAAGAGTAGTGACCCCCTGGAGCAGGGGCACCTCCCAGCCAGCAAGGCTGACTTGTTTTGGCACAGAGGCTGAGGGTCCCTGAGCGCCAGGCCTGCAGAGCCAGGCAGACAGCAGGGTGGGCCCTGACAGCTCCCTGCTCTCTGCAAGCCCACCCAGCCAGGACACAGACAAGACATAGCACTCACTGCAGCCACCACGCGCACCCCCCAGCTTCCAGAGCCCCCCACGGGCCTAGCCCGTCTCCCCGAGGGCTGGCCCAGGGGACTCAATGTCCTCTCTTCTCTGCAGGACAAGGGAGGACCCGGACACCCATCAGGAGGAGCAGTTTGCCAGGGGGCCTGGGCTCCAACCACCAGGTGCATTCTCCCCTGGGTTAAACAGGCGGGACAGGCCCTCCTCCCAGGGGCCGGAGACGGGCCTCAGTGTCCGGGACTGGGGGGTCTGGACAGCCAGCTTCTACCTGTTGCACGTAGTGTCCCTGCACAGAGCCCATGTTAACTGCTGATCCACAGGGCTTCCCACTGGGGCTAGCAGAGCTAGGCCTGAAAAAACCAAAGGCAGGGGTTGAGCATACATGATGTGTCACCATGGAAATGGAGTCACAGCCCAGCACACAGGAAGCATGAGGCCAGCAGGGCCACTGGCCAGAGCTGTCAGCCTCTTGGACAGAAGGCACCAGACACAGGGAACAGACAGTGCAGAGCAGGGCAAGCGGGCGTCACTGCCCATCCTGGCAGCCTTGAGACGGCGCTTAGGAAGGCACGTCTGGACAGCAGAGGCCCAGGCCCTGGGACAGCCAGTTAGCAATCACCCTCAGCCTCTTGAGGGACTGGAGCCCGGCACTGAGCCAACAGCGTGCTCAGCATTTCTCGGGCCTTTGCTTTTGCAGAGGAAGGTGGGGGGGACTAACATGCAGTGTTCCCTCTCACCACTGAACCCCAAGAGTGTTGTTAGCGAGATGCCCACATGGTGACAAATTGTGACAAGTGCCAGGGCAGAGGCCTGGAGGACCCCTGGCTGAGTGGCTCTCATGCCTGTGTCAGGGGCACTGTCCTCCCCAAAT
This sequence comes from Ochotona princeps, assembly GCF_030435755.1. NCBI lineage: Eukaryota > Metazoa > Chordata > Mammalia > Lagomorpha > Ochotonidae > Ochotona > Ochotona princeps. Next base: position 2,690,783 of record NC_080845.1, read on the forward strand.
TATCTAAGCTGTTACAGCAACCCTCAGGGCATGTCTGCACAGAACACTGGAAAACACTGCCCCACAGTTATCCAATGCCCCGCCTGTGCCCTCCTCCCAGACACCGGCCAGCTCCCAGTGAAGGCTGCCCCTAGAGGAAGGGGACTGCTCCAGGAAATGCGGGGGGCACCAGTGGTGGCAGACGCCCAGTTCTCCTGTGGAACCTTCACCACACCCTCCTGTGCGCTCTCAGTAAGCACTCTACTCGCCCAAGGATAAAGCTGCTGCCAGCCCTCCGGCTCTCTCTCTGGGAGTTTCTGTTTTCTAGATGTTGCCTCTCTCAAGAAAGCCAGAGGCTTCCAGGACCTAAAAGAGTAAAGGAGCCACATCTGTCCTTGTCATGTGGCTGTCCACTCACCTTTTCATACAGTTCTATTGTTTTGGTCAAAGTGAAAGATTATTGTGGGAAAATAAAACATGCTAACAGGCCAACTGAAACAAATGATTCCAGGAAAGATGGCAGGGGAAAAAGTCCCCAAAGTCCCTCCTCCGAACTCGAGTGACAGAGGAAGTCCCAGGCTCAACAGCAGAGCAGGGCAGAGTGGCCTCAGGCACAGACTCAAGGAGGACAGGCCTGCCAAGCACCTGCGTGTCTGTGGGCTCACCTCTAGGTGCGTGTGCGAGCGGGCGTCACCAGGAACCTCTTGCATGCAACATGCCTCCTGTTCTGAGGGCCTCGCCTGGCACACGGGAGAAGCCAGCAGCAGCAGAAGCTCCCTGCCCCACACCACCAGCGGAGTTAGCCCAGCTAAGGGCACAGTGGAGGATGTGCCATGTGCAATGCAGCAAGAACAGTTTCGCAGCCTGGTGACACCAACCCCCATGGCAGGGATTAGGGCTTGGGAAAGGTGGCCACCTTGGGCAGGAGATCTTGCCTGCCTCAAGCTGTGAGGAAGTTGGGGTGGTTCTGACGCCGCCTACAACACAGCTGCTCCTTTCCCTAGCTCTCCAGAGAGCACCCTCACACTCTCCATGTACCCACATGGAGACACACCCGGGCTGTAAGAGGGCCCGGACCACAGGTTCCCTGAACACAGAGACACAAGGGGGCCCAAACCACAGCTTCCCTGAACAAACAGACACAAGGGGGCCCAAACCACAGGTTCCCTGAGCATAGGGACACACCTGGGCTGCAAGGGGGCCTGGCCACAGGCTCTGTGAGCCATGGGGTTACACACGGGCTGGGCTGCAAGGGGTCCTGGACCAGAGGCTCCCTGAGCACGGAGACCCAAACAGGTTGCAAGAGAGCTCGGACCACAGGCTCTGTGAGCCACAGGGTCATGGGTACAGTGCACACGCAGCCCAGAGGCCAAGCTTACCTGTAGGCCTGTGGTGATGGTACAGAGCTTCCTGTAGGAACATTCTGTTTACTGTCGGCAAAGTGGAAGCCTTTCAGCTCCATCTGAGAGGACTGAAGAGACCGAGAGAGCCATCATCATCTCACAGTCGGACGGAAGCCACCTGGCACAGGGCCCAGCAGCACTTCCAGACAGGGACCATCAGAGGGGACCCCGGAGGCTAGGAGGGCTTCTTTTCTTTCTAAAAGCAGGAATCATTCCAGCATTTTCCCTCTTGTAAGCAGAGTGCTAACTGTACAATCACAGGGCAGTAGACCATAGCGTGCCTAGCTGTCTCTGCACTGTTGGTTGGACACGCCAAAGGTCTGAGCATTGGTGTGGAGTGCAGATCCCACACTTGGCCCCAGACACACCCCACCAGCATCTCTAGGACCTGTGTGTGCCATGTCCCGCTCAAGGTCCCTTGGGTGTGTGATCAGACCTCACTTGTAGGTGCTGTGCTGTCTGCCCCAGCAGAAACAGTATCACAAGGCCCAAGCCTGCTGGCATTCCAGGGCGCTGCAGAGCCCAAGGGGGCGGGGGCAGGCTGCATCCCAAGCCACTGGTCTGGCTACCACATGGCAGTTCTCAGCTCTTGGGAAGGGCTGGTGAGAAGGCCCCTCCCACTGCATCCTGGGTGGCTGGGTCATGGTTACCTCTCTGCTGGTGTTCAGGACCGGTGGCTGGGAGCCGGGGGGAGGAACTCTCCGGGGAGCCCCAGCAGAAAGGCTCTGTCCAGGCGGCAGCTGGATGGGCTGTGGCAGGATGAGAGGCTGCTGCCCAGAGCCGTACCGTGGCAGCGGCATGGTCAGCTGCCGGACAACAGAGCAGTCAGGAGAGAGCAGGTGTAGGAGAAAGGCATATAAACACACATCTCAAAAGGCAGACGCCAAGGCCTGCCTGCACACAGGAAGCACCATGGAGATTGCTCTAGACTTCCCAGTCACATGACTGGGAAAGCAGAGCAAAGGCAAGGCCAAGGTGGTCACCTTGCCGGAGCAAACGACTTCAAATGGACTGCCTGCAGAGAGCGAGTGTTCACCCTGAGTGCATGAGGTGCTGGGCACACCACGGGGGCTACTGGACTCAAGTGGCAGTGTGACACCTGTTGCACAGGGTGGGCAGGGAGGTCAAAGAGCCGAGACCCCATGAAGTCTGCCCATCAGTGTGCAAGACCAAGTGAGCACCTCTCAAATCCAGAACAAGAGGGCCACAGGGAAGCAGGGGCCACATGTGGTCTCTCAGTCACCGTCCTCTTCATCTCCCTGCTATTGAGTCCACAGTGGAGGGTCAGAAGGATCTATTGGAACCACATCACTGAGACAGACATGCAGCACCATGCTCCTTGCAGCACAAGTAGGTGCAGGGAAAGGTGGTGAAGACATACTGCCATCTCACAGAGCCAGCTGCAGCTTCTGTGAGGCCCAGCCCTAGCTGTGCAGCTAACAGACGGGCGTGCACGAGCAGACACAAGGAGACCAAGCAGGCCAGGATACTAGGCCAGGGGGACGGGCTGTCAGATGGAGGAGAGACCTGGCTCAGACCACGTGGACAGCAGGTAAAGTCACATCTCAGACACAGATGCCGGGAGACAGGAAGGCAGAAATATTGGAGTCCACCTGAGACTCAGTCCAGGAGTGAGAGGATGAAGAACCCTAGGATCAGAGAGCGGCCAGACTGGGCCAGGTACTCAACAGTCACTGAGAGAGATACAGGGAAATCAAGGGAGAGGATCTGAGGAAGGCAGGAGGAAGCCCATGAGTAATACCGCAGAGACCAAGAAAGGCCTGGAGTCCAGGATCAGCGAGCCCCAGGTCATGGCTCCTGCTAAGCTATACAATGGGTGGCCAAGGACAGCACCCAACTAGAGCTGACTGGTGTGAGGGAGACTGGCAGGAGCAGCAGGTTGCAGGGCAATCAGAACATTTCAGATAGGACACTGGAGAGAGCTGGAAAATTTGAAGGTGGCAACTTAAAACTTGAGATGTGGAGTAAGGTTTTTTGGTAACGACCATGTGTGGATGGAATGGACAGAGGCCATGAACCGACAGGGCAGGGTCCATAGCACAAGACTAGGGTTCATCTGTGCAGACATCAAACTACCAGAAACTAGAACAGGGGTCACGTGGAGACTGCAAGTCCATGGCCAAATAAGGAGTGCCTTGAGCAGTGTCACACCACCCCAGCCAGGGTAAGGAAGCTATGTGTCAATGCCGAGTTCAATGACAGGGTGCTCAGGGCAACACAGGTGCTGACTGGCCGTGGGTATGTTGTGGGCTCCAGTCTCAAAGAGCTAGGAGAGGCTGAGACCACTTACCCCTCCCCAGCCCTCACAGCACAAGGGTAGGGAGGAGGGCCATGCACAGGAACGGCAGCTGGAGGACCTGCATGGACACGGCACGCGGGAGAGGTGAAGACCAGGTCACAAAGGAAAGAGAGCCCTAGTGCTCTGGAGTGGGGGAGATTCCTGACCTGTGGGAGCGGGGAGTCCAACAGCTGGGAGGCGCCCAAGCCAGCAGCCTGGCTGAGCTGGCCCTCGTAGACTAGGGCTTGGTTCCCACTCATGGGCTGATAGGGCGAGCCAGACTGCGGCTTCACCATCTCCAAGGGCTGCATGCCAGGGAAGGCCGAATATGGAGGCTTCAGGGCTGTGCCTCCGGAGAGGATCATGGTGCTGGGCGGTGACAGGCTGGGGTGCATGTACACCTGAGACCTGCAAAGTTGGAAGACACAAAAATCGGGCAGATGCTCACACACAGATTTCAAGTGTGGGCAAGGCTGGGAGCCCTGGCCTGCCCACCACTCCAGCCTAATAACCTGCATTTACAGTAAGCTCTGAGTTGGTGCTGCTGGTGGTGGAGGGATCCTAGAGTGAACACCACTGGGTTAACAGGCCAAAGGCGAGAGGGTGGAGGCAGGACGACACAGGAAGTTTCCCTGTGCAGGGCCGGAGTCTCCCCCACCCGATGGGGCACAGAGGCACAAGGCTGCTGGTTTCCAGTCAACACGAGAGCTCACCTGAAGGGCTGTAAGGAGCTGAAGATCTCCTGAGACTGGGAGACAGGAAGCCCGCCCCTGAGGCCCAGCGGAGCCTGAGCCTGCAGGGACGTGTGCAAGGAGAGGGGGATCTGCTGGGCAGCGGCCTGCAAGCAGCAAGACAGGCAGGTCACTGTGCTGTCCCAGCTGCCACTGACTGCCCGCTCCTGGCATGACCACATATGACCACGCCTGTTTTCTTGGGCTTCCTTTGCTTTTCAGAGAAAGCCTACAGCAAAATACTGGCAGCAACTCCAAACATGGATTATTTCCACCACACATGTCAATAGAGGTGAAGTTGAGAAACGCAATGCTGAATTTTTGTCAAAAACAGAAACATGCAATATCCAGTTTTTTAAAGCCCAAGTTTTGCAAAACTAAGGAAGAGCCAAGAACATGCTTTAAAGAAGACACCCTGCCCTGCCGTGACCTCACAGCTGCACCTGAAGCAGGTGTGCAAGGGCAGCAAGCACTTTTGGCAAGACCAGACCAGCTCTAGGAAGAGGTCCGTGCTCACTTTTGTGCCGCCTCTTGCTAATGCAGCCAGGCTTGGAAGCCCAGGTCTTTCTTCCATGTCTCTGGCCTGTGCCCGTCCTGATGTTTTACCAGGAGCTGGGCATTACACGGGAGGGGCACAGAAATCAGATGAGCGAGAAGTAACAGCACCTGCCGGCCCCTCCCTCCCTCACCTGTTGGTAGCTCTGCTGCTGTGGCATTGTTGGAGGGACCAGACGGGGCTGACTGGCAAACACATGCCCATCCAGGTACAGTGGCGGGAGGTGGCTGCCTGCACACAGAAGCAGAGTACACGTGAGCTGCTGGATGGCCCTTCAGAGACACACTTCCCAGGACGAGGGTGTGGGCATGTGCACACACGTGCCTCGGGGAGCCTGGGGGCGTCAGCTCAGGCCCAGGAGCAGAGGGTGGTCTCTGGCCTGTCATTCCCACCGGCCCAGGCCTGTTGTTGAGGGCTACTAGACTGCCACTGAGGGCTGCCTTGGTCTCTCAGTCACCGTCCTCTTCATCTCCCTGCTATTGAGTCCACAGTGGAGGGTCAGAAGGATCTATTGGAACCACATCACCGAGACTTCGGCAGCCGGGACGTAAAATCCACACCCTTTGGTACCAACACAGTGACAAGTCTGGCCACAGTCAGGACACGCAGTGCCCCCTGAGCAGTAGCCCAGCGGGCAGGGAGCACTGTCCAGGTTATGCCTCCGCAGGAGCTTCCTGTCACCCTCAGTTTGTTTTCAGGAGGCAGAAGCTGTGGCTCAGGGAGCTGAAGTGCTTCCAGGCATGAGGCTGGGGTCTGCCCCAAAGCCCCATCTTTGCTTGCTCCTCTCACAGGAGGCGGGGACCTCACAGCAACGATGGCCACACCTGAAAACCAACCCGCTTCGAAAGGTGCCAGTCACACCAGACACAGGATTCAGGACTGTAGTCCACAGTTCTTCCGGATAACAAACAGGAAGGGTACTGTGGTCTGGCTCTGGCTCTGGGTGGGGATAGGACGACACGTGAGATACCTGGTATAGAAGAAGGTGCAACAGAGGCCACTGGCATGGGAGGCATGGACACTCCAGCAAAGGAGCTGTAGCTGGCCCCACTGGAGGCGCCCACCGAGGACGGGGGCTGGATGCTTGAACCAGCACCTCCTGGAGAGCTCTGCTCTGGCAAACTGGGCGAGTTTTCCCAAGCCTTGCGTGCAGACTCCATCTTCAGAAGGAAGAGATGTGGGGGGAATGACAGTTAGCAGCAGGGACCTGTGGATGTTCCCCATCCACCCCCTGCCCCGCTAAGCCTTGGCCCAGCTCAGGCTGTTACCTTCAGAGTGAGGTCGGCAGAGGGGAACGACACTGGGGAGAGGCCAATGGCCCTCTGAATGTGGTGATCCCGCCGCAGGACAGGAATACCCTGTGCTAACCCTGCCTGCAGAGGGGGAAGAAAACCATGGAACATGAACGCAGCAGGACAACCTGACCAAAGGTATCCAGCAAGCTGAAGCCCATGTCCTGCAGGTCATGGCCTCCCTCCCAACCTGGGCTAGAGCACCTCCACAGCACACTGCCCCGTGCCCTCCAGGCAGGGACACCAACAAACAAGCGGCCACATAACTGGGAGATGTTCTGGTCCAGAGAGGGAAAATTCGGGACTGTCACTCAGCCCAGACCCTCCATCCAGACTTCTGCTCTGCGCCACTGTGGTGGGAACACACCACCTGGGACCCGCATTTGTGACCAAAGGACCTTGTCTGCTCCACGTCTGGATTTCCTGCGGCCACCTGGGAGATTCTGCCCAGAGGCCTTCATTCACCCGCTGCTGCCGAGCACCAAGCAGAAACTGAGCACTGAGCAGCCTGGTCTCTCAGTCACCGTCCTCTTCATCTCCCTGTTATTGAGTCCACAGTGGAGGGTCAGAAGGATCTATTGGAACCACATCATTGAGACTCAAAATCCCCACTCAGCTGTAGCTGCTCCTGAGGTGCCCAGCTGCAGACTGCAAGGCCCCTGCAGAGAAAGGCTCTGGAACGCTTTGCCTGTGCCTCCCACTGTGTGCTGGACATGGACAGGCTACGTGTGCCATGAGTCACAGCCGAAGCAGGTCCAGAGCGTGTGATATCAGAAGACCCGGAGGACAGCAACCTGCCAGGGTGACACATGGCTGGCTAGAGTTGGCATCACAACTCCTAACTGTGAAGAACGAGCTGTCTCATTTTCACCTGGGGGCTTCAGCAAGACAGGCAGAGCTGGGAGAGAAAGCACAAACTTACGTTGCTGGCCAAGGCATCCTGAAGTTTAACAACTGGGTTTCCTGCAGGACCAGAGGCAGAACCAGGTGGCAAGCTGAAATCGGAGTCCTGGAAAAGAGGCAGAGAGCTGCTGGGCCCCTCTGGCCTCCCCGCTTACCCAACAGCATGCACGGACATGGGCCACCCTCTCAGCGGCTCCAAACGCACTAAGCCACATTCACCAGAAATAACCCTGAGCAAGACAAGCCGACCAAATCTCTTCCTGCCCCTGGGGTCTGGAGCCCGACTAGCACCAGGAAGGCCCATGGTACTCCAAGGGCCCTGTGCCAGCCCCTGGGATCAGCTCCGTCTATGGCCCCACCTTTCCAAGTACCAAAGGGAAACGGAGAGGGAGAGAAGGAAATCAGCCTCACTTTTGGATTCACTCCAAATTCAATGGGCGGCACAGGCAGCACGGAGTCCACGTGGATCTCCACCCCGTTCACAGGCGGGATGGCCCCTTGCAGCCTCTCGGCCCCTTCTGACCCCTTCCTGTTTTTCAGAGAGCGTTCATTGCCAATGGGTCCTGGTCTGTGCTCCTTGCTCTGTCCTGGGCCTTGTTCGGAGTCCTTGACGGAGAAGCAGAGAGGCTGAGAAACACACACACACACACACACACACACACACACACACACATGCCTGGCCACTGTAGAAGGAAACTTCCAGGTCACCTTTGGCTCAGATGGCTTCTGAGCCTGCTCCTTGTGGCTGTCGGCCTTGGGTTCTGCCGGGCTTGCCCCATTCATCTCCTCGGGTTTCAGAGTCCCGTATGGGGAGCTGCGCTGGGAAGAGGTCGCAGACGACTCTCGAGACTCGGCACTCAAGTCCACGCCACTATCACCCTGGCTGCTCTTCAAACCCTGCTGTGTAGAGCATAAAATGTGTTTGCACCCCAAGCCTCAACTCCACAACACCACTCTAGAATGGACAACTGTGAGGGGTGCTAGGTTCCACCCCCTGCCCTACACCTGCCCCCCAAAACCTGGTCCTGCACTGGGCCCTGGCTGCCGTGCCAACCCTGTCAAGCTCCTAGCCACCAGACTGCTTTGAACCCTGGACAGAGACTGCCAGGCAGACTCATTCCACTTGGAGCCCAAGCTGGACTGAGTGACTGTGAAGGTCAACTCAGAAGCAGCCCCCAGTCCCCCCTAACCCCAGGGCACCTGCCTCCCTCTCACAGACACATTACATCCAGCAATAGGCCAGGGCTCTGGCTCGGCCTCCAGCCCCAGCTCAGTGGGCATACACTCACCTCGCCAGAGCTGGGCTCACTGTTACTGAAGGCGGTGACAGCTTTCCTCCAGGAGTCGCTGGCTGCAGCCTGCACAGGGAGCGCTGCCAGGACAGGAAAACAGGCAATAGACCCTGTGACTCCTAAAACAGGCTCAGCACTACTCCCCACATCGAGTCCCTGCCTCCCTCCATGCCAGCCTGCCTGGCGTGCAGCAGGCAACAGACAGAACACACGGCGTCTGCGGCAGCAGGGAGCACGGTGTCCCCACATCTTCCAAAGTCCTCAGATTGCTTAGTAATAAACAAAACAGCAACTTTTTATTCCAGCTTCTGAAAGTCTATCCTGCTGCTGTGCTATTTCTCACAGTTATATAGGGAGTAGGGAATCTTTTTTTTTTTTTTCTTTCTGACAAGGGCCATTTGGATACTGATATCAACACTTGTTGGTCGCAAGAAATTATCAGCTTAAATCTTAGCCTGCTAGGCCTAACATGATGGTTCAGTGGCTAAATTCTCGCCTTGCACGCACCAGGATCACATTTTGGTTCCGGTTCATGTCCTGGCTATCCCACTTCCCATCCAGCTGCCTGCTTGTGGATTGGGAAAGTAGTTGAGCACAGCCCAATGCTTTAGGATCATGCACCTGCATGGGAGGTGGAAGAAACTCCTGGCTTCTGGCTTCAGATTGGTGCAGCTCCAGCCACTGCAGCCACCTGGGAAGTGAACCAGTGGATGGAAGATCTTTCTGTCTCTCCTTTCTGAAAATCTGCATTTCCAAGAAATACAAATAAATTCTAAAAAAAGCCCAGTGAGGTAGCCTATCAGCTAAAGTCCTGGCCTTGCATGGGCTGGGATCCCATTTGGGCACTGGTTACTTATTTATTTACTTTTGTTATCTATCTATCTATCTATCTATCTATCTATCTATCTATCTATCTATCTATCTATCTATCTATGTTGTAGAGCACCGATTCCAATCCCAGCAGCCCCACTTCCCATCCAGCTTCCTGCTTGTGGTCTGGGAAAGCAACAGAAGATGTTCCAAAGCCTTGGGACCCTGCACCTGCATGGGAGACCTGGCTTCAGACAAGCTCCGCTCTGGCCATTGCTGGATGTGGGAAGTGAATCATAATACGGAAGATCTTCCTCTCTGTCTCTCTTCCTCTCTGTATATCTGACTTTCCAATAAAAATCAATAAATCTTAAAAACAAAAAAAAACATACCTTGATATGAATGTATTTATTCACACAACCCACAGCCCAGACATTCCTCAACCCTGCCTGAAAGCATTTCTGAAAGCTGCCCTCTCCTTGAAGCCTTTGAGACCCAAGCGTGCATGGCTTACTGACGCCTGTCAATCTGTCAAAAGCCACTATGAAAAGACAGTGCGCAGCCTGGGCAGAGAGCAAGCCCTCAAAGGCTGCAGAGCCTGATGGTGCGGCTCTGGCCAGAGGTATGGGTAGGAAGATTCACACCTGCCAGCAGGGAGCAATGACGTGCCACAAATGGTACTATCATCAATTTTATTCAACGTTGTCACACTACCTTTCAATGGCAATTAGCCACAGCCTACAGCTATTCAGCCTGGCCTAGAACTGTGGCTTTTAACAGAAATCACAGAAAGCTGTGAGGCCCAGACCCCAAAGGGCGCTGGAGTCCAACAGGGGTAAAGAGAGTGTAGTACCCTTGAGGAATCTACCTACCCTGAGGACACACCACACAGGCCTTGCCCAAGGAAGCAAGCAGGAATCTGCTCCATTGAAACAATCTCCGGGGTCCGGCGGCGTGGCCTAGTGGCTAAAGTCCTCACCTTGAATGCACTGGGATCCCACATGGGAGGTTCTAATCCCAGCAGCTCCACTTCCCATCCAGCTCCCTGCAGTTGAGGACAGCCCAAAGCTTTGGGACTCTGCACCCGTGTGGGAGACCTGGAAGAAGTTCCTGGCTCCCAGCTTCTGATCGGTATAGCATCGGCCGTTGTGCACACTTGGGGAGTAAATCATCGGACGAAAGATCTTCCTCTCTTTCTCTCCTTCTCTCTGTATATCTGACTTTGTAACAAAAATAAATAAATCTTTAAAAAAAAAAACAAACAAAAAACAATCTGGGGCTTTAAACAAGTTCCCAGAAAGACAGCACTGGATATTAATCTTTTCAAAGAATTACATACATATTTACTTATTTGAAAGACAGTTACAGGGAGAAGAAAAGGCAGCTCCCTAGTGGCCACCATGGTCAGGGCCGGGCCAGGCCGAAGCCAGGAGCCTAGACCGCACTTGGGCCCAAGCACTGAGGCTGTCCTCCACCGCTGTCCCAGCTTGGAGTAGTGGAGCAGCTGGGATGTAAACTAACACCCATACAGAATGCTGGTGCTGCACGTGGGGGCTTGACAAGTGGGGCCACAGACCCCAGAAAAGTTTTTTTTCATGTAAAATATACCTCACTCTGGTCTCAGGTCTACATATCCTAGACAGTGTTTCAGCAGGCTCTTACTGAGTTCTCGCTTCATCCATGGTCTCCTCCTACTGGCCATTCTTACTAGTCCGCAGAGAAAAAAAAGGGTAACAGACAGGGCAATGAAAGTTAGTCCAGCTCTCCGAGACGTCCCCGTTTGTGGGCTCATCCTGGTACAGGCCACTGGATACCTTGGGCACTCTGCTCCTACAAAACTGTAGGCAAGAAGTAGTGCACATGTGTTCAGAGCCGCAGCAGTAAACAGGAGGCATGCGGCAGCTGAGCTCTGCCACAGAATCCCAGGCTCAGCAGATTCTGTCTACAGTCAGATGGCTGAAGTGGTTGGGCCCCTGTATTCGTGGGGGATCCTGAGGATGAAGTTCGGGGTGTGCGGGGTTGGCCCTGGTCACTGTAATCACTCTGCCCTTCAATCGATAAACCAAACATTTTCTCCCCAGTTTTCTTGGGTTTCTGGTCTTACTTTCAAGTTTAAATTAGACACACAGACGCTTTGCAAGGCCTCTTTCAGGATGGATTCCATCTCTTGTGCTCTTTGCGCCTCCCAAAACGAACAGAAGAGCAGCTGTAAAGAAGCCGGTGAGCCGAGGCCCACCCTGGCCCTCACCTTGGCCGCTGCTCTCCCAGATCTCGGTGCCAAGGCTGCTGCCAGGCATGGCCACGTCACCCTGCTCCAGGCACAAGCTGCTTTGCTTTTTAGCAAATCGGGGAGGAATGCGGGAGGAAAGACCACGACCTTTGACAGGCACCTGAAGGGGGAGAAAGGTATTTCAGTCTGCCTGGGAAATGAAAAGCAGCCAATTCTCCCCAGCAGAAGCAGCATAGCCCCCCAAATCGCACCGCTGCCAGTCCAAGCAAGAGAGGCTCGGCAGGTGGCTGGGCCATGTGCAGGGTCCAGCCTGAAGGCTGACAGCGTAGGCCTCTGGCCTCCATTAACCTCAGGGAGCAGCAGCCCAGCCCACCAGTCACCTTCCTTCAGACTGTTTCCTCCTAAGAAACACCCCCACCCCAAAAGATGCTGGGACAGTGGAGGCTAGAAGGCAATGACGGCTTAACACCGGCTCTACCTGGGGCTTTCCCCAGAGCCCGCCAGCCTTCAGCCTGCCCTCCTGTCCCCTCCCCACGACTCCACGCCTCGCACCCTCTCACCTGAACGGCTTGCTCCTTTTTCCTTCTCTCTTCCTCCAACAAGCGGCGCTGCTTCTTGGTCAGGACCTCGATGAAGCCTTCACCCACCACAGAGCCCACCTCACTTTCCTCCCCGGGGCTGGACCCACAGTTGTCAATGATGGCATCTGAACCAAGGTGTCACAAAAGGAGAGTGTCTGCATTCATCAGAAAGCCAGAACTGTTGACTCCACAGGCACCCGACAGCTAAGGGCAGGCTCTGTCTGGAGGACAGGCACACTTACAGCTCTGGGCCCTGGGCGCCCCAGCAGGATGTGAGCTGACACCAGGACAGGAGTGTGCCCTTGCTTGGCTCATACCCAACGGCCTGCCCGGGACAGCTGTCACGAAAGCTAACGCTCCCTGAAAGAGCACACTCAGAGCACTCCAAGTGGAGTGCTGTGCCCTCTGGCCCTGCCTGGGGTCCCCTCTCCCTAGGACGGGCAGGGGCCGGACTCACTTCCGTAGCTCAGGTCAAACTGCTTCCGGGCCTCCCCCTGCTCGCTGGCCCTCTGGGCAGCCAGCGTAGTCTCCTTGTCCGCCTTCTTACCGGCGGCTTCAGGACTATCACAGTTGGCATGTGTGGCCCGTTCCAGGGCATAGGGCGAATGGCTGTTCCCACTGTTGCAGCCACTAAGGCCTCCAGGCAAGGCCTCATCTGGGGACCTGCAAAGGCAAAAGAAAATGTTGTGAGCTCAGAAACTAGCTGAGGTGGGGAAGGAGAAGACTAAATGCACACACACGGCGCACGCAGACACAGCAACCCCATCTCGGGCCAGTTCCCTCCTCCTTGGCAGGCAGGAGCCGCTGGTCGGCACATTCGTGTGCCAACACACGGGCACAGGCTGCCCCCATGGCACCGCTGAGCACAGTTCTGCCTGCTATTGGGAAGCAGCATGTCCTCCAATCCCAGCCTGGCCTCTGGGCCTCTCTTCTCTCTGTGCTGTTCTGGAGTTTACCAGCTCCAGAGGGGAGAGAAAAGCTTGGGGGCAGGATGTGCCCCAAGGGTGGGGGACTGATCTTCGGCCCACATGCATGGCACCCAGAAGGTAGCAGTCAGCGGCACAGCCTCGGCATCAGGTGTTGGGAGCAGGGTCAGCCCGACACCTGCAGGAGTGAGCTTTTCCCACAGCCGTCGGCTGCGTCTTCAGGGCGACCAGTCTGGGTGTTTGGGCCCTGAATGCTAAGGCGGCCAAGGACCGGTGAGGCAACCTTCTAGGCTGCTTCAGGGATACCCTGGACCCTGGTGTTTGGGGCTCCTGCTGGACTGGCTACACAGATTCCACTTTGCCCGACACAGGCAGCCTGTGCCCACGAGCCACCAACTCCAGAGAAGGGCCCCAGCCGCCTTGTCTCTGCAGGGCTCTGTCTCTGCTGAGGTGGCAGCCCCCTTGGACACAGTCCCCTTTCTGTAGCCAGAGCAGCAGCAGGGATAAGCCGGGATGCTGCAAGCCAGGAGCTCAGGTGGAGCCAGTGGTGCCTGGCAGACAATGCCCATGCGGCAGTGACCCCTCAGCGGGGCTCTTGTGGAGGCTGAGCTCATGGGACAGCAGCTGGGACAGCAGCCACGGAGGACGGCTGCAGGCGGGGGCTACTCTGTTTTCATTTTGACAAGCCACAAGAACACAGCACAAGAGGCAACAAGCGATGCAGGAGTAAGTGATGAGGCGCTCACGGACGATGGCGTAGTGGGGAGCCCGGCAGGCCAGGCGCCCAACACACGGCAGGGGAGCATGCACGGGGCGGTGCTGCCAAGGGACAGGGGACAACAGAGGGCCCAGGAGGAGCTCTCGAGTTACCTGTTGGCTTTCACAGGCGTCCCGCTCTGCTGGCTCTCGTAACGGGGGGATGTTTCACCACCACTCGGCCTAGCAGGCTTCTCCCCAAACCCTCCCGGCTCCAGCTTGCGGCTCTGTCTGTCCCCCAGGGGCCTCTGGCTGGAGAAACTGCGCTTGGCCATCTCCTTCTTCTCCCCCAGGCTGGCCCCACACAGGCCTCCATCCCCCAGTGGGGCAGCTGTAGCCCCACGGCCCTCGCGCCGCTCCCGGCGCTCGCTGAAGTCGCTGCTCTCAGAGGCTGTCTCCCACTCCTCATTGCCATGATCAGAGGAGTTCTGGTACGAGAGCTCAGGAGACCTGCGGCCCCCGGCCCCGCTCTGGTCCCCAGGACAGAGTTTGGATCTGCCTGGCCACTGACCCGCCAGCAGATGCGGCTCCTCTTCAGGGCCCCACAAGCCCAAGGATTCTCGCTCCTGCCGGAGTCGCCGGAAACGGGGAGGCTTGTCCTGGCGTGGGGGGCGCCTCCTCCTAAAGGGTCGGTTTTCAGAATTTTCCAGATCAGCTGTGTGGTCGTCTTGGAAGAAGGACCTCTTGTCCTCCATACGGCTGTCCTCCAAGGCTCTGCTGCCAAACACGTCGCTGTGCTTGTAGGAGTCTGCGACATGGTCTCTGTCTGAGGCGCGACGGGCAGCACCTGCATCAGGGCTGTACTCCTGCCACGAGCTGCTGGCGCTTCGGCTCTGCCAGTGGGCAGTCTCTTTGGAGAGGACGGTCCTCCGCCCATAACTGCAGTTGCTGAGCCGGGGCGGGAGGGCGCGCCCGAAGGCCCGAGGGCCCCGGCTCTTAGCGTCCAGCACGCTCTGGTCATCGCAGTAGGTCTTGTGGGAGCGCCACGAGTCTTTCTTCAGGGCGCTCTCCTCCCGCTCCAGCAGCGAGCCCTCGTGCCCAGCCTCGGTGCCTCTCTGCCGGCGCCGCTTGGGCAGCTCGTCGTACTCTGAGCCCTCGCTGTGGGTCTCGCTGGCGATCCTGCGCCGGGGCTTGGTGCGTGGGCACTCCTCTGGCTGAGGGAAATCCCTCAGGCCCCGGCCCCGGCCCCCGCGTGGGGTGCTGCTGTAGATGCCACGCGCCCCAATGACCCCCCCGCCACAGACACTGCCTCCACTTGCGCCGGTGGGCCGGCCACGAAAGGTGAATTCTCTGAAGCCGCGGCCCCGGCTCCGGGCCTGCCCTCTGCCCCCAAAGGCTTGCTCCTCATCTATAAAGATCCAGTTGTTCCGCTTTGTCGGGGGCACATCGCTGGACTCACGCGAGGGTCTGGCCTCCCAGGCCTTGTCAGGCTTCTCGTCCTCTTCCAACTTATTAGCCTCGTGGCCACAACCCGCCTGGGGAGAGCCCCTGGCCTCTGCGGGGGAGGAGCAGGCCAGGGAGGGGGCGTTCTCCTCCTCTTCGTCCCCTCGGACCTGGGCAGCAGGCTCCTTGTCCTTGGTCAGTCGGGCGCCGTCCTCTCCGAGCTCCTGCTTCATCTTCTCCAGCTCCTTCCCCTTGTCTTCCACCTTGAGGGCTTTCAGCACAGGTTTCTTGATAGGCCCTGACCTCCGGGTCCTGCCTGTCTGCTCTTGCTGCTGGCTGCTGGCGCTCCGCGGCTCAGGGGTCCACTCGGGCTCCGAGGGCGGCTGCTTGCTAGGGCTCCCTTCCTTCTCCCAGGAGGAGACGCTGAAGGACTCCCGCGGGAGAGCCGGCTGCTCGGCCCCGGCGGCTGTGGCGGCGGCCTTGGGCTGCTGGCTGACATCCCAGCTGCCAGCGGGGACCAAGTCGGGCTCCAGTGGGGAGCGCCGGAGGCTAGGAGTGTGACCGCCACGGGGACCCACTTCCTGCACATTCTGTTGGGATGGAAATAAAAGCTCCTGGCCTAGCCTCTGAGAAGAGACACAGCTGTCAAAGTCGGCTTGGGCCTTCTTGTCAAAAGCACTCAAGTATTCCTCCCCTCTCTCCTCAAAGAGATCGCGTTGGGCACTTACGCCCCCTGACCTTCCAGGTGAGGCAGAGTAAGAGCTTTCATTCCTGAAAAGGAACCAGAAAAATCAGTCAATGTGATTGGAGCTTGGTTCCTGCTTCCACGATGAACAGAGCTTAGTTTTAAAAAGAAAAAACAAAAACCACAAGCATCAACACTTGCTCTATCTTTAAATACATCTCAGAGCTGCTGGGCTGTGGTGGTGGTGACCTCCAAGTCCGTGGGCGAGCAGAGGCACTGGCAGCTGGTGGGCTCGGCGTGCCAGCCTGAAGTCAGAGGAGCAAGCAGACACCTGCTGCAGAGTGCGCTGGAGCCTGGGAGAGTCGGCGAGAAGCTGGCGCTGGCTTTCTTCACTTCATAGGACCAGCAAGATGTGCCTGCCCGCGTTTCTGCAGGCCCAGTCCATCTCTGTCCCACCATCAGAAGAAGCCCAAACCCCACCAAAAGCAGCCCAGCAGTGCTCCCCACCACCCTTCCCCAGAGGGCACCTGAGGTCCCGTGCCAGGAGCCTGCAGGCCCTGGGCAGCGTCTTCTCCGCTGAATGATGCTTACCTGCCATGTACGTCCACAGTCAGAGGGTCACTGGGCTTCGGAGGGGGAAGCGAGTAGCCCTTGCTCTGCAACGCCATGTAGCCGTCAGGGCTCCACACAGGCGTCGGATCCAGGGGAGTCACTTTTCGTTCTTGGAGTTGGGGTATGCAGCTCTGCTCCTCAGAGCGACAGCCAGTTCCACTGAGGGAGTCCTGGGGCATCAGTGGCTTCATGAGTCCTGGAGAGAGCAAACCACCAGTGTGAGCCCCACCTGGACACAGCCCAGCACACACCTGATCCCTCCCAAGACAAACATCTGGGGACCCTGCTCCCAGTTCCCAGATGGGGGGGTTCTGGGAGTCTCCACCCTAAGGCTAACAGCCACACCCCAGGAGAGAGGGGAGTGGGATGGTGTGCTTCCTTTGAGGGTGACATGATCTGTCTGGGCCAAGTGGTAATGGAACCCTGAAATTACTGACCGTTATTCCACGTTATCTACATCTCCTAGTTCCTGACACTATGAAGGCCACTGAGAAAGCCTCCTGTCACAAAAATATCGAACTATCTGTGTATGTATGTATTTATTGGGGCTGGTGCTGTGGCACAGTGAGTAAAGCTGCTGCCTGAAGTGCCAGCATCTGCTGAAGCAAACCTGGGAACGCAGCAGAGGGCGGCCCATACATCTGGCCCTGCGCCCACGTGGGAGTCCTCAGAGAAGCGCCTAGATCCTGGCTTTGGTTGAACCTTGGCTGTTGTGACCTCGTGGGGACTGAGCCAACAGATGGAAGAGCTCAATCTGTCTCCCTCTGTAACTCTACTTTTAAAATAAATAAATAAACTTTTAAAAAAGAGATTATTTCGAAGAGTTACAGAGAAACACCGCTAGGGAAAGACATAAACTGCAGCCTCTGGATGCCCACAGCTAAAGCTCTGCTGAGCCCGAATTCCCATTCCAACATGAGCAGGCAGCTTCTGCAAGCGATTCCCTGAGAGCTCTGGGAGGCCCCACCCCAGCAAGGCCACTGCCAAGTTACTTAACTCGTACTAGAAGCATAAAAAAGAAATCAAAACCTTAACAGAAATACAACACAAGAAAACAGATGTGAGAAACAAACTCCAATACTAAGCACAGCCACTAAGACGGAAAATTCCTGGACGACAAACAAGATGAGGAGGGGAAGCTGGTGTCTACAGCCCCAATGGAAGGGCCTGGGCATGCCTCCTGGCTCCGCTCTTTGCTCAAGGCCCAGGGCAGTGGTACGTGTATCCCTCCAATTTTCCAGCAGACCTAGGTGAAGTTCCCAGCTCCTGGCTTTGCAGAATAGAGGTTTCTCATCCTTCTGCCTGTCTCTGCTTTTCTAACAAATGCATCAATGTTTTGAAAATTAAAAAGCAGCTTCGGGCCCGGTGGCGTGGCCTAGCGGCTAAAGTCCTCGCCTTTAAAGCCCCAGGATCCCATATGGGCTCCTGTTCTAATCCTGGCAGCTCCACTTCCCATCCAGCTCCCTGCTTGTGGCCTGGGAAAGCAGCTGAGGACGGCCCAATGCATTGGGACCCTGCACCCGCGTGGGAGACCCAGAAGAGGCTCCTGGTTCCCGGCTTCGGATTGGCGCGCACCGGCCCGTTGTGGCTCACTTGGGGAGTGAATCATCGGATGGAAGATCTTCCTCTCTGTCTCTCCTCCTCTCTGTATATCCGGCTTTCCAATAATAATAAAATCTTAAAAAAAAAAAAAAAAAAAGCAGCTTCATCAAATAGGAGACAGATTTAAGGTAAACATAACTGTTTAAAAAAGAAAAAGAGCAAGTGAGGGCCGGGAGCAGTAGTCTAGGCCCTAATGACCTCGCCTTGCTGGCACTAGGATCCCAGTTCGTATCCCGGCTGTTCCACTTCCCATCCAAGCTCCCTGCTTGAGGCCTAGAAAGCAACTGAGGACGGCCCAAAGCCTTGGGACCCTGCACCCACATGGGAGACACGGAGGAGGCTCCCGGCTCCTGGTTTTGGATTGGCTCACCTCCAGCTGTTGGGACCACTGGGGAGTGAACCAGTGGATGAATGATCTTCCTCTCTGT